>NW_024081079.1:134458-473369 GCF_003009895.1 Hyaena hyaena | reverse complement strand
TGTTTCCTTGGCTGTGCAGAAGCTTTTAATCTTGATGAGGTCCCAACAGTTTATTTTTGCTCTTGATTCCCTTGCTTTTGGGGATGTGTCAAGTAAGAAGTTGCTGCGGTGGAGGTCAAGGAGGTTGTTTCCTGCTTTCTCCTCTAGGGTGTTGATAGTTTCCTGTCTCACGTTCAGGTCCTTTATCCATTTTGAGTTGATAGAAAAAAACTCTTAACAGTAAATTGGAAAAGGAGGAAAAAAGGAAGAAAGAAAGAAAAACACAAAAAGCAAAGATCCTTCAATGAAGAATGTCTCCTGGAAAAGACATGTAAAACTGTCTAGTAAAAGTCTATTCTCAGAGTTGGAATGGCACAAAGCAGAAAGATCTTCAGCTATGTGTGGTCACAGAAAACTAGAGACTTAAATACGGAGGTCATAGAGGGTTAAATTGGAAGGTGTCTGGGGCAAAGAACAGTATAGGAAGGAGCTTTAGGGTCAGATGGATTTGGTTTCTAACTCCAGGTCAGCAACTTGTCATGTGACTGTAGGAAATTAATGTATCTTTTCTTATTTAAGTTTTCTTATGTGCAAAATGAAGTAGAAAATGAAACCTACCTCTGAGGGCTGCTGTGAGGCTTAAATATCCCAAGATCAGATATATGGCTTAAGTCACTGCTGAGTAAATGTCAACTATTATCATCATCAGTATAGATATGACCCAAGTATATTAGTGGAAAAAATGTAACATGACCATTATCTTTGTTTAATTTAGCAGAATGTTTGAGGAATACATTCATAGAACTTTGTATAAAATGATTCACATAGGGGCGCCTGAGTGGCTCAGTCATTTAAGCGTCCGACTTCAGCTCAGGTCATGATTTCATGGTTCATGGGTTTGAGCCCTGCGTCAGGCTCTGTGCCGACAGCCCAGAACTTGGAACCTGCTTCAGATTCTGTGTCTTTCTCTCTTTCTCTGCCCCTCTCCTGCTCATGCTCTGTCTCTGTCTCTCAAAAATAAATAAAAATTAAAAAAAAATTTTTTTAAGTAAATGTTAATATGAAAACTCTGGATTGCAAGTAACTTCTTCTGCAAGTGTTCTGCAAGATGAGCAAATATTTCAAATAAATTTTAACTTGATAAATGAGTTATGTCTTTCAATACAAGTAGTACATGATGCCCAACATCGCATGATCACAACTAAGCCAATGGTTCTTGATATTTGCTTTAATATATAAGTGGCTTGGATTACAAGCACATTTCTGGAACAAATTATGCTTGCAAACCAAGGTTTTATATCTGATATTCATATACTTACACATTTGGTATTCATATATTTATACCTTTATTTTCAGGCCAGTTTATTATTACATACAATTGGTGTGTGTGTGTGTGTGTGTGTGTATGTGTGTGTTTGAGAGAGAGGAGAGAGAGTGAGTGGGAGAGAGAAGCAGGGGGGGTGGATGAAATGGAAGAGAGACAGAGAGAGACAGAGAGAGTCTTAAGTAGGCTTCATGCTGCACACAGGACTAGATATCACAACCGGGAGGTCATGACTTGAGCCAAAATCAAGAGTTGGATGCTTAGCTGATTGAGCCTCTCAGGCACCCCAAGTATTTTTTTTTTTAAGTAGCATTTTTAGTACAGAAAAATTTAATCAGATACTGTGACTTAATGGTATAGTAAATGACGTACTGTCTTTTCAATGAAATTAAATAAAAGAAGTAGATGTTTTCTCTTTCAAGTTTTAAATGATTTAGAATTTGATAATATTCTAGACTCATAGCCCATCAATATGTTAAAAGTTAAATTCAAGCAATATCATTCTTTTCATTGTCAGTGGATAAATAAAGTGAACTAACTTCCATGTGAGCACGGACACATGAAACTTGACCTTGTTTCATATACAATTAAAAGTTGGTATTCTCTATCAAGATTGGACCCCTTTGAATACTTCTTCTTATGTTAGTAATACTCCTGACTTATGACTATAGCTTTAAAAAGCATTAGGCTTAAGATTTATTTGTTTCTTCCCTTGCCCTCCACTGGCCCCTAGAAAGTAAAGAAATAAGAACGGTGTTTTTGAAGTGTCCAAGAGTTTCAACATAATAGTAAAAATAGAATTTCCATTTCAACTTTTAATAATAAGGTCATTTTAAGGGAAGAGAATTTAGTTTGTAACATGGTTTCATTAGCTGACTTCTCAAAAATAAGTTCAAGGGACTGGCACCCTCTCAAAAATAGAAGAAAATGTTTACTCTTCCATCATTATCGGAGTCCACTAGACAAAGAAGGTTAGGCAACCCCAAGCCTGAGGTACTGTGGAGACGCAACTGAAACAGTTCATATCTATTATGGAAATCTTCCTCCACATAGAGTGAGAACAAAATCTCACAGATTCCCCACTTTAGCATGACTGCATATTAGTTTTGCATCCGATTATTGCTTGTGTGTTTCTTCAAGACTCCCCTATGATAGGTTTCACTTCCATTTTCAGAAAAATCAGAATGTTGCAAACTTAATAACTTTCCCAAAGTCACAAAAGAGCCAAGGCAGAGAAAAATTCAACGGAAAAGGTCAAAATGCAAACTGACACATTGTAAGTTTCCTAGTAATCAGTTGAGAGATAATCCTTAAAAGATAAAAGAAATTTGTGCCCACACATATAAGGATTAGGAGATATTTGGAACTTTGAAACCTCCTTAATAATGTACTTCTTTGTAGCCACACTTATTTATTTGTACCTTATAGCTCCTTCTTCATCCTTCCCCACCCTTTCTTTGTTACAAAGGGGCTCCAAGCAAAGTATCTGATGAAAACAGGACCTGTGTCCCTCACACTATTCTGCTTATAAACACAACTGCCTCCTTATTTTGACTGCTAAATTAATTAATCGTTACCAGGCTCCTCCTGGCACTGACACAAAGCTTTTCCAGTTGGTAGAAGACAAAAAATTATAACTGTTTTCGTAAATTAATACTTCATTTGCATTTACTCCTCCCTCCCTCATTTGCAAGTAGAATAAGCTCAGATTTCTTTCCAAGTAACTAAACTTTCCTACAGGCATAAAAAATAATAAAACTTTTAAAAAATGTTATAACACAGTAATGCCTTTTCTTTCTATCTAATACTGTGTTTGTATTGAAATAATCCAAAGCAGTTTAATGATTTTAAAAAATAAATACTATTTCTCATCTGTCCTTTTCTCCATAACCTTCATTATATATGATAATCACTATGGGATTCTGAAAATAGAGCTAGCTCTTATGTTTCCTATTATGGTTTTCTTAAGATTGGTGCCCCCTCACTTTAAATCTCATCAGAGACAATTTCCCTTTTCATAAGAGCAAAAAATAAATGTTCCCAGGAGAAGTTATGAAAGACATCTGTTAAGGCTCCAACTTTCTCTATGGGGTCTTGAAGCCCCAAATAGTCATTTGTCCTGGATATCTTGGAGCTGGATGTAATCTGCCATAGATGTCCCAAACTAAAGGCCATAAAAACAGACTGCCCTTATGATAGAGGGAGCTATGGACAGAGAGGTTCTTGCAGCATAGGATTTGGGTGGACCATTGGATTTAGCATGAACTTCACTCTGAGATCCAGCAAGAAGTAATAGTAATATTAATAACTCTTCCTAAATTTGTCATGTGTGTTTCTATATCCTCGGTGGACCAAAATAGATATCAGGGTTCTTATAATAGACTGGTTCATTTTGAGATTGTTTTCATATAGTCTTTACTTCTTAGTTGCAGAGATTTCAGGAATGAAGAAAAAACTGGGGCACTGTTCACTTCATTTTGTCGGTATGCCAAATCCACACCAGCACAGAAGCCCTTCTGAGATACTCACTGTCCAGAATACCTAGGTATGAGATCTTTTTATCTCTCTCCTAAGTCCTGCAGCAAAAATAGTCATATACCACACACAATTTGCAATTGCCTATTTCATAATAGAATGTGATACCCATTTAGTTTAGAAATGCCTAACACAATGGGAAAGAAAAGTAGGCAAAAATGCAATAGTTCATTTAGAAGGTTAACTTCACATGCACTTAAAGCTGGTGCTCAGTTGGATACACCATTTAGTGTTAGCGTCTGCAGTTATAAATTTTTTTTTAAAGTGAAAAAGGTAGCAGGTAGTGCAAATATTACCTAAATCTCTAAGTAAAACAATTGGAAAATCAGATAAGTTTACTCATTGAAGTATACAGATTTTACTTTCTCAGTTTTAATTCAGAACAAAAGAAAAATTGATATTTTATCATTGCATTCATAATGGTAAGTAACATTTGAATTACGAAAGTAATTCAAGGTATTCAAGTGATCACAACCTCTATAGCAGTGGTAGGGATTCATTGATTCTGACGTGGAAATGGTTGATGTATCAATTTAAATCAGTTCTGTCCTTTATGGGACGGGAACACGGAATAGTTTCCCATGGCACTGCTGAAGAGAAATGTGCTTCCTTCCACCCCCTGTCTGGTATAGTGATGAAGCTGAGATTGTACCTGCTTTGTCTTTAATTGAACTAAGATACTGGCTAAAATTGTACTCCCCACTGTGAGGCTTTCCATGACATCTCTTTAAATTCATCTTCTTCTCTTCCCTTGAAACCCACCTACTACTACCCTTTGTCTTGCCTTATCAAAGAATGAATGTAGGCAAATACACAACAAGTGCTTATGGTAGAGCCATAAAGGTGGAGAATGCCCCTCCAGGAACTTTTATATTAAAAAAACAAAAAACCAAAACAAAACAAAAAAGCAAAGTATTTACTCCTCCTTGTTAACCACAGGCTTTTTATTAGCTTCAGAGCTAAAGTGGATTTGAGCACAAGGCTTCTCTACATCACTGAAGCCCATTGCCAATGTTGTAAAGGAAGAATGGTCCCAAACATTCTTTGGCCATTATGAAAAAATTCCAGCCTCCCAGGAATGTCATACTATTTGCTGAAGAATCCCCAAAAGATTTCAAAGAAAAAATACATCACCAAAGAACTTGTGGTGGACATCGACATTATTTTAAATAGCTCTATAGAGAAATATTATGTGACTTGTTTGAGTATTTCAGGACTTTAAAGTCAGCATTTGCCTTACATCTTAGAGATGTGTACATATACTTTACATATTCAGGATGTAAAGAGGAAATCATCCTTTACTGGAACAAAATTTAACCTGGGTGGTTTGCACTCTATCCTGCCTCCTCTGGTTTTTTGTGTTTATGCATTTCAAACATAAATAGGAAAGAAATGCTTTTAAAAACTAATTTTTATGCTATTCGATTATGAAACACATTTTCAGTGCTGTTACCTCTTGGATGACTTGGGATCAATTTTATTTTACTGTCTATTTCAAAATTATTACAATGCTGCTCTTCTTAATCATTATTGAAATTTGAGTTATTTTGACTTCTTTTTCAGCCCACTATGTCTAATCTACGGACCTACTGCTGCCATTTTTCTGCCTCCACCATCCTTTTCATTTCTACCTCTACAAAATAAGCCCTCACTATCAGAGGCCTAAATTATTACAAGGCCCCCAAACCCATCTCTTTCTCTTTTCTATGTGGTTTTCAATCTACCCTGCTCTCCACAGTTAAATGGCATTTTAAAAAGACATTCTGATGATAATTCACCCACTTTTGAAGCTTTTCAAGAGATCCTTTCTTTTAGTGAAATGCTTTACCCAGACAATTAAGGCCAAAATTTATTGACCATAGGCAGTTTTGCGAATCTTTCATCCTATTAATTTTCCATGTGAGTCCTTCTTTCTGCATAGAGTGTTGTGTGAACTTCTACTGAACATTCCATGCTCACCCCCTGCCTTTTGGATTCTGCTCAGAGTGTGATCAGAGTCTAAATCCCCTGTCTTTTTGCTTGCAAACGTTGAACATAAGCCCCTCTTCCTCTTCCATAAAACCTACTCCACCTGATCTTCTCAGAGTCATCCCATAACTCATGCTTTAGCATTCACTCTGTCAGTTAATTTTCTCTCAGGTTATTATGTAAATATTTCCCCTGCACACCATCTAAACTAAAAACTCCCCAGTATTTCACTTTTCCTTGAATTCCCAAATCACCTCACAAAATTTTAAGGGGTAATAGAATGAATGCATAGATAAAACATATTATTTAAAAATATTTCATAATGAGGTAATCTGATTTCTATTATAACTGTATTTTAGTTCCAATGAACTACACTGATTGTTCAGATGTTAAAAATTCAAAATAATGCATCAGTATCAGGGGTGGGCATCTGGTCATTTGTAGTTTTAAGGCAACAAAAAGTAATAATGGTTCATATCTGTGCATTTTTCTTGTTAAACACATCATTTAATAAATTGTGACCCTATGCTTAAATATCCCATTGTCATATGCCTATAATCACTATTTGCTATCATTTCTTTCTTTTGTACTATTTCTGGGTCATTTCAAGGTATACTGGTAGTAAATTCCTTTTGACTGCATACTTTGGGTCCCCCTTTCATAATTTTCCCAGCCCTTTTTTCCATTCCATTTTAGAGCCTGCAAGTCCTAGAACATTCCTTCATCCTCAAACATATAACTTAACCTTTCTATGTAAAGATAAAGATTTTCCTTGTCATAAAAGACAGCAGAATCCATGAAAACCACTTGCTTACTAATGCCTATATTGGAAAAGTGAAAAGCCAGTTATTTTAATGTATTTTTTTAAAAATTTATTTCTAGGAGAGAGAGAGAGACAGCGTGAGCAGAGGAGGGTCAGAGAGAGAGGGAGTGACAGACCCTGAAACAGGCTCCAGGCTCTGAGCTGGCAGTCAGCACAGAGCCCGACGCGGGGCTCGAACCCACAAACCGCGAGATCATAACTTAAGCAAAAGTCGGACGCTTAACCAACTAAGCCACCCAGGCGCCCCAATTTTAAATCGACCTATATTGATATGAATAAAGACTAACATTCCAGTTTTTAAACGGAGCTTATGGTAGGAATATACAGTGGCATAGCTACTACAGAAAACAGTTTAGTGGTTCCTCAAAAAGTTAAACATAGAATTATTTATTACCTAATAATTTCATTCCTAGGTATATACCCAAAAGAATTGAAAACAAGTGTTCAAACAAAGATTTGTATGTGAATGCCCATAGCAGCACTATTTTTAATATCCAAAATATGGAAACAACCCAGATATTCACCCCTGGATGAATGGCCAAACAAGATGTCATTTATCCATACAATGAATATTACTCATCCATATAAAGGAAAGAAGTACTGATTGATACATGCTACAACATAGCTGAACTTTGCAAACATGCTAAGTGAAAAAAAGCCAGTCACAAAATAACACATATTGTGTGATTCCTATTTATACAGAATATCCAAAATAGGTAATACTAAACAGACAGAAAGTTGGTTAATGTTTGCTTAATGCTTAGAGTAGGAAATAGACAGAGGAGTGATAACTAAAGGTATGGGGCTTCTCTTTGGGGTGATGAAAGTGTTCTAAAATTGTGATGGGTGCACATACCTATGTATATACTAAAACCTACTAAATTTGTTATTTTAAGTTACTGTACAGTATATATTGTATGCTATGTAAAAATACTTTAAAAATGAAGCTTAGGATGAATTTTTTTTTCTGTTTAGATAAATAGCTATTCTACATTGAGGCATTTCCTCACAAATAGTGAAGGAGTAAAAACACACAAGCAACTTTCCATGCTGCCTCCTGACATCCTAATCCCATTTGAAAGGAAGTGGAAGAATCCTTGCCTTAATTCGCATTAAGTGTTATAGTTTCTTTCCAGTCTAGGGAAGCAAATGGTAATGTTAAGGAAGCCAAGAGTCCTCATAGAGTTTTATCTCTTGATAATAAGCCAGAGGAAAGGCAGGAATTCTGTAAGGTCCCAGGCAGATGGAATAACAGTAGCGTGCTCTAAGTGTGCATCTATTTACCTCAGGTTGTATTGGAGGGAATCTATGTAGTTTCTATTTGTTTAATAAGGTTGGCATAAGACAGCACTTGGGGTTGACCAGCTCTTCAGCTATACAGGAGGCTCCAAACTCTAAAGGTTATAGCATCCTGGGTAAAAAAAAATCAAAACAATACACAAAAACAAAACAAACAAAAAAACCTCACTAGTATTTTAAAAATACATAGTGTTAGTGCCTAAATTCAAGTTATTGCATTCAAAAAAATCTTTTTCCTCCTCCATATGATATTCCACTAGGTAGCTTTATATCTAGGATTTCTAGCCTTCATTTCACAGAATGATCTATGATTAACAAAGAAAGTCTCATTACACATGGTATTTACTTAAGAGGAAGAAGCTGTAGAGTGGGCCAGTCCCAGGGACTATTGACCAAAGCATTGCACTATTGCCCACCGCCCCCTTCTAGTTTCTGCCCCTGAATAGTCTCATTTCACCAGTAAACAGGATGGGTTTTCCTCGGTAACTCTTGGGATGTTTGCTCACTTATCTTAAATGGCTCAAAGTACCTCAGTATTAAAAGGAATGTGGAATGTTTCTCCTATGCTTTCCAAATATAGCTCACATGTCCAGGGAAGACGCCATAAGCGATGTCTGGGGCTGTAACTGTTACAGATCCTTTTTCCCTTTGATTCTGTTCCCAAACATGAAAATTAAGGATATTACAAATGTAAATACCACCTGTCATCAGTTGCAAATCGTACCCTCCCACAAGAGATTTTTTTTTTCTGAAATCACAAATTCTCCATATTACAGTTTCTTTTTTAATTAAAAGAAATAGTTAAAAGTATTATTAAAGAGCTCAGGATTTTCATTTACTTTGTTGATTTCCCACCATTTTTAATGTGTAAGATTACTAATATAAAGGCTAATGAGGCTTTCTGATGACTTTAATAGACTATGGCCCACAAATGACATGACTTTCCTTTTCCTTTCACCCCTCACCCCAAATAAGAGTAAAATATTAACACACTAAAGAAGGTTTTCAGAGTAAATATAAAAAATGTTATCCATCTACCTTTTCCAATGTTAAAAAATTAATAATTTAATAGTGCAACCAAAATATGTCACATGAATGATATACTAATGTTATATTGCTAAGCACACTGATAGCATCCATATAGGTCTGCATCTTCTCAATGAACGATAGGGGCAGATATATATACAGGGAGTTTGGTGGAAAGAACCTCCCTGCTCATAAATGCAGTTTGTAGTTAAAATTTTTAAAAATCATATATACATATGTTCACATACATAGTATACATTTTCAGATCTCTCTCCCCTACTTTCAGCCCCATCTCTAAGTTTCCACCACCCCTTCCACTTATGGTATACTTAATGTAATGTTGGTGTTCCAGTGTAAGTATAAATGTTGTGCTGGCAAATGTTCATGTTTAGCCACAGTTGTTCAGTCACACCCCTCCTGCTACTCCTACACACTCCATTACAGAATTTTGTGTATGTGTGTGTGTGTTTCTTGGCAGGCAGCATATGACAGTGCAAATTTGCTGGTCTGACAAAAGACTTTATATTTCTCTTGGGCAAAAATAAACACACACACACACACACACAGAGAAACGTGTTCACATTCATGCTCCTTCCATCTTCTGTCTCCTTCTCCACATACTGTGCACTATTGAATGTTGTCTTTGATTAGAGTACATGAACCAGAAAAGAAGAATGGCTCTTGCTGGAGAAGAAAATCTCATTGATAACTCTTGGGTTATTTGCTCACTTACCTGGAAATGGCTCAAAATACCTCAGTATTAAAAGGAATGTGGAATGTTTCTCCTGTGCTTCCCACAGTAGGAATTAGGGGATACCAGGTTTCTATAATCCTGATCAGGAAAACTGTTGAAGTCTGCCCAGACTGAGATTAAATCAAGAGTACAAAATGTGTTCAAGACCCTGTGTAATTACTCACAGTCAGCTTACTGAGAAATATGCCAACAATCTGAGAGTTACTTGGTATTCGCATTATATTGAATCTTTTCTCATATTATTCTTGTTTTCATTGTTAGTTTTTGGAAGTTTATATATTTGCTGTTTTTGGTTTTTGTTTTTGCCCAGGAGTAAACTGTTGCTGATCCCTTATAATGAGAGAAATTCATAACCATTTTATTTTACAAAATCTCCCAAGCCTACAAAAGTCCTAAAAAGTAATTAACTCTTCATCCCTGTTCACAGTAAAAGAAAGGATAGTATAATGCTCCACTGTGTTTTTCATTAAAAACAAAACAAAACCTTTCTGTATGTGGTAACCATTAGGACACTGTGCATCGTTGTGTCCTACCAAGAGAATGACCTAGGGTCAGGAAAGGCTCAGATGAAGTATGAATGATACTACCATGTTGGGCATATATATTAAGTCGTTATTATAAATTCAGAGGATACCTTCCTAGTAGGGTTATATAAGTACTTGAATGTATTTTTTTTTCCATTTTATGGACTTGGAATATTGAGTTAAACCTAGGAAATGTTGATTTAGGTCAGACTTGATGTTCACAAAAGAAATATCCCATGATTTGATATTGTAGACATGTTGCCCAACACTTCTCTCATTGCCCACTTTCCCCTATCAAGAGTAGCAGCTACAGTAGAATATTTAGGTATTAATGTGAATTTCTTGGCCTCAGACATTTACTTGGTGTTATAAAGTTTGGTTAGAGCTAAATCCCTACCTGAGTAGAGTGAGTCAGGGCTGTGGATTCCCACTATGCTCAACTCCTGGAGAACAGAGAACTATTTTTTCCTTCCCATCATGCAGAATACAAACATATATTTTAAATTTAAACTGAATTGATGAAATTTAAGGGAATTTAAGAGGTTTTTCATTCCCTTTCCTTACCCTGATTTTCTCTCCCACCTCAGGGTGAAATTGTATTGCCATTTTATGATGGAAATATGATTGGGTGTTATGTAAACTTTAATGTGTCCCTTATCTGGGAAGACTAAGTTAGTGTCAGCCATAAACACATTAGTTCACAATAGTGGATTAGATTTCTGATAAAAAGAAAGCCCCCAAAGAGTGTAGGAAAAAAGATAATGATCTTGGACTACTGCAGTGGTAGCTGAGGCAGCTGGCAGACAAAGGGGTTGGGGGAGAAGAAAGAAAATATGAAGGCCTTGGATGCCCATTGGTACGAAGCCTGGCTGCAAAGGGAGCAGAGGAAACAGATGTGACCTACTTTTTAATTATACCTCAGGCAGGCATCCTTGGGACTTAGTTTTGAGAAATTTAGAGACTTGAAACTTTTATTATAAAGTTTTTACAGTAAATATTGGGGAGAAAACATAAGTCAAAGAAAGACTGGTTTATAAATATATATATATATATATATATATATCCTATATATGCTATGTATATGTATACACACACAGACACAAACACACATATATATGCTTAGGTATACGTGTATAGGTATTAGGTAGTTCAAATATGTTCTCCTTTGAATGGGTCAGGCTTTGATTGAAAATAATAAAAGAAAAACAATTATTGATTAAAGAAATATTTTCTATATAGAAGCAAAGTGATTCACAATAAAAATCTGCAATTTCAGGCCAGTTGCTACATAAACTTAGGTACATAAGTGAATCAATTAACCAAACAACTAACTTTCATCCTTGGAGTTTGGATTTCTCAAAATACCTTGTGAATTCCATAAAAACAAACAAACCAAAAAAAATGTTATTTTTGAGTTCTGATACCAGTTACTTGACATTCTAAACCCAGAATAAAAGCCCAAGCCAATTTTTACATTGTTCATTAGAACCATATATGGGGATAGATCTGTTCCAAAAGCATTTATCGAGTGCCTACTGCAGGCTAGGCACCGAATGCTGTAAATGTACATATGAATTACACAAACTTCCTGCCATCCAACACCTTATAGTATTGGAAGGTTGATGTGCAAACATATATGTAAAATAAATAATAACTGTAAGCATCTATGCCTCACTTGCTGTGTGCCAAATCCTGTTTTATATACTATATATCTATATATCTTCCTCCCCCTTCTACATATGTATGCACATATTTAGTCCTTAGAGCAGCTTTGTGAGAACAGCAACATGATTATCACGTTTCACAGTTAAGAAATTTAGGTATAGAGAGATGAAGTTAACTTGTCCAAGGTCACACAGTTATTAAATGGTAGAGTCAGGATTTGCATTATAGGCAGTTTAGCTCCTGAGTCTGTAATTGTAACTATAGCGCTATGATGGAAAAAACATAAGGGATATAAATGAGAAAAGTTGTTCAGGGGCAGAAAAGGTGTCCAAGAGAGAGATAAACTTAAATTGATTTTTTTCTAAATATGCAAGAATGAGGGTAAGGACATGAGGGAAAAGTCAGGAATGTGCTTTCCTGGTAGAGTCATTTTGCTAATGATTTCTCATTTCACTAAGCAAGGTTCTGTACATTACTAAACAAGTCTACTTCCATTCAGTCAACTGCACTTCCATTAAAAATAAGGGGTGAGGGGGATTGGTTTTTCTAATATACCGTGCTTAAATAAATTCAGTAGTGTCATGGAGTGAAAAAATGGATACCCTGGTTGATCAAGTACATGAGGTGGAGTGAGGTAGGGCATCATTTGATTTGATGTAACATAGAACCGATAAGAAAAACATCTACGTGATCTAAAATTTTTCCACAGCTTATGCTTTGGTGATACAGCATATAAAGCAGCAGATGCTATCTAGAAGGGATAAGCCCTTTGGTGGTCATTAACACATTAACTCACGTTATGTTTATCAGCTCCCTTGCAGGGAGCAAAAAGCCTGAATGCTAGGCAAGTGAAGCAGAGGACAAATAGGATATGACTGGTGGGATTCGAGAATTCAAAGAGGGGAAGAAAATTGGGTAGAATGGTCTAGGATTGAGGGGCTTTAGAAGGCCCAGATAGACAATGATGACCAGGGAAGGGCAGTGTGGGTAAAGGCAATACTGAAGTCTGAGTTGTGTAGCCAAATGTTGCACTCAAATGCTCAGGGTCATTTACCTTCAAAACACAGTTCCAGTAAGAAAGAGGTGCCCTTTTTTTTCCCTTTCCTATATATGGGAAGCTGGAATATTCATCTGATGGGATGGAATATGAGGAAACAAACCAGTCTTTCAATACAAGTTTCTTCCTTGGCTGATTATATGCATAGTAGAGAAGGTAAGAAAATAGACCTTTGAGAATATCCAAGTCTCTCTGGCAAATGGCAGGTTCAAAATCCAGGGTTACTGTTGTCAGTTTAGTCATCCCTCAATTCAGAGTCACACTTTTGCTGCTCTTGATGCCAGACATCATCTTGAAAACTTGGATAATCTTCTCAGGAGTACAATGCACCTTGCAGAAACATGATGACACTGAGTGGGACAGGTACCTCAATACTCCCTCTTCTCTTTCATAAAGATTGGCTTTCCCTTTCATTGCTTTGTCCCCTCTCAAGGATAGACAGCTTGATCCAGAGAAGATAAGCAACAAGTGTTACCAGACTTAGCAAACAAACAAACAAACAAAAAGAATGTTGAATTTGAATGTTAGATAAATAATGATGTATTTTTGGTATAAGTATAAACTATGCCCTACTTGGGATACACTTATGCTAAAAATATTTAGCATCTGAAATGCAAATTTAATGGAATATCTTGTATTTTATCTGGCAACTGTATGTATGACAGATTACATATATAGGTCTTGGTGTTTAACAGAAGAGGAAACCAAATTCCAGCACTGCTACCTAGCAGATATGTGCTTTTACAGAATTTACTTAGTGTCTCTCAAAATGTCTCTTCCTTTGAACACAGAGATAACACCAGATATATCAAAGGAGTTTGTGAGAAGATTAAATTAGCTAATACATGAACTCTGTAGTAGAAGCCTGCTTACTGAAATCTCAATAAGTGATGACTCTATCTGGGGCATAGCATTCAAGAAGTACTATAAAAACTAATAATAGTTTTTGATGATAGAGTTTCGTATTTCACCTTCCAAAAGGGCTTTCTCTGTCTAGATGCATAACCAATATATAATTTCCATGTAAACTTCGATGTTTTTTTAAAAATTCTGAAGGATTTTTGGGAGTTAATTTTTATATAAAATATTTCAAACTCCAACTGAAAGCAATTAGTGCCAACTTTCCTTTGCAAATTAATCCTCTAAAAACTTGTTTTTTACATGCCTGTGTTTGTTCCCCAAAATTGTACAGCCACTCTAGGAATTACCACTCTCCCTTTATATCCTATCAGTGCATGTGAATTCTTCAATACTGCAACTCCTGCCATTGTGTTCTCGTTATCTGTCTCTCTGTCTCTGTGTTTGTCAGTGTCTCTGTTTATTCCTTTCTTTTTGTAGCACATGCACACACACACTCACTCACATACACACATACACACCTGCCCCTGCCTGGGAGGTGGGGGGGTGGAGAGAAGAGCCCATTTGTCTGTCTCAAAGAGAATAGGGTAGGTGTTCTAGAGATTTTTTTAAAAATGTATTTTCTATTTAAAGAGGAGAGAGAGAAAGAAGGAAGAGGAGAGATAACCCCCAAGAAAGTCAAACTATCTATTTATTTAGTTATGTGTTTTGGGTTGCATTTTGCATTAATCGTCACCACACACAGGAGCCCTGCAATTTATTATTGGTGATAAGTGTGGACAGTAGCTATTATTTTCTCTCCCTGTTCTAAAATGTGGCATAGTGGGACACTTAGATTTATGGAACATGCATTATTCAATACTCTAGTTCTGGGATGGCTCAGCAGGAAGACTTCCAGTTATTTCCATATCCTTTCTTCAAAATTCTTCCTTACTTGCTTTCTTTGTTTCCATATCAGGGTGTTAGAAATCACTCAAAACTCAGAAGTGGGAAAATTCATCATGGAAATCTATTGGTACAGTATCTTTCATAAACAGGAATGACTATAACCCCCTATTCTACAAAATCCACAGAAAAGCCCTGGAGGAAGAAAGTATATTTTCATTGGAAGTAATGAGATGAGCACCTAATTCTATAGCAAATTCCTTAAGTGCCAAAGACCCAAATGACACAGTATCATTTTTGTTTTGTCCTCCCCTACAACTTAAGTGTGCTAGTAGCCAGGAATTATTCATCTCAACCCTGTAAAAGTATTTTTTTCATTCCATATCCTAGTGTTTCATACATGTGCAGGACACTTGAAGAAAAACAAATCAGGAATCTAAGAATATACAATAGAAAATAAGGAATGGAAAGCATCTAGATAATAAAGGGCATATATATAATATACTGTATATATTAACACTGATATATGTAATTAATGAATTTACAGATATAAACCATTTGGAATTTTTGAGTTTAATATTTATAATTGCTACTAATAGTAATTATCATTGTATTATACAATTTACAAGAAGTTCTATATAAATGTGAATAAAGTATAATTAAAAGATATTCGTCTCTTTGGGAATAAGAAATCCATGTGACAATGACTCTGGGCTAATCTGAGAGCTCTCACAAGGATGATTTGAAATACTCACCAACGGGAGGTGTCTGAAAATGGCATCTGGGTGCCATGGTACCAATGAAGAATCAATAGGATAATGTAAATCTTGTCTATAAACAATACAGAAGAGAGAAAATATAGAGGTGTGGTTAGTAGCCTGAGCTCAAGATAGCTGCTTTATAGATCTGATTCTATTTAATAATTATTTCTAGCTGTCAAAAGTTTAGTTCTCTGCCTGACTTTATTTAGATTTGTGAGACTATGAATTTCTTTTCTTTTTTTTTTTTTTTGAGACTATGAATTTCTTAAGAGCAGAAGCCATACTTCTCTTTCTGTGGCTCTTAAATACTCAAGTTTGTGCTGTCATCCATACTCATTTGTATTTGTGGATATCAAATAACCGTTTATGGACACTTAATTATATTTTAGCCATCATGCTATATCTATCTACCTATCTACAAGATCTTAGTGAATTCTTATAACACCTTGAAGAATTTTTATTTCTTTTTAAATGTTTAGTTATTTGTTTCAAAAGAGAGAGAGAGGAAGAGAGAGGGGTCACATGAGAGTGGGGGAAGGGCAGAAAGAGAGAGAATCCCAAGCAGGCTCCACCCTGTTAGTCCACAGACCAACCTGGGACTTAATCTCATGAAACATGAGAGCATGACCTGAGCTGAAATCAAGAGTCAGATGCTTAACTGACTGAGTCATCTAGTTGCCCTAAGAATTATTATTATTATTAATATCCCTTTTTTATAATTTTTAATGTTTTATTTATTTCTGAGAGAGAGAGAGAGAGAGAGACAGCGTAAACATTGGAGGGTCAGAGAGAGAGGGAAACACAGAATCTGAAGCAGCCTCCAGGCTCTGAGCTACCTGTCAGCACAGAGCCCGACGCAGGGCTCGAACCCATGAACCATGAGATCATGACCTGAGCCAAATTCGGACTCTTAACCAACTGAGCCACCCAGGCGCCCTTATCCCCTTTTTTACAGATGTTGAAAAAGTGGGGAAAAGTTTGCCAAAATTTTAAGGAATTTCTCAACATTAAAATAAGAGAGAATGAGGCTTTGGCTCACTGAAACCAACAATTACATGCTGCATGCTTTACTACAGTTCTCTTGCTAGAAGCTTCTGGGAACAATTCAGTAATGAAAGTACTATCCAGTAGGTTTAGGCTGGATCCAAGTTCTGCTATGTGAGCTGGACCCCTTCTCAGGCCCACTTCAGTACAACACAGTGGTTAAAGACTGGCACCAGACTGTTTGGGGTTAAATTCTAGTTAGTCCATTTATTAAAATATGGCCTTGAGCAAGTTGCTCAGGTGGAAAGAGAGATAGTAACCATGTTATTGGTTTGTTGTGAAGATTAAATGAGTGAATAACTCTGTGGCACTTAAAGCAGTGCCTGGCACATTTTGCTATGTAAATGTTAGCCATTTTAATCACCTACATTCTTGTCATATCCTGAGTGAATTTAGACTTCAAAATTTTCTCTGGTGGGTGTAAGCACGGACCTTTCTACAGTGCAAGGGATGATCCTTGGCTCTGTTAAATTGGGATGGAGAGATAAGATATAACCTTGCCTCTCCATTCCTGTCTTCTCAGGTCAGTTCACAATTTTCTAGGGGAAACAGGGATGACAATTCAGGCTATTTGTATATCTTATGATTCTAATTGGAGACAATGAGAACATGCTACCAGTCAGATATAAAACGAAATCCAAGGTGACCTCTTAAGTGACAATCTTCTAAAAAGAGCGTCTTCCAGGAGTTGCAATTTTGTCTTTCTATGGCTTATCACATTGTGGAATATTTTGATCATCAAGGTGAGAAGCAACTTTAAAACAGAACCTCCTACTTATTGTCTTTCTTGATTGGTGTGTGTGGATGAGTGGTTTGGGAAAAGTAAGGATTGTTAGAGAGAAAACAGGACAATTAATAAGGGTTCTGAAAAAGTCACTTCAATTGTTCTGTGTTTTCCAGGTGAGACTAAGACCCCTGAGGTCAGTATTGGGTTAAGGAAGCTAACAAATTGGTGGTTGAAGCATCTGTTTACATAAAATTCTAGAAAAGTTATTGTCTGACCTGTGAGCTATTTCAGAATAAGCTTAAATTAATAATAAGGCATAAATGAGTTTTTAGCTACTGGGAAAAAAAGAAGTTGATAGGCTAGATAGAAGCAACATTTAAGAAATATAACTTGTGTATATTTTTCTGCTTCTGCTAGTAATTCATGTTCATTGATGCATATGTAAAATATGCATCTAATCTCAACAACTAGATATAACTAATATTAACATTATGGTGTATAGTTTCTTTGAATATATGCATCTGTAATATTAATATCAGTTAATCACTGTAGCAATGTAAATTAATATATACATCAATATATAAACCCCCATATTTTAAATTCCACTCCATTTTCTACACATATTCAATTGCATATATTACAAATTGGTTTGTAACTTGCAAGTGATAGAAACTGTGGTGTAATTTTTTCATCAACTCATTCTTTTTTTTTTTTTTATTTCTAGGAGAGAGAGAGAGAGAGAGAGAGAGAGAGAGACAGCGTGAGCAGGGGAGGGTCAGAGAGAGAGGGAGTCACAGACTCTGAAACAGGCTCCAGGCTCTGAGCCGGCAGTCAGCACAGAGCCCAACGCGGGGCTCGAACCCACGAACCGCGAGATCATGACCCAAGCGAAAGTTGGACGCTTAACCGACTAAGCCACCCAGGCGCCCCTTCATCAACTCATTCTAATAGTTTCCAAATCAGTTTCCTTTTAGAGACGCTTGGTGCCCTCTGCTCTCCCATGTATGACCTTTTATTTGATACTACTGCCAATAAGGAAGTGATGCTCCAATGTGCATTATGACTTGACATAGCAAACCCTGTCAAATTCTCCTCGTGATGTTTTCAGTTAAGTGATTGGGGTTCCAATAATTGAAGCATTTCTCTTAACATGGATTATCTAGTCAATAGCACTTAATCTACTTGCAGTTTCTGCAGAAATCACATAAAAAATATTCTGTCCCTTAACATAGCTTGCTATGTTAAAAATATAGTAAATACCTTTATTACTGACTCAATAATATGCATCATTTTTTGGAGAGTTATATTTGAATACATAGAACCTACTCTTTCAATCCAGGTAAGTGATGCAGTGGGGCAATATGAACTGAGATCTGTGACTTGCTTTCTTGTACTAAAATTCTTACTCTGCTATTTAACTTTTTAAATAATTCTCTTTATCTCAGTTTCCTTATGTATAAAATGAATATTATATTCAACAGGGATGATGAAAACAATCCTCCCACATGAAGTGTCCACTGCTCCCCAGTGGAATAGACTCTCACTGGTCCCACCTATCCTTTAAGCCGCGGTTCTGTCTGTGTGACGTTGCTCATCAGTGTTTAGGTCACCAGGTCAGTGCCTTTGGTAACTCCAGGTGTTCTTCCCCCCACCCCCATTTCCCTTATTTCTTGGTTTTTCAGAGCCCAGGTCCTTCCAAGATGAACCAAATGAGTATCAAACATTTGCCCACCAGGACACTAGCCACCCACAGGAGCAGGGTCACTCCCATCAGCAACTGGCTGATAGGGAGGATTAACAAGCAACAGTGTGGCTCATAGGAAGTGTACATACAGGGCTCCTGGGCTGAGATATGGCATGTAGTAACCTTAGAACAGGGGCGCCTGGGTGGCTTAGTCGGTTAAGCGTCCGACTTTCGCTTAGGTCATGATCTTGCGGTTCCTGGGTTCGAGCCCCTCGTCGGGCTCTGTGCTGACTGCCAGCTCAGAGCTTGGAGCCTATTTCAGTCTGTGACTCCGTCTCTCTCTGACCCTCCCCTGCTCACGCTGTCTCTCTCTCTCTCTCCTAGAAATAAATAAAAATATTTAAAAAAAAAAAGAACCTTAAAACAGTGATTATTTACCTGCGTATATAGAAGTATCATGATATTTTAACAACCACTAGGACTGTATTGGTATGCTTGTGGAATATCAGCTCTGCATTCATGTATATTTCAGCCTCTGTATTTCTATTAATATTTAAGATGATATAGTAAACTTTTGTATAAAGTCATCTTATTTTGAATAATAAAATTCCCTGAATAAAATTTGGGCCTTCTTTAATTTATTCAGTCTTTTCAGTCCTCTCCAGAGATGTGGATTTGATCTTTTGAATTCTGGTGTCAAAGGAGTAAGTCCTCAAAAAACATTTTGGGGAAAAATATTCTCAAGTTTATCAGGCATACTTTTTTTGAGACATGAAGAGTTATGAGAAGTCACTATGTACTTGGAGGGAAGTATGAACAACTGACGTTGGAGAAAACATGGTAATAACCAAAAAAGGAACAGCAAACACAGAAGAAAAGATGCTATGGGTGTTGGTCTTTTGATAGTTCCCTCGGTTTAAATTTGTGTTTTAAATAGCTAGATATTGTCATAACCTGGACTTATGGTATGCAAATGTTATACTATATCATTCATTTGCTTTCTACTTATTGGTCATGAATATGGATGCCATTTACCTTGTAATTAAAATATGGTCTAGTAATTTACACCTGAATTCAATTACCGCCTTAAAATGGGTTCTCCACGGAGATCTTGCAAAGTAACTCTGAGTTATATTGCTCCTTTTCTCCTGTTGAGTAATAATATTGGCAGTCTTGGCCTGCCAGTCATCCTATTCTCTTGCTAATGTATACAAGCACTTATACAGGCTTCTTTCAATGTTTCAGCCTCATTAACTCAAGTTTGATTACACATTATGTTTGGAGAACATCTCTCTACTTATACACTCATTAGAAAAAGTCAAAGTAAATATAATTTTTTATATTTCTATACTACATTTCACATACTTCTTTTGCTACTTATCAATTTGCAACTTATTTTACTGTTTCTCTCCCACCCTAATACATATGACTCTAGCAAACAGATGCTTGTCCAAGTCGTGGTGGCATCTCTGTGGTTTATGCATTGTAAGTAATTAAAAAATAGGCCAGTGTATGAATCGAGTGAACAAGCAAGGCATGCAATATAGCAAATGCTACAGTGGATATTTTGAATGGTAGTTTTAGAAAAATTTGGAAGCATAGACTTAGGTAGAAGTATATAATTATTGTCTTTATTTATCTTTGCTTCAAAGTATGAAAAATGTGTTCTAAATGCCTGTAACACCCTCTTAAAATCACTCTTTGTGGGCACCTGGGTGGCTCAGTCAGTTGAGCAGTAGTGGCCAATTCAGACTTTTGATTTCGGCTTAGGTCACAATTCCGAGGTCATGAGATCAAGCCCCAACTGAGGCTCAGCATGGAACCCAGTTGAGGTTCTCGCTCTCCCTTTTTCTGTCCCTCCTCTGCTTACACTCATGCTCTCTCTTTCCCTCTCAAATAAAAAAAAAATCACTTCATGAATCTGTCATTCATTATTTATCTAAACTTTTTCTCTATCCTGTGTCTTGTAGGAAAATATATTGGGATGTTTACTTTTACTATTGTAAAATAGTGCTTTCTTTGACTAGTTCAAAGACAAACTACTTTAAGCCTCAAAGGGGATGTTCTGTTTTATTATACTGGAATTTTGTGGATAAGGTCACTTTTATCCTATCCATAACTTTCATTGGTTTAGGGTTCGTGTTCCTTGGCAACCTCATCTTGGCAGTGTGAAGAATTCTTAGAGTTTGTATCTACCATCACAACATGTGCACATCACTCCTTGTTTCCATTCCCTTGGCAGCTGTAAACACCCAGGTGTGTGTGTTATTTTTTGAAGAAGGTGATAAAATTATGTATGCCATTTCAAGTAAGAAGAAGTATTATTTTGTTTTAAGTACAATTATAAATTAGATTTTATTTCTAATCCCCTTCCTAATGAAGAGCAGCCTCCTGGTGCTTATCATTTTATCCTAGTGGAACACTAGCCCAGATTTTTCAAGGATTAATCAGGAAAGCTTCTAACACCCCTTTCTAGGTTATATCTATGATGCCTGCACTTAATGAAAGGGCTAAACTGTCCTTCTGAACATTTTTTAAAGGTATTTGAACATGATCAAGTAGAAGTTATTTATTAGCTACTGTGTGTGTGTGTGTGTGTGTGTGTGTGTGTGTGTGTGAAATCAACAGAGTCTTTAAGGTCATTTTGCATTTTAACATACATTAAAGAATTTAGAGTAACCTATAAACCTAAAAATTTCCTGTACTTCAGGATTTGTAATAACAATAGTTTAAAACAAGGAACAACATACCTGGGTATGTCAACTGTTTCTTCCCCAAATGTATACTGATTGGTTTGTTTGCTATTTTTACCCATATCTGCCTCCTTTCATCATTATTCCATATTGTTGTGGTTTGTGTTGGTTAACAACCTTCATTTAACTAACAGTTATCATAAGAGGCTTTAAGAAAATCTATAGAAATAATTGTTACCGATTTTTCTTTAATCACATAACATTCACCTACTTTTGGGAACCCTAGGTAATTAATGAGCACATTCCTACACTTCAGTCTACTGAATTTGAGATATGTCTTTAGTTTTCCCTGTGTCTTTTTAATTAGAACTAGAAGGAATATATCAGAGAGAAGAGTACTAATATGACTCCTAGCAAAGCAAATAATAATTTAAAAATAGTTTAATGCTTATTTATTTTTGAGAGAGAGAGAGAGAGAGACAGGGACAGAGATCAAGCTGAGGAGGAGCAGAGAGAGGGAGACACAGAATCCAAAGCAGCTCCAGGCTCTGAGCTGTCAGCACAGAGCCCAAAGTGGGACTTGAACTCATGAACCGTGAGTTCAGTACCTGAGCCAAAATTGGATGCTTAACCAACTGAGCCACCAAGGCACCCCAAAGCAAATACTTTTAAAAGAACAACAGCTAGCATGTATTATGTGTTTCCTATGTATTCATAATTTAAAGGGTTTTCTAAGCACTTTAAATGTACTAAATCAATTAATCCTCTCAACAACCTTCACTGATGCCCAGAAAGGTTGAATAACATGCCCAGGGTCTCACAACTAGTTAATGATAGAGCCAGGATTCAAACCCAGGGAATATGGATTTAGAGCCTGGGCTTTCAACTATTTGATAACTCCGGCTTTCAACTCATTTTCTTGTGGAGGAGCTGAGACAAAACTCTTCATAAATATGTATTTGAGTAACATAAGAACAATCTTTTTTTTTCTACCTGGAGAGAAATGACTCCCTTAATACTGTTTCCAACTTTGTGGCTAGCTTGTTGACTCCTAGGAAAAATAGTTCTATGGGATAAATTTCCAAGGGTTACATTTATAAAGTAGTTATCACCGTGTAATAGTTATATTTTCCATAACAGATTTTTTTCAATAAAAAAATGGCAAAACCCATGGCAAAACCATAATCCTGAACATGAAGAATCATTTGATTATGCCTTCCTCTGGGTCTTTATAATTATTACTCTTAGATTCTTTTTTTTTTTTTTTTTTTTTTTGACCTTAATTCAGAGATGCCTATCAGGGTGTTTCGTATGTAGTAGTTATTCAAGAATATTGTTAGGAATAAGTAAATTGCATAAGTGACAGATAAATTCTTGTATTTTAATTAGTGCGATTCATAGTTTTAGATATCTATCTCCTTTGCCCCCTGAGGTAACACAACTCTTGTTGCAACATTAATTTTATCCAGTTTGTACATTTAGCTCAACAAAACATTGGAAAACATCTTTTGTAATTAGATAGATGTAGATTCAAAACTTCTCTGACTGTCAGCTGGGTTACCAGTGGATGATTAAATCCAGCAGACTCAGTTTCCTCATGTTCCCTTCATGAATAGTCATAATAGTTACATCAAAGAGTTGAGAATTAAATGAGATAATCCACATGAGTTGCATAATACACCACCCACACATAGTTGGTGTGACATTAATACTATATAACTACTCTTGAGTAATGGTAACAATAACTGTTTTCCAATACTGTTGCTTATTTTTCCCCTCAGAGTCAGCATGCTCTTAAAATATATTTCTATTAAGTAAGTTTGCATAATGTTAACTGTAAGTATTTTCCCTGATACAGCCTTTTGTTATGCAGCAGTTCATTGACCAGAAGCATCTTGCAGAGAATATAGTTCTGGGTACGATTAAGTTCATAATGTATGTGTTTACTTTTTATGATTAAAAGTCGAAAATGGTAACATATGATCACTCTATGAGAAAATAAATGTTTTCCTTGATCCTGTATTTTCCCATGAAGGGTCTGCTGCCATAGAGGACCTATCTGTTCCCATGCATTCCCACACTTTTTGTGAACCACACCAATTTTGCCTTGCTCCTCTGAGATTGAAGGGCTGTCATTATCATTCCAATACTTGCATAATTACACATAATGCATGTCCAATCTGCCAGTCTAAATGTGGAGAGATTACATTCTAGCATGTTCATGTGTGGATTCCAGCCAGTCCTCTAAAGCCTGCAGGCACCTCTCATAGCTATTGAGGAATCCATAAAGAGCTGTGAGTCAAAATCAGGTGGGTAAAAGAAGAAGGGGTATGGGACAAAGGAACACTTACACTGGGGTCTTAATTCTGATCAGGCTTCAGTTTCAGGATATAACAAGAAATACCTTGAGAAAGATTATACTTTTTACATTACCAAACATATCACTAATTTTTGGGTCAAAATAATCAGAAAGATATTGAGACAGTATTTCCCACAAAGCATTATAAGAATAGGGTGGAAACAAAAATAAGACATTTGAGGGGCGCCTGGGTGGCTTAGTCGGTTAAGCGTCCGACTTTCGCTTAGGTCATGATCTCGCGGTTCGTGGGTTCGAGCCCCGCGTCGGGCTCTGTGCTGACTGCCAGCTCAGAGCCTGGAGCCTGTTTCAGTCTGTGACTCCCTCTCTCTCTGACCCTCCCCTGCTTGCGCTGTCTTTCTCTCTCTCTCCTAGAAATAAATAAAAAACATTAAAAAAAAATGCTGCTGTCACTTGATAAAACAGTAAAAGTTATAAAAAAAAAAAAAAGACATTTGTTGGACTCCTATAATAATCTAAATAATGAGCAAAGTATTTCTATATACATTATTACATTTACATTCCCCACTAGTTCTACAAGGCAAATAGCATTTAATCCATTTTTGAGATGAGAATTCTGGCCCAGAAATGTTAAGTATTTGTTCTTAGAGCTAAAATCTGGGGGTAAAAAATCTGATTCTCTAGGCTACATGTGTTTTTAATGCATAGCACTCCTTCTACAGGAACTTTGTGGATAAGGTTATGTGTCACTAGTTCAGGATATAATTCCAGTCTTCAGGTAAGACACAGTGAGAAATTATAAATTTCTGTTATTTATATAGTTCTAGGATCTCAGCAGAATGAGCTTACTCTTCTTTCTGCAGTCTTCAAGAAAGAGGGTTTGGTCTGTGAGTGATGATGAAAGGGAAAGGAAATGGTTGAGCAGTGGATAGGAAAGAAATTTCGTCCACTTGACCTTGTATTGAAAGTTCTTACCTTGAAGCTGTCCCAAGTCTGCCTGAGTAACGAGGGCTGTCATGAAGGAGACTGATAAAGACTGAATGTCTGACACTGACAACAATAACATTTCATCATTGGTAAAAATGTTTCACAAGGAGCTGATAATATACCAAGGGATCATGCATGACTTATTCACATAATGGCAGTGCTCCCATTCGGAATAGCCTCTGAAGACAATAGGCTATGTGCTGGCAAAACATTTCTGCTCCATCAGCAAAGACATCTTTGTCCAGCAGAGAAGCTGATGAAATAACACTACTTGAATCCTCTTTTGTGCGTGTCAGAAGGCGGAAGGATGAAAGTTTAAGGCAAAATTTAATGTTCTCATGTACTTTTATATGAAACATGGAATTTGGTGTTTCTTCTATATGTTGCTACATGAAATAAGCTTTAAGAAGCAAGAAAAATATATAGGTCATTTGGTATTCTAGAACTGATTGTGCTGGGAAGATCCATTTATATCTTAGGCCATGTGTGGTATCCTTTGAAAATTAGCATAATCACCTGTGGATTTTGCAGAGTTCAAGTAGGCAATGCAATAGACATATTTTTATTGTAACATTTGGGTTTACTTTAAACTTTGTGTAAAAGACATAAAGGAAGACAGTCATTTAGATTTACTGATTGTCCAATATATATGTAAACACTTTAGATATGGAGAAATGAGCATTTTCTTTTATATTGATGGAAATGTAAATTGGAACAATCATTTTTGAAAGCAAGTTAAATAGGTTTATTAAATATTAAAATGCTTTATTAATTCCTAATATATAATGTTTACACAGAAATAGTCATAGCACACAAAGGTATACATACACACATATACATGTATTCATTTCGATATTCATCACAATGACAAAAAGAAAAATTGTACACAATCTCAATGAAAGATTAATTAGGGGAGCCTAAATGTCTCAGTTGGTTAAGCATCGACTTGGGCTCAGGCCGTGATCTTATGGTTCGTGAGTTTGAGCCTGGTGTTGGGCTCTGTGCTGATAGCGCAGCCTGGAGCCTGCTTGAGATTCTGTGTCTCCTCTCTCTCTGCCCTTCCCCAATTCACACACACTCTCTCTCTCTCTCTCAAAAATAAACACTAAAATTTTATTTTAAAATATCAATTAAGTAAATTTTGGAAGATACATACACTAGACTACTAAGCAATTAATGTAGAAAATATGATAGACCTATGTTCAGATATAGACAAATATCTGTGACATATTAACAAGTGAAAAAAAGCAAACTAAGAACTGAAAGTATAATCTTATCTCATCTTACAAAATTAAAAAAAGATAAAGTGTGAGTTTATTTTTCCAAAAGCAGAAAATAGAGGTTAAATAAAACAAAAAATTTGAAGTGGTATGTACCAAATAATTATTGAATTAGTTACAAATAATTAGTGAATAATAATTATAAGAGGGGATTTAAATTTGACCCATTATATATTTCTGTATCTTATTTCTCATAATAAATAAATGTATATATATAAAACATATATTCATATTATATATATATGACTTTTATAATCAGAAAAATAGATACACATTCGTGGACAACTACAGAGAAAACAGGAAAAGAGTAGAAATGCAGGCGTAAGGAAGCTTTTAAAGCTTTTGGCTATAGCAGAAGTACATGGGTAATACTGTTAGGGTCTCCAGTGTGTACTAAAGAAAACACCATAAAATCTCAAAAGCACAAATCAAAAATACCTGAGATTTACAGTTCTTTGATATTTCCCCATTCTTCCTAAGTAATTTTCTGAGTGTCTTCATATTTCTCTATCTTCTATGTTTCTTGCTGACTGGTGTTCTTACCTGGCTCTTAATGGATCAGAGGATAAGCAGAAAAATCCTCTATAAGAAGAAAATAAAACTCAACAGTTAGTAGACAAGCACTTGAGGTTTTGATGTCTATAACCTTGAAGTTGAGAGAGGTAGGGCTTGATGTCACTGCTCATTTCTAGATAAATTATGAAGGATAGTATTCTCAATAATAATGTCTGTTTTTGAGCTGATGTATGGCCAGTGTTATTATTCTTTTTAAGAGGCTAGCTATAAAGAACTCTATACTTAGAACCTTACACTTAGTTCCCATTTTAATTTTTTTAAATAAAATGTATATTTGAGGGGAGACTGGGTGACTCAATTCGTTGAGCATCCAACTCTTGATTTTTCCCAGGTTGTGGTCTCATGGTTCATGGGATCAAGCCCATATCGGCCTCTGCTCTGACAGCACAGAGCCTGCTTGGGATTCTCTCCCCCCACCCCCACCTCTCTCTCTCACTATCCCTCCTCAGTTCCCATATACACACACACTCTCTCAAATATATATATATGTGTGTGTGCGTGTGTGTATGTGTATTTATATTTATATCTGTATCATATATATAATCATATATATATATATAATTTCTAAAAATGAAAATAATGCCACAGTATCATTTGGGTGAGCTTCTGCAGAAATTGTTTTTTGAGAACATGAAGTTTATTCAGAAAATAGTGAGTGTATTTTAACTTCAGCAAAAAAATTATATATAGAAAGAAAATATTGATTCAGAATTCATATGGACTTTATTGAGATATAACTTTCAAAATAAATTGTACATATTTAAAGTGTACAACTTATTGAGGTGTTACATATGTAAATATATCCACAAAACCATCAGTGCAATCAAGATAACAAGTGTTTTCATCTATGAAAAGTTTCTTTCTGCCTCTTTGTAATGCATTCTTCTTTCTACCTTTATCCTTAGGCAACCACTGGTGCCTTCCATCACTGTAGACTAATTTGTAGTTTTTAGATATTCATCTAAATGGTCTCATCATCATGTATCCTTTTTTATCTGGCTTTGCATCTTGACATATGATTCTGAGATTTATAATGCCTTTGAATATATCAATAACTTCCTTTTTGTTGCTGAGTATTATATGTATAAATATACTATAATTTGTTTATTTGGTCATCTATTAATGGAGCTTTTGGTTATTTCCAATTTTAAGCTATTAGAAATAAATCTGCTATGAACATTCATGTACTAAGTGCATTTGTGTGGGTATAGGTTTTTATTCCTCTTGTGTAAAATACCTATGTATTGAATGGGGGGATCATATGGAAAATATATAACTTTTTAAGAAACTACCAATGAATTTTTAAAGTACTTTAAGCATTTTACATTTCCACACCAGCATGGGAAAATTCCAGTTGCTCCACATCTTGGTCAATTCAGTTGGTGTGTGATAGGATCTCATTGTGGATTTAATTTGCATTTTCTGAATAGTTTACTTTTTAGTGTGTTCCACACTATTATTGACTTGTAAGATTTCTCTATATATTCTACATGCAAATTCTTTGCCTGTGTTGCCAATATCTTCTCAGTCTTCCATTTCCTTTTTCTTCATAGAATTTTTTGAAGAAGAAAAGTTTTCTAATTTCAGTAAACTCCAATTTAGCAAATTTTATGTTCTATGCTCTTTTTGTTCTACATTAGATACTTTTAATTACTCCAAGGTCACAAAGCTAATCCCTTGTTTTCATCTATAAGTTTTACGGGTTTATGTTTTACATTTAGGATTATGATCCATTTTATGTTTTGTAGATTATGTGCAGTAGAGTTATTTTCCCCCCATATAGATGCAGAGTTGTTTCATGACTATTTCTTGAAGAGATGTTTCTTTCCCTATTGAGTTGCTTTGGGATCTCTGTGGAAAATCATTTTATCATAATATATGGCTTTATTTCTGGGCCCCATTCTATTCAATTAATATATATATTTTCATAAATATCAACCTATGTTAATTATCATTAACCTTAAAATTAGTTTTTGAAATCATGTAGGCTATGTCCTTCAACATATATCTTCCTTTTAAGAATTGTTTTGGTTTTTCTAGGCCCATTGCATGTCCATATAAATTTTAGAATTGATCTATTAATTTCTACCCAAAAAAATCTACTGGAATTTTCACTGATCCTGTGTTAACTTTAAAGGTAAATGTGGAGAAAACTGCCATTTTAAAAACATTAAGTCTTCAATTAATGAACATGGTGTATCTGCTATATGTACCTTCAATTTCCCTAAGATTTTTTTTTTATACTTTTCTATGCAGTGAAAGGTTGGACACCTAAGGATGCTAAGTTTTCATGCCATTATAAACAGGATTTAAAAAACAAACTACTTGTGTACTGGGTTTTCTTTTAGAAAAGACATTTGAAGGGCCCGTGGGTGGCTCAGTCGGTTAAGCACCCGACTTTGGCTCAGATCTTGATCACGCGGTTCGTGGGTTCCAGCCCTGTGTCGTGCTCTGTGCTGACAGCTAGCTCAGAGCCTGGAGCCTGCTTCAGATTCTGTGTCTCCCCTTCTCTCTCTGACCCTCCCCTGCTCATGCTGTCTCTCTCTCTCTTTCTCTCAGAAATAAATAAAACATTAAAAAATTTTTTTAAAAAGAAAAGATTTTTGATAATCCAGAAAATGTCTTTTTTAGTTTTTATTTTTAAATTTTAAAAATGTTTTATTTATTTTTGAGACAGACAGAATATGAGCAGGGAAGGGGCAAAAAGAGAGCGCGAGACACAGAATCTGAAGTAAGCTCCAGGCTCTGAGCTGTCAGAACAAACAGTCCTGGGGTTCCTGGGTGGCTTAGTTGGTTAAGCGTCTGACTTTCCCTTAGGTCATGATCTCGCGGTTCCTGGGTTCAAGCCCCGCGTCGGGCTCTGTGCTGACTGCCAGCTCAGAGCCTGGAGCCTGTTTCAGTCTGTGTCTCCCTCTCTCTCTGACCCTCCCCTGCTCACGCTGTCTCTCTCTCTCTCTTAGAAATAAATAAAAATATTAAAAAAAAAAAAAGTACAAACAGCCCGATGCAGGGTTCCAGGCGTGAGTTGTGAGATGATGACCTGAGCCGAAGTCAGATGCTCAACTGACCGAGCCACCCAGATGCCCCAAGAAAATGTCTTTAGTAGCTGTAGAGCTCGTCACATTTTCTATATTTGTGTTGATTTAAGTGAATTATATTTTTTAATACATATACATGTTTCATCTAAGTTATTGAGTTTGTTGTTTATAATCATTACTGTGCTCTATTATTTTTAGGTATATGCTTTTCAGTGATAACTTTTTTTTTTTTAATGTTTTATTTATTTCTGAGAGAGAGAGAGAGAGAGAGAGTGAGAGCAGGGGAGAGTCAGAGAGAGAGGGAGACAGAATCCGAAACAGGCTCCAGGCTCTGATCTGGCCGTCAGCAAAAGCCCGATTGGGGGCTCGAACCCACGAACCAAGAGATCATGCCCTGAGCCGAAGTCGGATGCTTAACGTACTGAGCAACCCAGGCACCCCAGTGATAACCTCGCTTTTAGTGCTGATATTGGTGATTTGGGTTATCTTTTTTCTTGTTTATTCCAACTAGGGATATGTTGATTTTGATGATCTTTTCAAAGAACCAACTTTTGATCTTTGGAAACTCTCTGTATTATCTGTTTCCTTTTCCACTGATTTCTCGGTTTTGTTTTGTTTTGTTTTTGTTTGTTTTGTTTATTTGTTTTTAAGTCTACTTACCTTGGTGTAATTTACTCTTCTGACATTTAAAGTAGATAAAATTTTGTTTTAGATCATTTTTTTTTGTCTCCTAAATAGATATTTACGTTATAAGTATCCCTATAAGTACTGGTTTAGCTATCTTCCAAAATATTTCCAAGTATTGCTTTAGCTGTCTTTCAAAATATTTCCATTTATCTTGTAATTTTTTCCTTTAACTTTTCCTAGAATTAATTTGCAGATATTTGAGATTTCCTAGATTTCTTATTACTGATTTCTAACTGAAAGTCAAAATGTGGTCAGTGAATATTCTTGGTATGCATCTGGTTCTTTTAACGTATTGAGATTTGTTTTATGGTCCAGGATATGTCCTATCTTAGTGAAGTTACTACATAGATTTGAAAAAATATATGTATTCCAAAGGTCTTATTACACTGTACTATAAATGTCATTTAGATAAAGATGTTGATAGTACTGTTCAGATATTCTACATATTTGTTTATTTTTCATGCATTTATTTCTATACAGTTACTAATTTTGAATAGTTGTTTTATCAATTGCTTACAGAGGGGGTCTTAGAATTCTCTTGCTGTGATTGCGATATTATCTATTTCTCAATTCTTATTTTTGCATAACTGATTTTGCGGCTCTATCATTAGGTGTGTATGTTTTTTAGATTATTATGTCTTCTAGATGAATGGCCCTTTTAACAATTATATGTCCCTTTTTACCTCTTATAATATTATTTGTATTAAAACCAATCTTATCTGATTTTAATGTTGCCACTTCAGCTTTACTTGCTTATTACTTACATGGTATATTATTTTTCAACCATTTCTTTTAACCTATTTGTCTATATGTGAAGTATGTTGCTTATAGGAAACATCTAGTTGATTACTGTGTTTTTATTTACTCTGGTAATCTATGCCTTTTAACTGCAGCATTTAGATCATTAACTAATAATAATGAATTTTGCCCAGTCATTTTATTATTAGTTTTCTGTTTGAGCCATCCTCTCTATTTTTGTTCTCCCTTTTCCCTTTACTAACTTTCTTTGGATGCTTTAAATTTTTTACCCTTATGTGGTAATTTAATTATTAACTTTTGGCTATGTTTTTGTATTATGTAGAATATATATAACCACTATAAAACTAGTGAGGTAGGAATTTCTTTCTCATAAACATGTATGAGACTATATGAGAATATATATGTGTGTGTATGTGTATACATGTGTATCAGTCCAGAGTTAATATTGAACTAATTCATATAAAATGTAGAAATTTTGCAATCATGAAGGATAAACATTCTGTCTTGCTGCTTTTATCTTACAGTTATCATGTGTATTATTTCTATATACATTGAAAAAACCACCAGACAGAATGTAAACTGGTACAGCCCCTCTGGAAAACATTGTGGAGGTTCCTCAGGAAGCTAACAATAGAACTCCCCTATGACCCAGCAAAAGCACTGCTAGGAATTTACCCAAGGGATCCAGGAGTGCTGATGCATAGGAGCACATGTACCCCAATGTTCATAGCAGTACTCTCCACAATAGCTAAAACATGGAAAGAGACTAAGTGTCCATCATCGGACAAATGGATCAAAAAGATGTGGTTTATCTATACCATGGAATACTACATGGCAATGAGAAACAATGAAACCTGGCCATGTGTAGCAACATGGATGGACCTTTAGGGTGTTATGCTGAGTGAAATAAGTCAGGCAGAGAAGGACAAATATCATATGTTTGCATGTATAGGAGGACTAGAAGGAACTTAACTGAGGAACAAGGGGGAGAAGAAGGGGAGAAATGGTGGGGGAAAGGGAGAGAGGCAAACCATGAGAGACTCTTGAATGCTGACAAAAACTGATGACTGATGGATGTGGGGGGGAGGGAGGATGGGCATGGAGGAGGGCACTTGTGTGGATGAGCACTGGGTGTTATGTGGAAACTAATTTGACAATAAACTATTTGTAAAAAAAATAATAATAATAAAAAATTAAAAAATTAAAAAAATTAAAAAAATAAAAATAAAAATATTCTTGGGGCTAAAAAAAAAGTGAAATCTATATAAAAATTCTCAACATCTTATTCCTTTCCTACTTTTTCTGTTTCCACATATCTTCTGAAGGTAAAAGATTTAATCATTCTCTAATCTACCTTTCCTGTATATCTTTTACAAAACTAAGTAGATACATACATATCCATTAATACAAACATATGCAACCATTTTAATTTCCCCTTTTCCCTTACAGAAAATATATACCATAACTCTGCTTAAATCATATCACATGTAAAAATGTTTTCATTCTTTTTATATTTGTGCATTACTTAATTCTGTGAACATATTATTGTCAATAAGCCTAATCACCAATTATTGGTAACATTCCAATAGTTTGTTGTTATAAATAATATAACAATGAATAAATTATGAATTTTGTAAAAAAAGAAAAAAAGAAAAAACCACCAGTCAATGTTATATACTTTTCTTTTGCTTTACATGTAGTGTAAAATGATTACAATAGGTCACCTAACATCCATCTTCTCATATAGATATAACAAAAAGAAAGAAAAACTAAGTCTCCTGATGATGAGAAGCCATAGAATTTACTCTCTTCACAGTTTTCCTGTATATAATATATCAGTGTTAGCAAAAGCCGTCATATAGTACATTGTATCCCTCATACCTATTTATCTTATAACTGAAAGTTTTTATCTTTGGCCATCTTCCTCCAATTTTCCCTTTTCCCCGCTCCACCTCTGGTATATAGAAATCTCAGCTCTTTTTCTATGAGTTGTCTGTTTTTGATGCTGTTTGTTTTTTGTTTTGTTTTTATTTATTTTTTAAATTCCACTATAGTTAACATAACAGTTTTATATTAGCTTTAGGTGTAGAGTATAGTGATTCAATAATTCCATATGTTAATCACGCTCATCATCAGCTTGGTTACTTTCTATTATTCTGTCCTCCAGGTCACTAATTTTTTCTTCTGCTTCCTTTCAGCTTCTATTTAACTCTATCTAGTTTATTTTTAATTGCACTTGTTGTCTTTATCTGTGATTGGTTCTTTTTCACTCTGTTAAGCATCTCACTGATGTCCTCTATTCCCAAGTCCAGTGAGGGCCTTTATGATCATTGAGTTTTCTATCAGGCATACTTCTTATTTCCATTTTGCTTAGGTCTTTTGCTGTGATTTTGTCCTATTCATTTGGGACATATTCCTCTGTCTCCTCACTTTGCTTAACTCTCTATATCTTTCTGTGCAGAAAGTCAGATATGTTTTTGCTCTTGAGAGTAGTGTGCATGGGCAGAATGCACTTTTAACAAGGTGATGCCAGTATTCTTTCACAGGGAATGCACAGCCACTGCAGAAACAAGACTGGGCAAGGCCACCTGCAAAGCATATGGGTGGGTTATGCACTTTTAACAAGGCGTATGTATCCTACACGGGAGGTGACCAGCTGCTACTGGGACCAAGGTCCCTCAAAGTGTGCAGTCAGGAGTCACAGTGTTGGTAAGGTTTTACAGGTCTTCTGGGGGAGGGGAACTGTAGTGCAAAGAATGAGGCAGCCCTGCTTTAAGGGATGGGGTGAAGTATAAGTCAGTTAGGTAGTGAATGCCAGTGCCCACTGGTTCTTAAAGCTAAGCATGTGTTCATACTGGGGGAGGAGGGGGAGGTAAATGGTGCCTGTAAACTCCTTTGTTCCTGCAGAAATCCCTCAGTGAACTCTGAGATTAGTAAATGGCTGTCTCTCCTATATGCACCAGGCATTTTTTCAAACTGCCTTTTGTATGCTCTATTTCCATTTGTTTTTTGTTGTGCTATGTGTTTAAGAGCAGGTACTCTGCTTCCCACCTCCCTCCCAGGTCTCTCAGAGCTGAGCCCACTGATTTTTTTTTTTTTTTTAAGTTCCAGGCTTTAAGCCTGCTGTCTGTTAAGAACTCATGGAATTTAACCCCTCTGGTTTTCAAAGCCAAATGCTAGGAGATTTGTCTTCCTTGAAGAAGCTTCCTTGTGTGATAGTGTGTTTCTCACCCCTTTCCACACCAGTGGCTCCCTCCCTCTGGAAGTTAGATCCATGCAGTTTATCTCCCCCTGGCATAACCTCCTTTCCTACCCACTTCCATGTGACCTCTTCTCTATATTTCGTTCTGAGGTTCTGGGTTTTTTCCAGTATTTAGCTCATTTTCTGGGTTATTTATACTGATATAAATGCTATCTAGTTGTATCCTTGGGGTAAGTTGAGCTCAGGGTCCTTCTATTCTGCCATCTTCCTCAAAGGTCTCTCATTTCAGTTGGTTTTAGATTCCACATATAAGTGAGAACATCTAGTATTTGTCTTTCTCTGACTTATTGTATCTAGCATAATGCCTTCAAGGTCCATCCATGTTGTTGAAAGTAGGATTTCCTTTTTTTTTTTAATGGCCGAATAATATCTTGTTGTATATGTATACCATAACTTCTTTATCCGTTCATTCACTGACAGACACAGCTTGTTTCCATGTCTTGGCTTTTATAAATATTGCTGGTATAAACATGGAGGTGCAGATATCTTTTTCAGTTAGTGTTTTCATTTATCTGGATACAGTCCCAGCAGTGGGATTGCTAGAACATGTGGTAGTTCTATTTTAATTTTTTGAGGATCCTTTATACTTTTTTCAGTACTAGCTGCATCAATTTATAATCCCAGCAACAGTGCCCAAGGATTCCCTTCTCTTCACATTCATGCTAGCATTTGTTATCTCTTGTCTTTTTGATGACAACCATTCTAACAGGCATGAAGTGATATCTCACTGTTTTAATTTTTTTAAATTTTTTTTAATGTTTTTATTTATTTCTAGGAGAGAGAGAGAGACAGCGTGAGCAGGGGAGGGTCAGAGAGAGAGGGAGATACAGACTCTGAAACAGGCTCCAGGCTCTGAGCTGGCAGTCAGCACAGAGCCCGATGCGGGGCTCGAACCCACAAACGCGAGATCATGACCTAAGCGAAAGTCGGACGCTTAACCGACTAAGCCACCCAGGCGCCCCTCACTGTTTTAATTTTTATTTCCCCAATGCCTAGTGATGTTAAGCATCTTTTCATGTAACTGTTTGCCTTTTGTATATCTTCTATGGAGAAATGTCTATGTAGGTACACTGCCTAGCTTTTTCATTTTGTTTTGTTTTTAAGTTGTAATGAGTAGGATCATGAGTACTATTGTTAAATCTGTTTTACAGTTCACTAGTTGGTGATACTGGGTAAATTACCTATAACTTTTTTGAGCCTTGATTTTATCACAGGTAAACTCGAGATGACCGATTTACTATTATGAGGATTAAATGAGATACTATGTATAATTACCTCAGAGTGTGGCACATAGTTTTCCTATTTTTTTTATCTTCAATTATTAGGCCTATAAAGGGTTATTTCCTTCAGTTAAACTGAAATTCCTCATTGGATACTTCAGAGAGATGTACTGTTTCCATTCCTTCCTAATCAGCCTTCAACTTTCCAATTTAGGACTGGTATGGACTCTAGTATCCTTGAGGAAAACTGCTGCTCTTACCTTCTACAGGAACAAACTTAATTTTGATTTATATATCTTTATATTTAAGTGCAGCATAAAATAAAATATTTTATTAGAATTGGGAGAGTTCTTAGGAGCCATTTGGTCTAGTCCTTAAAGAGGAGATTTTCAACCTAGCCAAAGTCACAAATTGACAAGTAGGGCTAAATTTCAGTCTCTCCTTCGAAAAGCAAACAAAAATCACATTTTTATTGAATCAGTTTGATGTGTAACATTGTTTAAGTTTAAGAGGTATAGCATTTATTTTCTTATATTTATGTATTGCAATATGATTGTAATGTAATGATATTTACATATTAGGGCACAATTTTATGTTCTATCATACTGTGTATTATATCTCTGGCTTATTTACTACTCACTGCAGGTATGTACCATTAAACACCCTTCCTCATATCCCCCATCCCCACCCCGTCTCCTAGTAACCACTATTTTATTGTTTATTCCAAGTTTATCTTTTTTAAAATACTGCATAAAAGTGATATCATAGACTATTTGTCTTTCTTTAAGTTATCCTCCTTAGCATAATATTTTCAAGGTTGATCCATATGTCACAAATGGGAGAATAGTTTCTTTTCTCACTGCTGAATAATATTTCATTGTATATAAGTACCATGTCATTTTTACCCATTCATCCACCATTGGGCATTTACATGGTTTCTGTTTCTTCACTGTTGTTAATAATGCTCTGATAAACATGGGAGTCGGTGTATCTCATAGGAATTTTGTTTTCATTTCGAGTATATACTCAGAAGTGTAATTGCTGGATTGTAGGATTTAATTTTTTGAGAAAATTCCATATTGGTTGGACCATTCTTAACCAAATGAGCCACCCAGGTGCCCCTTGGTTGGAACATTCTTAACAACAATATACTAAGGTTCCCTTTCACCACGTCCTCACCAGCTCCTCTTGTCTCTTGACTGATTTCTTGATGATTGTCATTCTATGAGTTGTCACGTCCTATCACCTTATGATTCTGATTTATACCTCCCTGATGATTAGTGACATTGAACATCTTTTCATGGGTGGCTATTTTAATCTCCTCTTTGGAGAAATTTTTTTTGGTTCTTTTGCCAACTTATTTTCATTGGGTTATTTTTTGTTGTTATTTTTGAATGACTGGTTTATTTATATATTTTGGATATTAACCCCTTATCTGCTATGTGTTTTGAACTATTTGCCAATTCTGTAGTTTGTCTTTTAATTTTTTCAATTGTTTCTTTTGCTGTGTAAAAGCTTTTGAAGCTGACCTTGTTCCATTTATTTATGTTTTCCTTTGTGGTTTGTGCTTTTGACATCATGCCCCCCAAATCATCACCAAAACCAAGGTTGATGGGCTTCTTCCCGATATTTTCTCCTACAAGTTTTATGGTATCAGATCTTATGCTCATGGTTTTGATTCATTTTGAGTTAATGTTTGTGACTGGTGAGAGATAGAGATCCAATTTTATTGTATCACATGTGTTTCTACAATTTTCCAGAACCATTCATTGAAGAGACAATCCTTTCCCCACTGTGTATCTTGTCTCCGTTATCAAGTATTGGTTGACAGTATATGCTGGGGTTTAATTCTGGGATCTCTATTCTGTACCATTGGTTGATGGATCTATTTTTGTGCCAGTACCATACTGTTTTTATTACTATGGCTTTGTAATATAGACTTAAATCTGGAGGCATATTACTTCCAGCTTTGTTCTTTTTTTTCTAAGGATTATTTTGCTGTTGGGAATCGTCTGTGGTTCTACACAAGTGTTTAGATTGTTTCTTCTATTTCTGTGAATAACTTAGCATTTTGATGGGGATTGCTTTGAATCTGTAGATGATTTGGGGTAGTATGGCCATTTTAACAATATTAATGTTTCCAACCCATGAACATGGATCTTTCCATTTATTTGTGTCATGTGGAATATTTCTTTCAGTAAAGTTTTGTAATTTTCTTGGTATAGATCTTTCACTTCCCTGGTTAAATTGATTGTTAAGTGTTTTATTGTTTTAATGCTATTGTGAATGGGATGGTTTTATTTCTTTATCAGATGCTTCATCACTAGTATTCAGGAATGCAACCATTACTGTATGTTGATATCCTATAACCTGTGTGTTTTATATCTTGCTATTACTGAAATGGTTATTAATTCCAACTTTTTTTTTTTTTTACTAATTCCTAGGAATTTTCTCTGTATAGGATATCATACACAAAAAACAATTTTACATACTCCTTTCTGATTTGCCCTATTATTATTCTAGGTAGAACTTCCAATACTATATTGCATAGGAGTGTTAAGAATGATCATCCTTACATTGTTACATCCTTAACATTTCTTAGGAAAAACACATTTCTCCCCATTGATTGTAATGTTAACTGTAGATCTGTCATATATGGCCTTTATTGTGTTGAGGTATATTCCTTCTATATCTATTCTCTTAACGGTTTTTATCATGAAAGAATGCTATCAAATACCCCTACTGCATCTCTTGAGATGTGATTTTTATCTTTCATTTTGTTGATAGGATGCATTACACTTATTAATTTATATTCTTTATTCACCCTTGCATCCCAGAGATAAATCCCACTTAGTCATGGTAAATAGTCTTATTTGTTCTAGGATTTGGTTTGCTAATATTTTGTGGAGAATTTTTTTAAATGTTTATTTATTTATTTTGAGAGAGAGCAGAGGAAGAACAGAGAGAGAGGGAGAGAGTGAATCCCAACCAGGCTCCATGCTGTTAGCGCAGAACCTGAGTTGGGCCTTTATTTCATGAACCATGAGATCATGACATAAGCCAAAATCAAGTTGGACACTTAACTTGAGTGTCACACAGTGCCCTGAGAATTGTCATATCAATATTCATTAAAGATATTGGTCTATGATTTTCTTCTGGTATCATTACCTGGTTTTGTTATCAAAGTAATGCTAGCCTCATAAAATGAGTTGGAAGTGTTTCCTTCTCCTTGATATTTTGAAAGAGTTTAAAGAGCATTGGTCCTACATATTTTAAATGTTTGGAAAATTCTCCAGTGAAGCTGTCTGATCCTCCAGTGAAGCTGTCTGATCCTGGAGTTTTCTGCGTTGAGTTTATTTATTAATTTATTATGTTTACTTGTTATTGGTTTATTTGGATTTTTCTATTTCTTCTTAATTCAGTCTTGGTAAGTTATGTGTTTCTAGAAATATATCCATTTCTTCTAGGTTGTGTAATTGGTTAGCCTATAATTATTCATAGTACATTCATGAATTCATATATTTGTGTTGTATTACTTGTAATGTCTCCTTTTTCATTTCTTTCTTTCTGAAGGTATGTCAGTTTTTTCTTTTTAAAAATGAGCCCTTAGTTTCATTGATGGTTTGTATCATTTTTTCCAGTCCAGTCTCTATTTCATTTATATCTGTAAAGGATCCTTATTTCCTTCTTCTTGCTAAGTTTAGGTTTCTCTTTCTAGTTCTTTGAGTTGGAAAGTTAGGTGGTTTGAGATCTTTCTAATTTCTTATTATAAGGATTTATTGCTATAAATTTTCTCTCAGTATTGGTTTTTCTGGATCCTACAGCATGTGGCAAGTTGTATTTTCATTTGTTTTGAGATTTTGTTTTAATTTCCCTTTTGACTTCTTTAAGCCAATGGCTGTTTAGAAGTGTGCAATTTACTTTCAACACATTTGTAGAACGTCTCTCTTAATGCTGATTTCTAGTTTCATACCATTGTGGTCAAAGAAGATAGTTGATACAGTTTCAGTCTTAAATTTGCTATATGTTTGTGGCCTGTGATATCATCTATCCTAGAAAATGTCCCATAGTACTTGAGAAGAATGTATATTTTGCTGCTGTTAGATGGAATATTCTGTATATGTCTATTAAGGTCATTTGTTGTAAAGTGTGATTCAGTTCTGACATTCCCTTGTTGATTTTGTTTGGATGATTTATCCATTGCTTATAGCATAGTACTGAAATCCCCTACAATTATTGTATTCTTATTTCTCCCTTAAGGTCTATTATTAATTGCTTAATATAGTTCAATGCTCACTTGAGAGTGTATATATTTATAAGTGTTATTTCTTCTTGATACATTTTTCTTTTTATCATTATATTCTTTGTCCTTGATACCCTTTTTGATATTAAGTCCATTTTGTGTGATATAATTATGGCTCCTCCACCCACCTCCTTTTGGTTTCTTTTTGCTTTGAGTATCAACTTCCATTCACTCAACGTTGTGGATGTGTTATACGCAACATATAGGTGTTCGTCTTGTTTCATTTTAAGTCCATTCAGCCACTCTGTGCCTCTTTATTGGTGAGTTCAAATCATTTACATTTAGGATGATTACTAATATGTAATGATTTACTACTGCCATTTTATCTTTTGCCTTTCAGTTATTTTGCTTCTCCAGTGTTTCTTTCCCTTCTGTTTTTCTCTACTTTTTTTTAAAGTTTATTTATTTATTTTGAGAAGGACAGAGACAGTACAAGTAGGGAAGGGACAGGGAGAGAGAGAAAGAGAGAGGAAGAGAGAGAGAGAGAGAGAGAGAGAGAGAGAATCCTAAGCAAGCTCCACACTATCAGCACTGAGCCTGACCCCGGGCTTCATCCCACAAACTGTGAGATCATGACCTAAGCTGAAACCAAGAGTCAGAGGCTTAACCAACTGACCCACCAGTGCATCCCTATCTACCTTTCTAAACTAGTGATTTTCTCTGGTGTTTGCTCCATCTCCTAGGTTTGTTGTTGTTGTTGTTGTTGTTGTTTTTATGTTTTCTGTCTCTGTTCTAGATTGTTGGCTTTATGGTTACCATAAGGTTTACATAAAACATCTAATCGACAAAATAGTCCTTTCTCTGTTGATATCAGTTTATCTACATTTTCCTGTAAAGGTTACATTCTTCTTGTTTTCCCCTTTTACATTTTTGATGTCACGAATTACCTTTTTTTATACTGTGATTTTTTTACTAAGGTTAAGCTATTACCTTTATGCTATCGTTAAGTGCTTACTATAGTATTCCTTAAAAAGTTACAGTATTCTATCATCTTATAAGAATTTTGTGTCCTCTCATCTTTTCATTGTAGTTTGAATAACATCTTTCAACATTTCTTGTACAGCAGGTCTACTGGTGGTAAACCCCCTCAAATTTTGTTTGGGAAAGCCTTTATTTCTCCTTGATATCTGAAAGATAACTGCTGAATGGAGTGTTTTGGCTTGCAGTCTTTATCTTTCATAATTTGAATATGTTATTCTGCTCTCTCCTGGACTTAGATTGTCTGCTATTCTGCTGATTAGCCTAACGGGGGTAATTTTGTCGGTTTTTGTCCCCCACCCCACCCCCAGCTACCTTTAAAGTTCTTTATTTTTAACTTTTGACAGCTTTAAGATCATGTGTCTTGGAGTAGGTGATTTGGCATTGAGATAATAATGTGTCCTATTAGATTTCTGGACTTGTAAATACAATTTCTTCTCTAGGTTTGGGAAGTTCTCAGCTATTATTTCTTTAAATATGTTTTCTGCTCCCTTCTCCCTCTACTTTTTCTAAGGCATCCATTATCTTATGTTGGCTTTTCTAATGGAGTTGGACAGTTTTCACAGGGTTTCTTCACTTTTTAAGAATCTCTGTTCTTTCTCTTCGTCTGCCTTATTCATTCTTATATTTCTATCACCGAGATTGCTCATTCTGTCTTCCATATGATCTGCTCCATTCCCAATGAATTCTAATGGATTCTTCATCTAATTTATTGAGTTCTTCAGCTCCAGAATTTGTTTGGTTCCTTTTTAGAATTTTAATGCTTTTGGTAAAGTATTCCTTCTGTTCATTAATTTTATTTCTGGGTTTATTGTATTGCCTGAGTTTTCTTCATAATGGCTAATTTAAACTCTTTATCAGATCACATTCTTCCACATCTTTGGGTTCAGTTGCTGGAAAATTGTCATTTTCTTTTTTGTGATACCATATTACTATGAATTTTATGGTGTTTGATGAGAAATGCTTCTTCATTTGAAGTATCAAAGACCTTTCTTATTTAGGCGATGCTTTGTGTACTTGGATTCAACAGGTTGTTAGTAGGAGCTTTCCTTTTGTCTTCCAGAAGGTGGTGCTATAGCACAAGTTTTTGGTTTCCGTTAACTGACCTGACCTACCCCTAAGACTGGCACCTTGTGCATCTATGTTCAAAAAGAAAAGTCGCTGGCAGAGTGGGGGGGGGGGGCAGTGTGTGCTTTGAACTTGGGGTTCTGGATGTGCCCATGGGCTGGTGGGGAAATCCACAAGTGGGTGAAGAACTCCAGAGGTCCATGGGCAGTCCCCAGTATCTCCCAGGGGGACGCTTTTCTATAGTTCTCTTTGCCTACTTCCTTTTCCTTACCCTTCCCCCCAGGCTCTGGGGTCTCCCTTCTGAGAGCAACTGGTCCTCCAGCTGCAGCACACTTGGCTGGGCATATCTCCACTCACCATATTCACCTTCCACCTCTACCAGAAAATCCAAGCTGGCTGGTTGATGGACCTGGCACTACCTTCTTTGTGGTCACCAACTCTGTTGACACCAGCTCTACTGCCCTTTCTTTCCCTTGCTCTGCCACCTCTACAGCCTAGTCTACCCTCTTTCAGGTGCATAGATGGTTGGATCTCTAAGGTATCCTAGTATGCTGTGCACAGGCTTTTTAAAACTTGTTCTATCTATCTATCTATCTATCTATCCACCCAACCATCCATCCATCCATCCATCCGTCCATCCATCCATCTGGTCTGGGATGTCCAACTAGTTGTAAATCAAAAGGGAGAGAAAAAGAAAACAACTAATGCTACCATGACGCTGATATCACTCTGATCTATTTCTCATTATTCCAACTCTTCCGTTTGAAAACTAGTATTTACATACTTACTTTGAGATTTTAAAGGTAGATAGGCCATATAAATATCCACTTCACGTCCATATAAATGTTAAGAGCTCTTAAATTTTATCTAGGGACCACAGATATAAACAATGTGAAAAACCAGCGTAAGTGTTCTGCCCAATGTGTATATCCAATAATTAGTCAAATAACTCCTAAAAACAGGTCTAAAAATTGACCCCATACCTATTTTTAAATATATGGTTTTAGAATATATATTTATCTTCTTGAAACACAGCAAACCCCATTTGTATGGGGAGGGTATGATCCTTTCCTAGGTATTCAGACATGATATTGGTGGAACAGAGCTTCTTCTAATTAAAATGCTGTGCTCCGATTTGAGTTCCTGACACTATCAGTCTTGCACTCCAGGTAAGACTCTCTAAATGAAGATTATAATGTAGTTTTGGCTGAATATGTAATAGACAGCTTTCCCCAATCTTTCTACATCTAAGTGCCATGTCAGAAACCTGTTAGGGAGAATGATTTGTTGTAAGGCTGCAGGGCTTGTGGTAGTTTTGAATTCATTTTTGTGCACAGAGGGCGGGACAAGTTGTTATATCTGTACCAGCCAAATAGATTTTGAAAGGGAGTTATCAATTACTTTTCTGACAGGACAATATCATTTTGAGCAAAGCCATAGCTAGCCCAGTTCAACCACAGTTAAAGTAGTAAATATTTCTGTTTTTAAAATATTGTAACCCCAAATTTGTGCTGACAGAAATAATACATGATGTTGTAGAAATAATACTGTAAGTCATGAGCATTTTACTACACATCCGAGCTTTGGCACTACTCTTGTTATTCTTGTCTCTTTGCTTGTCATTCTCCCAGATAGTTTGTAAGCATCTTGAGGGTAGAGATCATGTACTTTTCATTTTTGTGTCCCCAGTGTGTAACTGAATGTGTGACACATAGTAGGCTCTCATATTTTGTTAAAGAATTAAAAAACTGTATTAAATGCTACAACCAAAGAACAATTAGCCAATACTTCATATAGTGAGTCTAGATGAGCTATGGATTTATGACTTATTGCTCATGTTTAAAATCTGTACATAACTTTATATACCAATTGGTTTAAACTATGAAGGAGGAAATGAAGGTTTTAGTATTCTTTCTTAGAAGATATTGGGAAGCTTATGTAGATCTTTCATAGATTTCATTTTACTAAATTAAGTCATCTACTCTGGTCTCTTTTTTTTTTAATGTTTATTTATTTTTGAGAGAGAGATAGAGACAGCATGAGCAGGGGAGGGTCAGAGAAAGAGGGAGACACAGAATCCGAAGACAGGTTTCGGCCTTAGAGCTAGCTGTCAGCACAGAGCCCGACACAGGGCTCGAACCCACAAACTGTGAGATCATGACCTGAGTTGAAGTCAGATGCTCAACTGACTGAGCCACCCAGGCGCCCCTACTCTAGTCTCTTTGAGGGAAACTCCAAATAAACTGTAACCTCAGTGAAGTTAGATAACATGCATATTTTGCCAATTACTTTATCTGTGGTGTCAACAATAGTTCCAGACATGTAATAGGTATTTAATATAGAATTGCTGAATTATCACTGAGCATTTTTGTTGATCGACATCCAGTCTCATTCTAACAATGATAGGGGAAACCTTACATAAATAAATACAAGTAGAAAAAAAGATGTATGAAAATAGGGCAAAGGGAAAATGGATACAAAGTGTAAGTTGAAGGGGTAAGACAAATCTATGAAAATACATGAAATACAGTCTTGTGGAGGTGTTAGATATAAGTATGCATATATGTGTATTTCCATATACACTTATATGTATATATATCCCTAAGTGTGTGTATGTGTGTGTGTGTGTGTGTGTATTTTATTGTATGGGTGTCAAAAAAACAAACCAAAACATAATATCCAAAGCAGAGCTGTCAGTGCTCTCCTAAACCTTTCAGTGTGTTCTAACTAACATTCGGGTGACCAGGACGCTTTAACCCAGAACTTCAGGAAGCAGAAGGAAGTGCTGAGTTCAGCAGCTTTAATTGAAGACTAGCAATAGTTGGTATATAAATTTCCCTATCCCCTGATCACTTAAGGAGTGACCCTTTTAAGGTACATGCTTTCTTGTTGTTTTACATCATTTCCCACAGTCTCTGTGTATGATTAAGCTTCAGTAGCCCACTCTGGTAGCTTTTTTAACTCCTTCCATTTTCTATATTACCTCACCAGTTCTTTGCCAGTGTTCCCTGATCTTTCCAAGTAAACTGTGTTTAATTGAATCTTTGTCTTAGAATGTGTTCTTGTTAAAGCCAAACTAAGACCTGTCAATAAAAATTATAATCCAAAAGTGACAAAGATAAAATAAGCCATATTGACAGGAAGAACACTTATCTGAAAAAAAGCTGCTTCATGGACACTCAGAGTGGATAACGGCTGATGTATAAAACAGCATCTTTGTTGACCTTGTCAGGCAATGTCACTGTTTCCCATGATCATGATAACTTCTTACTATGAGAAGAATTTGAGGAAGGGTGAAAGAGAACATTTAGTCCAGCTGCAGAAAGCAGTGCTTGCTCCTCTTTATTCCAGATTCTCTATAAACTAGTATCAGGATTATTTGATCTTTGTTCACTTGATTACCATTCCATTTTCAGCCCAATCCTCATCTACTTTTGTCACTTTGGTTTTACTCATTTGAAAGCTGCTGTTCATTAGCTACTTGTTACAGTTTGGGCTGACATACGGCTCACTTTCCAAGTCTTTCCACACATCTGTGTCACACTTTCTCCTTGTAAATTTACCTTTCAGTATTAAAGTTGTCATGCATAATCCCTATGGAGGTGAGCAAAACATGTTTTGTTTTGTTTTGTTTTCTCCCAAGGAAAGAATAAGGAAAAGATAATATGCTGACACATCAAATACTTAAGCGAAACACTTCATTAATGTACCTACAATTTTTTTTATCAGGAGTCTGATGGGCAGTTGTAGTCCATTGCCTGCTTGCTACTCTTGGACACAAGTAGTTGTCATGTCTCTTAAGCATCTGTGATACAATTCTGGCAAGTGATGGTGCTTGACTTTTTTTTATACCCTGTTTCTTTTACCACCTCCTAATTCAATAAAAGCAGGAAAACAAAATTCCAGTAAAGTAAGAGTTACCAAAGAATTGAATGAACTGAAAGATTCAGGCCATGCTTAGATAACTGAAAATAAGCAGATTGTGCCAGAGTTGGTCTAGTTATTTTAGCTTCTTTGACAGCTTGTTCAGAGCATCAGAGTCTAGCTGTGATTAATTGTTTGGCTATCACTTGTTAATATAGCAGAGTAAAAAACAAAACAAACAAAACAAAAAACTATGGTCCTGAAGATTAGGCATGTCATAGTAGACATAGCAAAAAACTGGGTTTATAAACTCAAAATGAAATATATTGGTGAATAATTAAGTGATGACTAATCAGTGCAAACCACCAGTATGTAAAATTCAGCATTTCTCAACACCTGCCACCCTCCCTGCTCTCCCTTCCCCAGCAGTCCTCCTTTCTCGCATCTGAATATGTGCTATCTTTGGTAGGTACCAAAGCTGTCAGTTTGTTTATATATGGTAAACACTATAGCTAAATGTTAATGGAGAAATAGCACTTGCTTCTATCTAATTTAGGTAAGTCAATATCACTCTGGATCTTAGAAAATAGATTAAAATAATATAGGTCCCTGGAGTTGAGGTCAGTACAGAATTGGAAAGGAGGAGGACTATTATAGAGGATTTTATTAATAATAAACATTTACTGAAAACTCATTTAGCGTTAAACTCACTGCAAAACCCCCTTTATGCCCTTCCGTGTTTAATCTTGACAATAATTTTGAGTTAAGAACTGCAATGGTTTCCCCTTATGAAAGAATTGAGCCAGAGAGATTAGTTGTCTAAGAGTAAACGGTTGGGTTGGCATTTTTACTTAGACTGATTTCATAACCAGCAATCTCAAAGGAACCCCAATACTCAGGGAGCCAGGTGAAGGTAGCTGATGGATAGCTTATTACAAGATGAAAGGAGAAAAAAAATGAGAGAAGAGCATGAAGAATCTAGAAATCTTCAGTAGCTGGGTATGAAAGAAGAAAAATGTTAGGTTTCAGCACTTCCAAACATTCCAATAATACCCGAGAAGCGATTTCTTGGGAACCCAAGGACTATAAATATTAGATCAGACATGGCTTGAGTCTAGGCATAAAAGTCAGGTATTCAAGAAAATATGATTATCAACTAAGTAAAAAACACAATATGTGTATAAACTTGTTTATGAATAGATTCCCTAAATGTCATTATCATTTTAAGAATAGCTCCTTCATTGAGACAAGGTGTGTTGCCTTCCTCAACAGTTGTTTCTGAGTCGTGGACTCACCCACATTCTCCTGCAGATCTGCCCCATGCAACTACACTGACTCAGCAGAAGTTTCCTCCAGAACAGTTCCTGACACCTCTTATTCTACAAGTAGCCCAGACAGTTATCTGGGCTGGCTGACTCCTGTCCTGGAGAGAAAAGAAGATAATCCCAGCAGTGGGCTGATTGCAGACATTTGCTCTGATTGCTAGCCCATCCTCCCGCAGAAACCTCACAGAGGGCAACACAAGTAGACAACACCGTAGCTCATGGTCACTGTAACCCCGACAGATGGACTGGACGAAGACATCTGCTCTGACTGTAGGTCCTGCCTACCAACAAAAGGCTCTCAAAGAACAATGCAGGGAGAATATCCCGTCATTTGGTACAACCATTTCCCCAGCAAATGGGAGGAGGGCAGGCATTTGGTATGACCCAACTACTAGCCAAAGGCAACCCCAGAATGGCCCCTTCATGGCACAGGGACTAAACCCTAACCACAAAAGGCAAATTGAGCCACTGCATCTTACTGGACTAATGGCAAACACAGCTCAGCCACAATAACAGTGTGCACACAACACAAAGGAGACACCCCTGAAGTGCCTTGTTCTGGTGAACAGGGAATATTAAATTTTAGGACACCACAGGATCTTATCTTCATTAGACTACTATTTTTAAGATCAGGACCCACAGCTGACTTTCCTAACACACAGAAACAGAGATAACATTTACACAAGATGAGGAGACAGAGGAATAAGCCACAAATGAAAGAACAGGACAAAATTATAGCAAAAGAGCTAAATGAAATGGATATAAACAATATGCCTGACAGAGAATTCAAAGTAATGGTCATAAAGATACTTACTGGATTCAAGAAAAGAGTGGAGGTTCTCAGACTTTCAACAAAGAGAGAAAAAAAAAACAGAGAGGAAGAACTCCATAACTGAAACTTAAAAAAGAAAAAAGGAACAGTGGAGGGAATCAATAGTAGATTAAAGGAAGAATGGATCACTGAGCTGGAAGACACTGTAATGGAAAGTAGCCAAGCTGGACAGCAAAAAGAAAAAAATGAATGATGGGAGAGCCTTGGTGGCTCAGTTGGTTAAGTGTCTTTTGGTTATGGTTCAGGTTAAGATTGAGCCAAACATCAGGCTCCACACTGACAGTGTGAATTCTGCTTAGGATTCTATATCTTCCTCTCTGCCCCTCCCCTAATCATTCTCTCTCTCTCTCTCTTCCTTCCCCTCTCCCTCTCTCTCTCTCTCAAAATAAATAAATAAACTTTAAAAAAAAAAAGAGAAAAGAAAGAATGAGAAAAAAGTTTAAGGGAAGTCAACAACACCCTCAAGTGTAATAATATTCACATTATAGGGATCTCAGAGAGAGAAGAAAGAGAAAAGGGGGCAGAAGTTTTACGTGCATGTTAACTGAAAACTTACCTTATATGGTGAAGGACACAAGCATCCAATTCCAAGAGGTACAGAGAGCCCCCAGCAAAATCAACCCCAGGAGGTTCACACCAAGTCAAACAATAATTAATATGGCAGAAAGCAATGATAAAGAGAGAATTTGAAAAGGAGCAAGACAAAACAATTTTACACAAGGGAAACTCAATATGGTTATCAGCTGGTTTTCAGCAAAAACTTCAGGCCAAAAGGAGTACGGATTCAAGGTTCTGGAATGAGAAACAAAAACAAAAAAGAAACAAAAACCTGCACTAAGAATACTCTATCCAGCAAGGCTAATGTTCAGAAGAGGAGAGATAAAGAGTTTTCCAAACAAAAACAAACATCAAAAACTTAAGTTTACCACCAGTAATGCAGTCTTACAAGAAACACTAAAGAGAATTATTCAAGTAGAAAGTAAAGGCCATAATCAGGAGTAAGTAAATTAGAAAAGAGAAAAAAATCACAGATAAATAAAAACAATAAAAGTAGATTAATCAATTATAAAACCAGTACAGAGTTTCAAGCACAAAAGGTAAAATCAATTATATCTATAAAAATCAGTCCAGGGATTCACAAAATAAAAGAATGTGAAGTATGATATCATGCAAATAAAACATGGGAGGGGGTAAAAATTTAGTGCTTTTAGATTGAGTTCATACCTTCGCAACCATCACCTTAATATTGACTGGTATATGTATAGGTGTTATATATCAACCTAATGGTAACCACAAATAAAAAACCTGTAATAGATATGCAAAAAATAAAGACAAAGTACTCCAAGCATATCACTAAAGAATGCCATCAAACCACAAGGAAGACAGTAAGGGAAGAAAGGAACAGAGAATAACTACAAAAACAACTGTAAAACAAGTAACAAAATGACAGGACATACATACCGATCAATATTACTCTGAATTAAATGGACTCAATGCTGCAATCAAAAGATAAAAAAGCAAGCCCATGTGGATGCTGAGTATAAGAAACTTATCTGAGATCTAAAGACACTTGCATATTAAAAGTGAGGTGATAGAAAAGCATTTATCATGCAAACAGAAGAAGAAACCCAGAGTAGCACTACTTATATTGGGCAAAATAAACTTTAAAACAAAGACTGTTACAGGAGACAAAGAACTATACTATATTACATTAAGGGAACAATCCAATCAGAAGATATAATAATTGTAAATGTTTATGCACCCAATTATAGGAGTACCAAATACATAAAGCAGCTATTAAAAGACATAAAGGAAGAAATCAATGGTAATAAAAAAATAGTAGAGAACTTTAACACCCCACTCACATCAATAGGTACATCATCCAGAGAGAAAATCAACAAGGAGGCAGTGGTTTTGAATGACACATTGGGCCAGATGGATCTAACAGATATATTCAGAACATTCCATCCTAAAACAATGGAACACACATTCTTTTCAAGTGCACATGGAACATTCTCTAGAATAGAGTACATATTAGGCCACAAAACAACCCTCTATGAATTAAAAAAGAGTGACTCATACCATGCATTTTTTCTGACCACAATGTTATGAAACTAGAAGTTAATCACAAGAAGAAAATTTGGAACACAAATAAATGGAGGCCAAATAACATGTTACTAAACAAAGAATGGATCCACCAAGAAATCAGAGGAAATTTTTAAAAAACACATGGCTACAAATGAAAATGAATACATGAAGGTCCAAAATATTTGGGTTGCATCAAGCACTATTCTAAGAGGAAAGATTACTCATGAAGCAAAAGAATGTTAAATAAACAACCTAACCTGACAGCAGAAATAAATGAAATAGAGACTAAGAAAACAAGAGAATAGATCACTGAAACCAGAAGCTGGGTCTTTAAAAAGATAAAATTGATAAGCCTTTAGGTAGACTCATTAAAAAATAAACAAACAAGCAAAAACATAGCAGAAATGGAGAAGAAATAACAACAAAATACAAAGGATTATAGGAGAATGTTATGAAAATCTTAATGCCAACAAATTGGACAACTTAGAAGAAATGGGTAAATTCCCATATATATATAACTTTCCAAAACTAAATCAGGAAAAAAATGGAAAATTTGAACAATCTGAGTACCAGCAATGAATATTGAATCAATAATCATAAACCTTCCAACAAACAAACATCTAGGACAAGATAGTTTCACATATTTTAAAATGTTTTCTTTATTTATTTCTAAGACAGAGATAGAGACAGTGTGAACAGGGGAGGGTCAGAGAGAGAGGGAGACACAAAATCCGAAGACCAGCTTCAGGCTCTGAGCTAGCTGTCAGCACAGAGCCCAACGTGAGGCTCGAACCCACCAACTGTGAGATCATGACCTGAGCCAAAGTTGGATGCTTAACTGACTGAACCACCCAGGCGCCCCAAGATGTCTTCACATTTAAAGATCCATTAATACCTATTCTTTTCAAACCATTCCAAAAGATAGAAGATGGACAGTTTCCAAATTCATTGTATGAAGTCAGCGTTACCCTGACACCAAAACCATAAGAAGAAAATAAACTACAAGCCAATATCCCCAATGAATACAGATGCAAAAATCTTCAGCAAAATATTAGCAAACCAAACCCAGGGATACATTAAAAAATTATTCACTAAAATCACATGGGATTTATTCCAGTGTTGCAAGAGCAGTTCAATATTCACAAATCATTCAAAATGATACATCACATTAATAAGAGAAAGGATAAAAACCATATGATCATCTCTATAGATGTAAAAAGAGCACCCAACAAAATACAACATCCATTCAGGATACAAACTCTCAGCAAAATAGATTTAGAGGGAACATAGCTCAGCATAATAAAGGCTGTGTATGAAAAACCCACAGCTAATATCATACTCATTGGTGAAAAACAGAGCTTTTCCTCTGAGATCAGAAATAAGATAAAGATGCCCACTCTCACCAATTTTATTCAACATAGTATTGCACTCCTAGCCACAGCCATCAGACAACAAAAAGAAATAAGAGACATCCAAACTGGAAAGGAATAATTAAACCTTTCATTATTTGCAGATGACCTGATACTATTATAGAGAACCTTAAGACTCCACTGAAACACTATTAAAACTTATAAATGAATTGTGTAAAGTCACAGGACACAAAATTAATATACAGAAAAATGTTGAATTTCTATACGCTAATAATGAAAGAGATATTATCAAAACAATCCCATTTACATTTGCACCGAAATAATAAAATACCTAGGAAACAAATTAACCAAGGAAGTGAAAGACTTGTAGCTTGAAAACTATAAAACACTGATGAAAGCATTTGAAGACGAAACAAATGGAAAGAAATTCCATGTTTATGAATGGGAAAAAGAAATATTTTTTAAATGTCCATACTACCCCCAACAATCTACAGTTTTAATGCAATCCCTGTGAAAATACCGACAGTATTTTTTCACGGATCTAGAACAAATAATCCTAAAATTTGTGTAGAACCATAAAAGACCCTGACTAACCAAAGGAATCTTGAAAAAGAAGAGAAGAATTAGAGGTTATTAAGATCCCAGATTACAAATCTTCATGAATTAAAACAGTATGCTGCTGGGACAAAAATAGACACATTTATCAATGGAACATAATAGAGAATCCAAAAATAAACCCACACTTTTGAGGTCACTTAATCTCCAACAAGTGAAGCAAGAATATACAATGGGGAAAAACAGTCTTTTCAACAAATAGTGTTGGGAAAACTGGACAGCTACATGCCAAAGAATGAAACTGAACCCTTTCCTTATGCCATACACAAAAACAAGCTCAAAATGGATTAAAGACTAAAAAGTGAGATGTGGAACCATGAAATTCCTAGAAGAAAACATAGGCAGTAATTCCTTTGACATTGACTATAGAAATATTTTTCTAGATATGTCTCCTCTGGCAAGGGAGTTAAAAGCAAAATTAAACTATTGGGACCATACTAAAATAAAAAGGTTTTGCACAGCAAAGGAAACCATCCACAAAACAAAAAAAGGTAACCTAGGGAGTGAGAGAAGATATTTGCAAATGATATATCCAATAAGGGTTTAAGCCTTCAGATCTATAAAGAACTTAAACAAATCACTCCCTCCAAAATAAAATAAGCCAATTAAAAATGGGCAAGGAGTTTTGAACAGACATTTTTCCAAGGAAGATATGCAGAGGACCAACAGATGAGAAGGTTCTCAACATCACTAATCATCTGGAAAATGCAAATCAAAACAATGAAATATCACCTCACATCTGTCAGAATGGCTAAAATAAAAAACACAGGAAATAGTAAGTCTTGGTGAGGACATGGAGAAATAGGAACCTTCATGCAACATTAGCTGTAATGTAAACTGGTACAACCATGGTGGAAAACAGTATGGAAGTACCTCCAAAAATTAAAAACAAGTACCCTATGATGCAGTAATTGTGCTATGGGGTATTTACCTAAAGAATATGAAAACACTATTTCAAAAAGATACATGTACCCCTAGATTTATTGAAGCATTATATACAATAGGCAAGATAGGGAAGCAATTCAAGAATCCATCCATAGATGAATGGATAAAGAAAATGTTATATATACACAGAATGGGCCATTACTCAGCTATAAAAATGGAATGAAATCTTGCCATTTGCAGTATGGATGTATCTAAAGAGTATAATACTAAATGAAAGAAATCAGTCAGTGAAAGACAGATACCATATATTTCACTCATTTAGGGAATTTCAGAAACAAAACAAATGAACAGAAAAGGCAAAAAAAAAAAAAAACCTTTTATTTGAGAGAGAGAGAGAACACAAATGGTATGGGGACGTGAGGGACACAGACAGAGGGAGAAAATCTTAATGAGGCTCCCCACTCAACGTGGAGCCACTTGACTCTGAGATCTTGACCTGAGCTGAAATCAAGAGTCAGATACTCAATGACTGAGCCACCAAGATACCCCAAAAATAGACTCTTAAATGTAGGACACAAACTGGTGGTTGCCTGGGGGATGTGTGAAATAGGTAAAGGGGATTAAGAGTACATTTATAATGACTAGCACTGATTAAGGTATAGAATAGTTAAACTGTTATATTGAATTCCTAAAGTAATATAACACTGGGTATTAATTACATTTGAATAAAAATGTTTTTAAAGGTGAAATGATTTTATGGGTGTTATGCCTCCCAATTAAAAAACAGGAAATAGCAATCATTTAGAAATAAATATAAGCAACAGAAATATTTTCTGCTTTCAGTACAATTCTCAGGTTTTAATTAGTGAATGCAAATGAAAATACTAAATTTAAAGATTGTCATCATTCTGGGAGGTCTAAGTAAAAAGAGCATTTTAAGAGCATTTTAGCTGAATAAACTCTTAGGACAAATTCTGAATCACCTTTACATTCTTCCAGAGCCAATCAATTTGTAAGAAGGGATTTAATAAATATTTGTCAAATGAGTGAATGAATGAGTAAATGAATTATTTAATCAATGAATGCAATAGCAAATCCTGGACACCTTTAATAACACTTATTCAAAGCTCCAGAATTACACATTTACAAAGTTCAGAATTAAGTTTAGGATTCCTTTAATACTTGAATTGATTCGTACAAAGAAAAGTACCTAATGATATGGAGGGACATTTTGTCATAACTATCGCCCAGAAAATAGCCATTTCCATTCCAGACAATGCCTGAGATCTTACAAATAACATTTCATTCATTCAAGCATTGTTCTAGATACTGTGGATACAGTAAACAAAATTTCTTCCTTAAATACTTTGTGGGGTTTAAATAAAATGTCATGTGGCAAAAAATGTTATGAATAAAAATAGTGTTGAATAAGGGAGATAGTGAAGCATATTTAAGATATGGTTTTAGTTATTAAATTTAATTTGATATTTAATTATATTTAAAATAAGATGTTTAGGGAAATACATTTTTATAGATTATATGAACTGAGATCTGAAGAAAGTAAAGAGGCAAGCCATTATAGATATCTGGGTAGAGCTTTCTAGGGAGAGAAAATAGGAGGTAGTAGGTAAAATTTCCTTGAGACAGAAGGTAATGACTATTAAAGAGACACTGTGTTTGGAAGGCAGTAAATGGAATAAAAAATAATAGAAAATGAGGTATCAGAAAGCGGATAATGTGGGACTTTGAAATGGGAAACTATTTTTTTTTCCTGAGAGAGAGAGAGACAGCATGAGTAGGGGAGAGTCCGAGAGAGAGGGAGATACAGAATCTGAAGCAGGCTCCAGGCTCTGAGGTGGCTGTCTGCACAGAGCCTGACACGGGGCTTGAACCCACGAACCATTAGATCATGACCTGAGATGAAGTTGGACACTTAACCGACTGAGCCACCCAGGCACCCCAAGGAAAACTTCTTTAAAAAATGGGTTGTTTTAAATAGAGTGAGGAGACCTGACATCTTTTTAAAGGATTTACCCTGGTTGTTAAGTGGAGGACAGTGTCCATTTTAGAGAATGTAGTGTAGGAAAAGAAATGCCCGTTGGAATTATTGCAGTAATTCAGGTTATAATCCAGATAAGATCATGTCTGGGACCAGGTATGGTGGTTACAAGGTCAGTTTGGGGATGTATTGTGAGAGCAAAGACAAGGTCTGTGTGTGGGTTCAGTATAAATACAAAAGAAAGAGATGGCTCTAGAGTCACTGCATGCTGTTGAACATAAGCAACTAAAAGGATGGAAATGTGGAAACTGTGATGGGACAGACTGAGTGGTGGCAGGGGATGAGATGAAGAGTTTTCTTTAGGACATACTGCTTTTGAAATGCCTGTTAGACAACAGCATAGAGATGCCAGTTAGGCAAGTATAGAGTTCTGGGTAAAGGAAGAGGTATTGTATGGACATAAACATTTAGGGTTCTAGTAGGTAACATTTAAAGCCTAAAGACTAGAAGAGATTACTTGACAATCAAGAATAGATACAAGAGTGGCACCTGGCTGGCTCAGTCGGTTAAGTGACTGACTTGATTTTGGCTCAGGTCATGATTTAATGGTTCTTGAGATCGAGCCCCATGTTGGGCTCTGCACGGACAGCACAGAGCCTGCTTGGTATTCTCGCTCCCTCTTTCTCCTCCTCCCCTGCTCATTCTCTCTGTCTCTCTCTCTCTCTCTCTCCCCCCCCCACCTCTCTTTCTCAAAATAAATAAACATTTTAAAAAAAAGATATAAGAGAGAAGTAGTGCAACACCAGGTTCTATATCATGTAGAATGATGAAACAATTAAATACATGAAATAATTAGAACTATAACAAAAGAAGTTCATACTCGAGAAACAAAATATAAATTTTATATTTTAAGAACTAAGACACAATCAATCCCGTGGTATAATTTTTCCCCCAAATGAAGACATTGGGATCACATTTTGAGTTCTGACCCAACTAATTATGCTTATTTCCTTGAAATTTCTACCTATACACCATCTTTTGTATAAATTTTGTATTGTATAAAAAATGTTTTATACATTTTTGAGAGAGAGACAGAGTGTGAGTGAAGGACAGACAGAGAAAGAAGGAGACCTAGAACCTGAGGTAGGCTCCATTCTCTGAGCTGTCAGTACAGAGCCAGATGCCGGGACAGAACTCATGAACTAAGAGATCATGACCTGAGCCGAGGTCAGATGCTTAAAAGACTGAGCCACCCAATCACCCCTATATGGCATCTTTCTAATATTTACCCTGCAGTTTATAAGAATCATTAAGAACTAAAATACCAGTTCTTCTTGAGATATTGAAGCCATGGAGAAGACTGGATCTAAAATCAGGTATTAGGTAGTCCTCAATGCAGTCTCTTAAGTCTTGATTGCTGGCAGAATCAAGGAACCCTAGACTCCGCCACATCTTCTTCATAAGTATATGGCTTCCTTTGTATATTCCAAAGGGAGAAATAAGTCTCTTGGACTTCTCTCCTCTCCCATAGAATGGAAGTCACTGTGAAAATCACATATAGCTCAAAGTATTAATTCTAACTATAATCTGGCTTTACTAAGAAAGGACATGAAAAAAACAGGCTGTCAGAATTGAGATGAACATACGGAAGACTGCTTGACAACAGGGTTGTTACCCTGCTGAAATACATTATCATTTTCTAAAAATGTTAAACATTTGAAGAGGTTGTAGGCCTGCATTTTTCTTTCTACAAGACTTTCAAAACCACCAAGTATTTCTAGTCTAGAAATATTTTAGGTGTAATTTGGATTGAAGGGCAGTGGCCATTCTAAATTAATATCTTCCAAGGTCTCATCTAGTACATGATTTTATTATTTTGTTTCCTTTGGCAGTTTAACCTCATTTACCTTTGATGTGGCAGAAGCTTTTTCCCCCTTTCATCGTATTTTCCAGATGACTGTGCAGCCATTAGAGAGATGCATGGTCTAAAGAATAAGGAGAAATAACCCACAACAACACAGCAAAGAAAGTCCATGAGAGAATACACCAAGTTAAACAAATAGGATTCATTTCATGTTATGAAAATCAAACCACTGTCTCTTTATCATGGTTGGTGAGGAGGCTAGGGATTTCTTTGGAAAATTACCTGGCCCTTGATCTTCTAAATCTAGATAGAATTAGTTACACTCATTTCTTTTGTTTGTTACAGTGTAAAAGGAAAATAAAATTACAATTACTGAGGTACTTGGAACTTAGCTATGCATATATTACATATTAAAATCTTGGAAATATACTCAGAATGTAGAATAACTCACAGTGCATCGTTGGTGAGATAACATTGGTGCTTTATATGATTGTGAATGAAAAGCATGGCTCGTCAAAGGAAGACCTATATTATAAAGTATTTCATTACTTGTGACAAACGGAAATAGCTAAACAAGGATTGTCTTCCAGGAGTTCAGATACTTTGATCCCAACTCAAATTTGTGACATTTCCTTTTAAAAGAAATATTCAGGGGCACCTGGTTGGCTCAGCCATTTAAGGGTCTGACTTCAGTGTAGGTCCTGATCTCGTGGTTTGTGGGTTCAAGCCCTGTGTTGGGCTCTGTGCTGACACCTGGGAGCCTGGAGCCTGTTTCAGATTCTGTGTCTTCTCTCTTTGCCCCTCAACCACTCATTCTCTCTCTTTCTCTCTCCTCACCCACCTCTGAATAATAAACATTAAAAAGAAAGGTAAATAAATATTCACTATGATAGGTAGCCACTGTTGCTTACCCTTATTGTATATGGCTTTATTAAAAATAAGAGTTGTGGTTTTCTCCTTTTCTTTTAAAGATACTTTTTGCCAGAGTCTCTAAGTTTTTTTCTGCCTCATTACTAACTGAATCCAAGCTTCCCTAAGAACTGACAAATATTAAGTGTTTACTGTGTTTATTGCACCTCATTGTAATTTTAATTTTCATTCAGTTTTCTGGTTGCATCATCCTTCTCTCCACTTGACCTGGCCAACATCTCAGGTTCTGCAAAGTTTGCCAAGGGATTCTGTTGCTTGTCCTACAATCATCTTCGGCATTAACTGACACAAGGGAATAGGTCTTATCTTCTCTATGAATATATAGCAGCGTCAGAGAGCATTCTGGACATACAGTGAAGTTTTTTAAAGTACAAGTTATTGATTAGCTTTCTAGGTTCATCTATTCACTCTTGCATAAGTCTCTTGGAATCATAGATTAATCATGATGGAGAGACTGCTGTTTGTGCAATGCCGTGGGGAGTAAAGGTCTAGTGCCTCAAAAGTTTCACCAGTCTCTTTTACCTTCCCTGATTTCCATCCATTTTCTTCTTTCTTGTATTTCCTTTCCTTCTTTGATCTATTTGTATATCTAGCTATAATCTCTCTATCCTGTGTAGTGTGCATTATGTCAGTAAGTCTGGGAAACCAACAAATTTGGCATTGTCTTTGATACAGGATGTACAGGGGTAAGGCAACTGAATCCCTGGAGATGGAAGCTTGTGTGTTGAGTGTGTATGTGTGAGAGACAGAGTGATTACTATAGCTTTTCTTTAGCATTTTTACTTCTTGTGAGGCCTTGGGGATTTCAATAACAAAGGTATTTCATACAACTCTGAGGTGCAGGTCTTCCCAGAAGTTACCAACAAGCTTCATGTTACAGATAAAAGAATTCAGGGCCTGGATAGTTCAGGTGACACTACCCATCAATAGCTGAGCCTCCACCTATTACGCACACTCTCATCTTTCAATCAATCACAATCCTTTCCCTCCACCCTAGCTTAAATCTAAAAAGTTCTTCCTCTATTAAGAGAAACATAAATCAAATATGAATGACTATAAAGTGCAGAAATATTGAAAGGGAGGAAAGATGAAGGACAAGTACAAGTACAATTTAAAAGTTTCCAGGTTTTTCTTATTTTTTCCATCTTTAACATTTTTAACTCTTTTATGAAGAAAAGCAAGATAAAAATGCACATTTGGTAGGGTTAATTAAACTTATTTACCAACAGTGATGGGATATACTGCCTATCACAGTATTTTCAAAACAGGTTGAAAGTCCTTTGAAAACTAGTTGGGAAAGGCACCTAATAAGTTAAGGTTAATGCAGTACCTTAACTTATATCTAAAATATCATGAGTACCATCAGTGTGTTGACCTTTGAATAACCATTTGAGGATATGATTTTTTATGCTTATTTTTGAGAGAGAAAAAGAGAGAATGAGACAGAACATGAGCAAGTGAGGGGCAGAGAGAGAGGGAGACATAGAATCCAAAGCAGGCTCCAGGCTCTGAGCTGTCAGCACAGAGTCCAATGTGGGGCTCAAACTCATTGACCTCAAGATCATGACCTGAGCCAAAGTCACATGCTTATTAGTAAGCCACCCAGGAAATAGCTCCGGTTTTTTCCTCAGTATAGAACAAATGGTGTTTACATTAATTTGTACCAAATAGAAAGTTTCCTGTTAAAGAAACAGCTGTCACCATTTTTGCATCCATATGTATCACTTTATTGTCAAGGTTAAAATGCCTTCTAAGGTGCCAGTAGAGTGCCTGACATTTAGCTGACTTTTGGGTCATGACTGTTGAATAACTGACTTTTTATATATATAAAATAATGAAAAGCTTCCTCCCTAGCTCCCTAACTGTATTAGCATGGGGACCTCACAGGGGCCATGCCCAATCATGCCCATGATTCTTTAGGGGCCTGTGGAGCAAGGTCTTCCTCAAATCATCAAGCAAATATATAGCTTCCATACTCCCAGGGAGATACTTAAGGCACATGTGAGCCCATTCCCCCATACATAAAAGAGAATAAACTTTGAAGAAGCTTGTTATAGAAAAGAGACCTCTAGACAAGGCACCTTAAGTTTCCTTTACTAAGAACACTTACAAATCATAATTATAGAATATGTTCATTGTGTAATTCCACTGAAGATAGGAGCCTTTCTTCCACCAATTTTGAGAGTTTAAGTTTAAAGCTTTCCTATTTTTCACAAACTAGTTGACACAACAATCTGCCATTATTTATAATCTCACAGTCTTGACCTTGTACAGTGTTTGATGGATAGGAAAGCCTATAATGTCAGCTATGAACACATTTGAGTTTACAATTATGTTGAATATTATGAAATATTTTTCTTTAGATTTTATTTTAATTCCAGTCTAGTTAATATACACTGGTAAATTAGTGTCAGGTGTACAATATATTGATTCAACAATTCTATACATTACTCATTGCTCATAAAGATAAGGGTACTGTTTAATCCTCTTCCACTATTTCCCCATCCCCCCCATCCATCCACCTTCCCTCTGGTAACCATCTACTTTCTGTTGTTAACAGTTTGGGTTTTTGGTCATTTTTTCCCTATATTTGTTTCTAAACTTCCAGATATGGGTGAAATCATATGACATTTGCCTTATAATCTCTAGATATATACATGTTGTCACAAATGACAGGATTTCACTCTTGTTTATGGCTAAATAATATTCATGTATGTGTGTTTGTGTGTGTGCTTGTCTGTGTGTACCACACTTCTTTTTTTTTTTTTTCGTACCACACTTCTTCATCTATTCATCTATAAATGGACACTTGGGCTACTTCCATAATATGGCTATTGTAAATAATGCTTCAATGTGTTTTTGTTTGTATTCTTTGGATAAATACCCAGTAGTGTGTTTACTGAATTACATGGTAGTTCTATTTTTAATTTTCTCAGGAACCTCCATATTGTTTTCCACAGTGGCTGCACCAGTGTGCATTTCCACCAGTAGTTCATGAAGGTTCCTTTTTCTCCATGTCCTTGCCAACATTTTTTATTATAAATTAATTTTATCGGTAATTCCCAAAGAGTTAAACTTGGTAAAAAGTTCAAATATCTTTAGGAAATGGTATTCATTATTGCTTTCCTTGCCAGATTTTTTAAAGTTAGCTAACAATTTCATGATCCTGGGTCACTTAAAGTGCTTTCCTTCAGGTGAACTTTAAAACTTTACACTGTAACACATTTCTTATATAAAATAAGTGTTTCTGAGCTGAATTATTTATACATTGTGCTTAAAAGTAGAAGATTAATTTTTCTTAGTTCCTTTTTTAAACAAAAATGTGTGATATTATTTATATATTTCATCCACTATTATTTGCTTTAGACAGGGGAAGGAAAACTATAGCCCATGGGTCATATCTAATCTAGTCCACCGTATTTAGTCCATCTAGTCTAACTGGTTTTTGTAAATAAAGTTTTATTGAAGTACAGCTATGTTCATGCATTTATATATTGTACATGGCTAATTGTGTGCTCCCACAGCAGAGCTGAATAGTAAGGACTGATATTTTATATCCTGCAAAGTCAAAAATATTTACTTTGTGGACTTTTACAAAAAAAAAAAAAATTTCCCCCATATAGCCTCAGGCTGTGATTCAAGGGGATGCTAGCTTCTATAAATCCCCTAGTATTTTTGGGTCACATATGCTGGTCAAAAAAATGTCATTCTTGATATTTCACAAACAGAAGGATCTGAGGTCCTAATTTCAAAGGCCGTGATATATGTAGAGAAGTTTTCTCTCTTGAATCCAACATTATTATGCAGAGTCAGCTTGCACATCTTTAAAAAAAGATTTAATGTGAATTTTATTTTCATTTCCTTGAGGATATGTCATTTACTTGTAGTTGTTTTTTCTACCATCCTTTCTATTCCTGCCATAGTATTTACACGAGTTATTTATGGTTTGAGAGAGAAAATGTGTCTGTAAGATGAAAAACACTTTTTCATGATTAATTTTTAATGTATTGGTCTCTTTACTTACCCTGAAAACTATCCCTATTTTTAATCCATAGCAGCACACTTTAATAGGACATCATTCAAGATTTCAGTGTTATTATGTGTTATCTCCTATTTTGCTCTTCAATTCACCGTCTCTTTCTTTTTCTATGTCACACATGGTCTTCCCCAATACAGTGATGTTTATCCCTTGCATAATTCCATTTGAGTAGAAGAGATAAAACAAAGCATTCCAGGTCTTGCTGTTCTCCTGAACTTCAGAAAAAAGAAAAAAAATTTCTTAATTGGTCTCTGGAGTTTTGACTTTCATTAACTATTTTAAACAAACCTTTTCTGTTGAAAAGTAACCAAGAAATAAAGTACAATATTTGTCACTTCAATAATATTAATAATTGCAAATATCAACCCAGTTCCAACTGGACCTGTCCCTGGATAATCAGACTCTAATGATAAGCTAAGGAACGCTGTAGGTGAATAGGGAGCAGTCACTGACATCAAAGAAATCTTGCTGAATCTGATACATGGTAAAAGAGGTATCAGAATCTATAACAGTAATTAGGGAAACACACTTACAAATGTCCCAAATAGAGGATTAGAAATTTCTTGAGGGAATTAAGTTAGTATATCAATTCCTTCTGATTCTCTTAGTAATGAACTAAGTTCCCTTACTAAGAATGCAGTAAATGTTAAGAGTTGAATGATAGAAATCCTGTAGGATATTAGTTCTTTCTCAGTAGCTGAACAAAAATTAAAAGTATTGTTCCAAGTCCTGTATAAGTGTTGTTGAAAGCTCACTCATTTCCTTTACCACCACTATGAGTGCCTTGTCTGTTTAATTATAAGAAGAAGTAAATGATCATTGATTTTTCTAATATTTAATGATGCAAACTTAGAGGACTGGAACAATCTTAAATTCACCTTCTTATAGATGAGTATACCATTTTAGGTAAAAGCCATTATGGAGTAAGAAACATAACATTGGGTGAGAATATGAAATATATAAATCATAATAAACATCTAAAAAGTAGAAGGATAAAGTTCTATTTGGCCACCAGTCTAACATACTTTATTGCTTTGTCACACAAGTAGTGAACATCTCGTGGGCATCCAAAGTTAGATCATCAGGGCAACATGAGGAATAGATGGCAGGTTTTTATACAATAGTTTTAGTCACCCCCCCCCCATAGGTTCATTGTAGCCTCTGCTCCCATAGTCTGTACTGCAATAGAGAAACAAACACAGACCTTTGTTTTCTGTAGAGTTCCCACTCAATATGCTTCCTCAGCTTTAAATTCTTAATAACTTTCAGGTGTCAAATACCATATCTTAGGCACAATTAGAGATCACAAAAATCCATTCTTTCATTCAATAAATCTCTAAGTATCTCTCGTGTAATTTGAGAAGGTCAAATATGAGAAATGATATTAACAACTCTCGAGTAGCTTGTAAACTTAGTTGAAGAAATAAAACAAATGCATTAAAAATTTTGGTATAAGGCAACATGTGACAACCATTATTCAAATATTATAATCAGTAAATTTAAGAAAAAAACCTGAAAGAAATCACCTCTAGCTATAGGGACAAGAGGCAATTGTGAAGGAGATTGCTCTTAAAACTATGCTTTAAAGAAATTTTTAAAGAAATTTAACAGAAATAGGAGCACCTGGGTGGCTCAGTCGGTTAAGTGTCCGACTTCGTCTCAGGTCATGATCTCCCGGTTCGTGGGTTCGAGCCTCGCATCGGGCTATGTGCTGATAGCTCAGAGCCTGGAACCTGCTTCTGATTCCGTGTCTCCCTCTCTCTCTGCCCCTCCCTTGCTCACACTGTTTCTCGCTCTCTCAAAAATAAATAAAATGTTTTTTTAAAAAAAAGGAATTTAGCAGAAATAGATACGAGGAATAGAAACTGCATTCTAGGTAAAAGGAATGGCATAAGGAAGGATTTGAACTTAGGAAATGTAAATGTGTATTAATGGAACAAAGTATATTAAGAAAATATGGCAAAAGTGAAAGTGTATTAATAAGTTGGTCTGTATGCAGGGAAAAGGTACAGGTGAGGTAAGAATTAAAATAGAAACGTTTAAGTCAGGACCAAATTTCAGAGGACCTTGAATGGCAGTCTTAGGTGTTTGGTCTTCTGGAAGCAATGGAAGCATTTTAAGCAAGGGATTTAACTTCATAAGTTATTTTGGCAGCACTAGTTAGGAGAGAAAGGGGGAATGAGATGCTATAGAGGCCTGGCTGCTATGTTAACAGAGTAGTGAAGAACAGAGCTAATAATATCAAGCCAGCATAGTGGATAGACTGTAAGAAAAACTCAAAAAAGAAGTTGGTTCAAGTAAGTGAATCTAAAAGCCCTCATTTTATCCATTTTACATTCATTTAAATGTGCTGACAAGTGTGAGGAGAGGTAGAAAAAATGTGTTAAGAGAGCTCATGAGATAAGAAAGAATTTTTTCAAGGGTGACAGGGAATTTTTGGTTGGCTACAAAAACGTTTTGCCAAGAAGAAATTGTCATTTTTCTAAATTTTAAAATGGGTTTTGATATAATAGTTGTTGAATTAAGTATTATATATGTACACATATGTATATCATGTACATGTATACATGCATTCATAGATATGTATATTATACAACACATATAATTTGGGACTCTAATAAATTTGCCTGTACTACTAAAATTTTTATATTAAGTTAGTGCTGTAGTTTAGGGTGGTATAAGAAACTATGACAGGGTTGCCTGGCTCAGTTGGTTAAGTGTCCGACTTCAGCTCAGATCATGATCTCACCATTTGTAGTTCCAGCCCACATGGGGCTCTGTTCTGACAGCTCAGAGCCTGGAACCTACTTCAGATTCTCTGTCTCCCACTTGCTCTCTGCCCCTCCCTGACTCATGCTCTGTCTCTCTGTCTCTCAAGAATAAATAAACGGTTAAAAAAAAAACTGAGAAAAGAAACTATGACAGACCCAGTTGCTTATAAACGACAGAAGTTTATCTCTTGCAGTTTTGAATGCTGGAAGTCCCAGATCAGGGCGCCAGCTTGGTTGGAGTCTGGTGAGAACCCTCTTTTGCACTGCAGCCTGCTGGCATCTCCATATATCCTCACATTGCAGAAAGAGGGCTTTATCGGATCCCTTTTATAATCTCACTCCTGAGGGCTCTCCACCCATTATCTTCTTACTTCCCAGAGGCCCCACTCCCTAATGGCTTCATATCCAGGGTTAGGATTTCAACATAAGATTTTGAGGGGAAGATGAACATTTAGTCCTTATTTGTGTTAAAAAAATAATTATAAAGTAATTGTTTTCTGCAACCAAATGTGTTTAGTTAATGCTTATTATCTATCACCTATTATGGTGACCTGATAATGAATTTAAAGAAGAAGTTATTGGAAGGGTATATATCTGCATCTGTTACTGGTGTGTTAAACTTCATTTGGTAGTTTCTTAATCAGCCTTGACTGTTTGCCACATACCAGTTCTTCAACAAAACAGCACAGTTCTAGTTGATGTTTGTGAACCACCCCCTGTAGAAGTCTTAATAAATTTTTCCTCCTTTGGAGCGTTATCCCTCTTTGCCCCATCTTCTTAAACACCATCACTTCATTTGCAGCATATTCTAATGCATGACATAAACAGAAAGTGTCAGTCTCTAGTGCTCAGGTTTGAACTGCTCAGGTTTTGAAAAACTGGATTGCTTCCTTTTCCTGTGGCCTTGCTCTCAGCAATATCTCACTTCTGCCCCCATACTCTTAATCCCAGTGACTTTTTACCCTGCTTTTGGGTGACTTCTATTTGTCTTTAGTAAGTTTTGGAAAAGTTCAGAAACATCACCCTTCCTTTGTTCTTTGGACACTCTCTGCCCAGATTAAATGTCCCTTCCTTCTCATGGATTCTGCCATATATGACAGGGGCCCATTCATCCCCTTACATATCTTAAATAGTGTGTGGAAAAATAAAGTTTTCATAGCATTTAAATATTTTTTACAGTTTACTTGAATTTAAAAAAAAAGTTTAAATAAAAACAAAATATAAGGGCAGTGAATTGATTTAAGGAACATAAATTTCAAATCTAAATGATTAAGTAAAAATAGATTTAGGTTGGCTTAGGAAGTTATTGATTTTCCTTACCTCAAATATCAAAAAATTGATTTATTTTTTATTTATGTTTAGTTTTTATTTGAGAGAGAGAATGGGGGGAAGTGGTAAAGGGAGACTATCTCATACAGACTTCATGTTCAGTGCAGAACCAACACAGGACTCTATCCCAGGACTGTGCGATCATAACCTGAGCTGAAATTTAGAGTCAAGCTTCAATTAATTGCTCCACCCAGGTCTGCCCTCACGTACCAAAGAATCAGGGCTGCTGGGTGGCTCAGTTGGTTAAGCTTTCAACTTTTGGGTTTTGGTTCAGGTCATAATCTCATAGTTTCATGAGTTCAAGCCCCCCATTGGGCTCTGTGCAGCTGGCAGTGCAGAGCCTTCTTGGGATTCTCTCTCACTCCCTTTCTCTGCCTCTTCCCCACTCACACTGTCTCCGTCTCTCTCAAAATAAATAAATAAACTTTAAAAAAATGTATCAAAGAATTTAATGTAGATGAATACACAGTTGACCAAGACATTCAAACAGCACCCCTAAGGTTTGTTTGGTTTAACAATATGGATTTTGATCTTGCAGCTCTCTCATAACTTATGTTAGATTTTTATCTATATGCAGAGATCCTAGGGTTGTTCTTTGACTCCAGGTTAGGTGGAAGTTTGTAGTTGGCATAGCCTTGGCCCTAATGGTGTTTATTCCTTTAAAACCAATCTATCTACTCTTCTATGTTTCTCTATACTATACTTGGAACCCTGACTCATTGTATTTTTACTTTTTTGATTTACCTAGCCTTGATTGGTCTTACTCTACAGGAGAGCCAGGGCCAATTACCTTTGCTTTGTCAGAAAGAGCCCTGTGGCTTTTATGTTGGATCAATTTCCTTTCTTGAGGGTAAATCCACCTCAAATCTTCTTATATTGCCACCCCTCCTTCTGCTACAAGTACCTATCCAATGCAAGAATTTGACTCCCAGGAAGCAGATATTAGGGTCACTTGCATTACTAGTGCAAGTAGTACTAGGCGCCTGCACTTGAGGCACTTACAGTCTTCAAGTGGTGGATTGCTGTGTCATTAAAATTACCAATTTGATATCTTTCTGACCATCATGTTTTAGTGTCCTGTCTGAATAGCTGCTATATCTTTCTTCACCTGCAAAGCTGAAATGATTGACATTTTTGTCCAATTAATCATTAGGTCTTTCTTGGCCCAGTATCCCACTCCTCATACTTCTCAGCAAACATTCTCTTTGCTGAATCTGCTCTCACTTATCTCTAGTGATATAACTGTCTAGCATCCCATAACTATATCTGAACAGTATCAAAATGATTTCACCCCAGACTCTAGGTCCTAAGAGAAATAATGAGAGTCAAAATTTTTCATGGGAAGAAAAAAGAAAGGTCATAAAACAGAATCCTGGAATTACTGACCAAACTTTGATATGCTCATATTTTAAAGTAAACATTAGTTACCTTTGCACAGGGGAAGAAAAATGTCATAATATGAAACTGAACCAATAATAAAAAGGCATTGTTATTCCTGATAGTTTTAAAATATAATTCTCTGAAGCACCTGGGTGGCTCAGTCAGTTAAGGGTCTGACTTCAGCTTAGGTCATGATCTCATGGTTTGTGGGTTCGAGCCCCGTGTCAAGCTCTGTCCTGACAGCTAGCTCAGAGCCTGGAGCCTATCTTCAGATTTTGTGTCTCCCTCTCTCTCTGACCCTCCCCTGTTCATGCTGTCTCTCTCTCTCAGAAAAAAAATTTAAAAAAAAACTTTTTAAAAATAAAATATAATTCCTTTCTGCAACAGTCAAAATTTTTACTTATTGCCCATCAAAATAGTCTTAAAGATTTGAAGTTTTATTTTTGTCATTTGTAGCCCAGAGGTTGACCGTTCTTTGTCCTGTCCTTCCACGGACTGCTTTTATTTTCTGTTTTAATCTCAATATTATATTTCCATTCCATACATATTCTAAGAGGTCATAAGACACTAGCACCTTTTATGCAAATCAAATAAAAATGTACAGGGTGTTTGGTTTTTATTTTCAAAAGTTGATTCACATGTGCTTCTTGCTGCAGTCTGCACATGCAGATGCTTGAAAGTACAGTTCTTTGGCTCTGGTATCCTAACTCCAGAGGACATCATTTTTTTTTTTTTTTTTGTCCTTTAGAAGGCAGAGGCCATGTATCTCTCTCTATTATGTTTAAGAATAACTAAACACAGGGTGGCATTTTTTCAGAACCTAGTATTGCTCTTACATTTTGGCACCTATATTTTGAAGATTTGTTATGTTATTAGCAATATTAAGAAATCAACACAAAGGTTTTTCATTATTGTCTCTCTGGACATCTTACTGAATTTCACAGAAGTTCTAATATGCAGATATTTTTAGCACCACCATTTTAATACTATTTAGGATTCATTTATCCCACTTAAGATTCTATAGGCAAGTTCCCCACTCCCTTTCCCCATCCATAATTACTGTTTCTCTATTCTCAAAAGTATTTGAAAGCTCATTTTAAATCCCAACACCTAGAATATATTTCCTATATAGTTTAACCACAGAGTATACAATAAAGCGTGGTGGTCAAGAGCATGGGTTTGGGATACAGATAGGTTGGATTGACAATTTACCCCTGCTATTTACAAAGTATGTGATCTTCGACAAGCCAATTGGCCTCTCCAGTTTCTTCTTTGATAGCACCATCTTACATTACATCTATTATTTACATTAAAGAAAATGGTGATTGTGAAACATTTAGACAGTGCTTCGTACATGTTAGATGCTCAATTCATAATAACTATACTCATGGGAGAAGTTAAGATAGAGGAGAAGCAGGGGAACACTGGGCTTCATTTGTCCCTTAAACACAGTTGTATTGAGGTCAGATCATTTGGAACACCCAGGAAATCCATCTGCCAAGTGGCAGGAGGATCTCCATGGTTGGAGGGAGATAGTGTGGCAGGTGTGAGGAGCATGGATGCGATTGGGGAGAGAAAAACTGCAGTGTCACAGAGGGGAGAGACTCCATTTTGAGTAGAGACAAAAGGGAGAGAATGAGAGAAGGGTTAAAAGAGTGCAGCTTCAGGTTTGCACAAGAGGGTAACCCCTCTAGACCATGGACTAGGGAGTGAGGAGTAAGAAGTATTGTTGTAGGGTTTTGTTTGTTTGTTTGTTTTTACAAACAGGATTTAAAACTCATACTCTGAGGTTTTGGAAGTGTTTGAAGTTTGAATTTCTCCATAGTAGAGCTGTGGTGCGTGCTCCTGAGGAGAAGGAGGGAGCTGGCCCCAGGAGTGCATAACATGGTATAGGGACCTCCGGGCACACTGGGAGAGAACATTCCACTTCCTGGAGTACTTTTGAGAGAAGGTATTTTGCCACTTCAAGGACAAAAAACCTGTAGGTGCCAGAGACCAAGAACATCAGACACAGTGTGGAGAGGCTCTGCTTTATGCCTGGTCCTTTAAGACTTTGCATTTAAATCCTAGTCGTGTGGCAAGGGGTCGGGTGACAGGCATGCTGTGGTGCAGGGCTTGCTGATCACCCTTGCTATTCTGTGAGGGCTGCCTGAACAGCAGTGGGTGTGAGAACCCCTGTCTAGGAATGAGAGTGGGGTGGTGCCATTTCCCCCAGAATACCAGCGGGGTAGGAGTTCAAAGAGCCACACAGTGGCCTCACATGGAGGTGGGACCTGCTCATACCATATGCACACACCTGGCAACTGCTTATTTACTGGGGCAGGAATAACTTTAAGCTGATGCAGCAAGCCTTTTCTGTAGAAGACCATAACCCCACATGCAACAAGTGTACTAAAAATAGAGTGCCTCCAAACCACTCCTACAGTTTCAGCAGAACTAGGGCCAGTCTTACTTTTCCCCCCATTTTTTTCTTTGTTTTTTTTTTTCTTTTCTTCTCCTCCCCCTCCTCTTCCTTCTTCTTCGGAATCGGCCTCATAGTTTTTTCATTCTTTCTTCATTTTTTGGTTCCCATTCTTTTTCTCCTTTTTTGGGATTTAGCTTTTCCCCAATTTTTTCCAGGCTTATTGTAATAAACAAATCATAGCACACCTAGATAAAGGTCCAAACACCACACACACACACACACACACACACACCCAAAACACAGTGTAAACAAGGAGGTGCTCAACAGAGACTGACCATTGGGAAATATTAGTCAAAATGCAACAGCACAATGCACACAGCATAAGTCAGAAACACTTCTTGAAGTGCCTGGCCAGGGACAGTGTATGACCCTTTTCAAATATAGGATTACTTTCAGGTGCAGGAAATATAACAAACTTTTAAACCACACGAAAGACAGAAACTTAGTCAAAAGGACAAGACAGAGGAATTCTCCCCAAAGAAAGATCAAGAAGTCATAGCTAGGGACTTGCTTAAAACAGATATAAGCAATATCTTTGAACAAGAATTTAGAACAACAGTCATAAGACTACTAGCTAGGCTTGAAAATAGGATAGAAGACACCAGAGAAACCCCTTCTTCAGAGATCAAAGACCTAATAACTAGTCAGGCTCAAATAAAAAAAATGCTGTTACTGAGATGCAAAACTGACTGGATAAAGTCACAATGAGGATTGAAGAAGCAGAGGAGAGAATAGGTGATATATAGAAGAAAAACATATGGAAAGTAATGAAGCTGAAAAGAATAGGGTAAGAAAACTATTAGTCTTGAAGGGAAACTTAGAAAACTTAGCAATTTTATAAAACAAAACAATATCTGTATCATAGGAGTCTTAGAAGAAGGTGAGCAGGAAAAAGGGGCAGAAGATTTATTTGAACAAATTCTAGCTGAGAACTTCCCTAGTCTGGGGAAGAAAACAGGTATTCAAGTCCAAGAGACATAGAGAACTCCCCTCAAAATCAACAAAAACAGGTTAACATCATGAGATATCATAGTGAAACTTGAAAAATATAGAGATAAAGAGAGAATTCTGAAAGTAGCCAGGGATAAAGGTACAAACCTACAAGGGTAGATGCATAAGGTTAGGAGCAGACCTGTCCACTGAAACTTGGCACACCAGAAGGATGCGGCAGGAAATAATTCAGTGTGCTGAGAAAGTATGTAGCCAAGAATTATTTTCCCAGCAAAGCTATCATTCAGAACAGGAGGAGAGACAGAGTCTTCCAGAGAAACACAAACTAAAAGAGTTCCTGACCACTAATCCAGCCCTGTCAGAAACTTTTAGGGGGACTCTCTGAGTTAAGGGAGGGGGAAAGAAGACCAAAACAACAAAGACTACAAACACCAGAGAACATCACCAGAAACATCAACTCTACAGTCAACACAATGGCACTATAGTCATACCTTTAAATACTTTTAATGTAAATGGACTAAACACTCCAAACAAAGTCATACAGTGTCAGGATGGATAACAAAAATTTTAAAAATTAAAAAAAAACAACAACAACACAAGATTCAGCTATCTGTTGCCTACAGGACTCATTTTAGACCTAAAGACATGTGCAGATTGAATGTGGATGGAGAACCATCTATCATACTAATGGATGTCAAAAGAAAGGCAGAATAGACATATCAGAAAAACTAGATTTTTAAAACAAAGCCTGTAACAAAAGATGAAGAAGGGTATTATATCATAATTAAGGGGTCTATCCATCAAGAAGATCTAACAATTGTAAATATTTATGCCCTCAACTTGAAGCACCCACCCAAATATATAAATCAATTTATAACAAACATAAAGAAACTCACTGATGATAATACAACGATAGTAGGGGACTTTAATACCCCATTACAGCAATGGAAAGATCATCCAAGCAGAAAATCAATAAGGAATAGTGGCTTTGAATTACACAGAAAACTGGATGGGCTTAACAGATATATTCAGAACATCTTATCCTAAAGCAGAATACCATTGTTCTCCAGTACAAGTGGAACATTCTCCAGAATAGATTTCATAGTGGGTCACAAATCTGCCTTCAACAGGTACAAAAAATTGAGATCATATCATGCATATTTTTAGATAAAATGCTATGAAACTTGAAGTCATCCAAAAGAAAAAAATTGGAAAGCCCTCAAATACATGGAAGTTAAGGAACATCCTAGTAAAGAATGAATGTGTAACCAGGAAATTAAAGAAAAAGTAAAAAAAAACAAAAATACATGTAAGCTAATTAAAGTGAAGACACAACAATCCAGACCCTTTGGAATGCAACAGAAGCAGTCCGAAGAGGAAATATATTACAATTCAAGAATATCTCAAGAAGCAGGAAAGGCCCCAAATACACAATCTAACTTTACATGTAAGGGAGCTAGTAAAGGAACAGCAAATAAAGCCTAAAGCCACAAGAAGAAGGAAAATAATAAAGATTAGACCAGAAACAATGATACAGAAATAAACAATAACAACAAAAGAACCCCAGTAGAACATATCAACAAAATTAAGAGCTGGTTCTTTAAAAGAATAAACAAAACTGATAAACCCCTGCCAGACTTTTCAAAGAAGAAAGGTCCCAAGTAGATAAATACATGAATCACAACCCACACCACACAAATACAAAAAAACTATAAGAGAATACTTTGAATTGCCCAACAAACTGGGCAATCTGGAAGAAATGGGCAAATTCCTGAAACTCACAAACTACCAAAACTGAACCATGAAAAATAGAAAATTTGAACAGACCCAGAACCAGTAAAAAAAATGAATCAGTTATTAAAAATCTTCCAACAAACCAGAGTCCTAGGCCGCATGGATTCCCAGGGGAATTCTACCAGACATTTAAAGAAGAGAGCAAACCTATTCTTCGCAAACTGTTCCACAAAATAGAAATGGAGGAAAGCTTCTGAACTCATTATATAAAGCCAGTTATTACCTTGATTCCAAAACCAGAAAAAGACCCCACTAAAAATGAAAATTATAGGGGCTCCTGGGTGGCTCAGTTAGTTAGGCATCTGACTTCTGCTCAAGTCATGATCACGGTTTGTGGTTTTGAGTCCCTTATCAGGTTCTGTGCTGATAGCTCAGAGCCTGAAGCCTGTTTCAGGTTCTGTGTCTCCCTCTCTTTCTGCCCCTTTTCCACTCATGCTCTGTCTCTCTCCGTCTCAAAAATAAATAAACTTTAAAAAAACAAATAAAAGGCAAGTTATAAACCAATATCCCTGTGCAAAAATTCTCAACAAGATACTAGCAAATTGAATTCAGCAGTACATTAAAAGAATTATTCACCATGATCAAGTGAGATTTATTCCTGGGCTTCAGGGTTGGTTCAATATTTGCAAATCAATCACTGTGATACACCACATTAATAAATAAAAGATAAAAACCATATGATCCTGTCAATAGATACAGAAAAAGCATTTGACAAAATACAGCATCCATTCTTGATAAAAACTCTCAACAAAGTAGGGTATATGGAAATATACTGCAACATCATAAAGGCCATATATGAAAGATCTACAGCTGATATCATCCTCAATGGGTAAAAACTGAGATCACTTTCCCCTAGCAGACCTGGGAACAAAGGAAGGTGGACATTTACTTCTAAAAGTATTTCTTTTATCTTTGTAATTCTTTTACTGTGAACACATTATTTAAAATTTTAATGAGTTTTTTCTTCAATTTTTAATTGTGGTATAAAGCACAAACCTTAAAATTTACCAGCTTATCTATTTAGATACAGTTCAGTATTGTTAAATATATTCACATTGTTGTGTAAAAAAATAACTGTATTAATTACTGATAATAGAATCATAGTCTCAAAATATACTCCTCTCAACTCTCCTTTCTACCTAACATCTCTCCTTTATAATAACTCCCACTATTAAGATACTGTCTCTAGAAAGGCACTGAATCGTAATACACATCCCCCAACTAGTGTGATTTGATTTGCTATAATATCAGATTTTACTTACTTTCAAACATAACCTCAAGTAATGACAAAAAGCACAGAAACATTTTGATTGAAAGTTGACGCTGAAGGGTATAAAAGTCTAGAACATGGAGTGAGGATGGGATAGAATAGGTCTTGGAGGCAGGACAGCAATTATGTTCTGGAAACCAGCAAGGTCAGGGTACCTGCAATGCAGATTTACTTTTCTTCTTATTTTCTACTCCCTCTTCTTTTGAAATCCAAATTGTATCACCTAATCCAAAATATTCTCATATGAAACACAGGAGGCTGATGTAGCTAAATTATTGTAAAATTTAGTCAGTGTGTTGATGAGAATAATCTCTTTAAATTTTTTAAATGCATGTAAAATTATTATGTTAAAATTAGTAAATATTATTTTCATTTTATTGCTAAGTTCAAAGAAGTACCTACCAAGTTCCCATAAGCAGTAAAATTTGGTTGATATAGGCCCTAAAACTAAAAATACTTAAGTGTAGGGGCACCTAGGTGGCTCAGTTGGTTAAGCATCCACCTTCATCTCAGGTCATGATCTCACAGTTTATGAGTTTGAGCCCCCATCAGGCTCTGTGCTGACAGTGCACCCCTCCTCCCCTCCCTCAAAAATAAGTAAACATTAAAAGTAAGAAAGAGAGATATGGAAACCAACTCGGCAATAAACTACAAAAGAAGAAAGAATGAAAGAAAAAGAAAGAAAGAAAGAAAGAAAGAAAGAAAGAAAGAAAGAAAGAAAGAAAGAAAGAAAGAAAGAAAGAAAGGAGAAAGAGAGAAAGAGAGAGAGAGAAAGAAAGATAGAAAGAAAGACAGAAAGAAAGAAAGAAAGAAAGAAAGAAAGAAAAAGAAAGAAAGAAAGAAAGAAAGAAAGAAACTTAAAAAAATATTATCCATGTTGACTACTGAGTTTGGGGGAACATCCCCTTAAAAAAGTGTATGAGAGAAGATTTGGTGGATATACCTGTGGAAGTGCTACCACACTCAGGGTCATGAATATATCCACTGCCCTTTCAAGCTTCTTCATGATTCTGCAATTCCTCAGTTCAGCTCACCTTTCTTTCGGCAACTATAAATCTCCATTCTGTAGTGTTTATTTAGTAGAGCTTTATACAAACCATAATATTTAATATTTACTGGCTTCTTTCACTAGCAAGAGTATTTTGCAAATGAACCATGTGGTTGAGTATAACAATAGTTCATTTATTTTTGTTGCTGAATAGTATCATTTGTATGTATATGCCACAGTTTCCTTATACATTCTCTCATTGATGTACATTTGGATTATTTCAGCTTGGAGCTATAAAAAATAAAGATTCTATGAGTATTTATTTAAAAAAAAAAAAAGAAAAAAGTAAGAGAGAAAGAAACACTTAACTCTAATTCCGGCTCAGCCAAATGGTAAAACTGAGTCTCAGGTGTCTCTCATTGTAAAAGGTTGATAGTATTATTTTTCCTTCGCAGGGTTTTACAAGACCATACATATGGAAGTACAAGATCATATGTAGACATATCTAACACAGTTCATGACACATTGTGCTTGTTCAGCAAATGCCAGTTTCCCTGTCCTCCACTAAATTCCATACTCCAGTTGCTCTCCCATAGGAAGACACACCCGTCACTGCTTCGTTTGTACCTCTAGCTGAAAAAAAGAGTGGGTATTCTTGCTTTCTCCCCTAATTTCAGGACTTGTTTCTTTTCTGTTTACCCATCCATTCATCCACCCATCCTACTTACTCTTCATCCATTTATTAATTTCCAATTTTCAAACTGCATTACATTCTTTCTTCAGCTTTTTTCTTTTCAGTCTAATTTTAAAGAAGTGTTTATAAAATAATTAAACAGTAAAGTATATGAGCATAATAAGATTGATTTTCAAAGCTTGAGCTTCCAATTACGACCAGAATATGTAGCTGCTACCACACACTCCCCATGGAAAGCTGGCCCTCCTTGAAATGTCAGAAGAAATAGTCAACACACCAATGGCTATTTTCTCCTTTCCAGATTTTGGGAATCTATTCCAACTAAAGTGGGATATCTAATAGGTTGTGCATGTTAGACCAGAAGAGCAGATACCTAAATCTCACTAGCTTAACACAAACAGACATGCTAGGATAAGTATTCAGGTGAAGATAAAAATCTTTCTCTTAGTGGTTATTAAGGGGCCAGGTTCCATCTTGTTTCACCATCCCACAGAGCCAGGTCATAATGGATATCTAGCCAGATAAATAGGAAAAAGCAATCATGGAGGATATACACAACATTTTATAATAGCTTTTGTCTGACAATGAACACATCACATGTTGGCAAGGCATAGTCATACAGACACACCTAGCTACGAGGGAGGTGCCTAGTTACAATCCTATTACTGGAGGAGAAAGCACAATAGAATTCAGTGAACAGTGAGACTTCACTGCCATAGTATATGACACAGAAGCTATATTTCAACTATAGTTTTGTTTACTCTGAAATAACAACTTGCTAGTCTTCTGATACTTAACCCATTTTGCTGAAGAATCCCATAAGGAATAGTAATTTATTCTGGCTGTTCCCCAATGGATATCATGTTATTTGGGAGTGTTGGCGGCATGAGTTGTAGAAGGGGGATGATCTTTCTTAATGTAATTTTAAATAACAGACCCAATTTAGTGCAGCACCAGCAAACTATTCAATTAAAAACACATTATTAAAATAAAAATTAATGTTCTGTTGCTGAACTGCTTGGCTGAATGCACCAATTAAATTTTTTCTTATCTTCCCGACCTCCTCTCCAATCTCTTTGGGAAAGAGAAAAGACATACACACAAACACATACAACTTTCTGACCAAATATATTGAGGTTAATGATGAACTTTGTCCCTGAAATAGTGTAATCTTAAAATTACCTGCAGCATTTGAGACATGGTGTATGGCAAATAAATGTTATTTAAAACAACAACGACAACAAAAAACTCACATAATGCAAATGTCCAGAAGAAATCCTCATGAAGGCACCCAAGCCCTGGTGTGGGTTGAGGCTTGTACTCACCACGGCCTGTGGGTCATATACGCTTTCCACAGTGCCTGACTCCTAAGTCCTTGTCCTTCTGTTTCTGGATCTTTCTTAACCTGTGAGGAGTGCCCATTTGCTCAAGAGGGATGACTAGATGCTCATCCTCAGGCATCCTCAGGTCTTTTGCTGGTCCCAGTGCTTTGTATCCTTCCTAGGGTTGCTGACCCTAATCCACAGAATATGGTCTTGGATCAAGTGGATTGGTTTGTCCACATAGAACATGAGGATGAGCTCCATAATCAGGCTCAAGTCCAGCTACTTGACTGTCTTCTCTATGAAGCCCAGCTGGGAGAACTTCAGGATCATGAAGTCCTCTGAGGGCTGCTTAGTGCAGAGTTCTTCATGAACTCAGGGTGGCTTGGCAATGATGTCATCCGTAAGCTGCACATGCTAAATGATTCTAGACTGCACAGACATCATGAGGAAGTACTAATGAAGGTTCTGTCATCATTTTCTCCTATTTAAATATTTTCTTCTCCACTTTTTGTTTGCAGGATATTTCATATCTAGGGTCTCTTGATAACCCCTTACATAAAAATTTGCTCTACCAATTCCCTTTCACCTCTTGAGAATCATACTGCATAACGTTCATTCACCTTGCAGCAGTTTCTTTCTCCTCAAGATCTATGTGTGGATATAAAAAAATAAGGGATTTTGTGAAGCAACAAGTTTTCCAGTTCGATCCAGCTGACATTTCCCTTCTTCCTTTAATCTTTTATCTTTCATTGAGTTACTCTTTCTCTTCTAATGGAAAATTCTGTCAAGCTTATCAGTAACAGTTTATATTCAGATCAACAGTGATTGTGCCCTCACTAATGCACAGCAGTGAGAATATGCATATGATCACAGCAATTGCGATGAACTTGCAAACCAGGTTTCTCTTTTGTGTGCTTCTGCACGCGCTGATTGATACGTGTTTTGTGAATGCATGAAAGTCAAGTCTCCCTTGTTTTAAAAGAACACTAGGCCCTCCAAAAAACCAAGTGGCCAGGACGGTACATGTTTGAACTGTTTTTAAAATGTGGCAAGTGGAGTCATAACCTCAATTTCTAAATTAATTCCATTTGATATGCTTTGTGATGAGGTAACAGGAGGTGAGAAGCTAGTTATTAATTCTTTTCAAATGGCAGATGTAGACAGCTATCGGGAATGGTCTCCTATCACCCCACAGTTTAGGAAATAAAAAGCAGTATATTAAGAAATTCTGTATAGGAAGAGCAATTATATTATGCATAAACACAGGTGCATACACAAATATATAAAACATATATACAAACCCAACATATACACACCTGGATACAAAGGCACCTGCATACAAAGACACACTACACATCTATATACTCCAATTAGAAAGATAAAATTGCTAAGAAAACTAGAAGAAGAGGTCTTCATGGGTAATCCTGACTATATTCTGGAGCTGCTTCATGTTTCCAGACTTTTAACATCGGGCAGATGTCTCCTGGGTGGAAATTTTCAGTGAAGCCTCAGCTTGGAGAACATAGTTTTTCATTCTAGGAATCTTGTCCATTTGGCAAAGGAGGAACATTCCATTACAGGAAGTTACTGTGCCCACAGAGGCCAGGAATGCTTCCTGGTCAGCCTCCCTCTCACCACCGGACACCTCTCAGTCCCAAACAAATGTACCCATCATGAACCAGTGTTATTAACATTCAGTTTCTCTATGTGGCCATTTGTTAAGAGTTAAATTATGTGTTTGTCAGGAGGTGGCTCAGTTATTTAACTCAAAAGTGAATTACTATAAATGAAGGCACCTTACTCATTTACTTGATGAAATTTAAGAAGAAAAACTTCCTATGAAGGCTTTATATATGAAGATTTTATTTTCGAATATGGCTTCTATTAGACTGTGGATAAACAATAACTCTTTAAAAAAAAAAAAAAAGCTGTACGAACAGATTGCTCTCCCAGTGGGAATGAACTCCAAATATCAGGGAGAGGGATGACCTAGAATCTTGAAAAGCTGAAACATTCCCAGGAGGAGGCAGCCTCTCAGGTATTTTTCTTCTAGTCTTTGCATAGCTTCTCATCCCTGCGAAGTGCACAGTAATGAAATAGGTCAGCATGTGGAGAGATATTAAAGAGGTGTTATCTGCCCTGTGAATCATGTCATTCACTGCTTTATGTTCCCCTAGAAATGGAGGAGAAGCAAGGACTCATTAGAGCAAATCAGGCGCAAATTTATAAGCATGTTTTGACTCTCTTGTGATGGATTCAGCCTGGAGCTCTGCTTTAGGTTGGCAGGATGATAGAGATCAGGGCTGGGGAATGGCAAAGGGGAATCAGCATGCACCCTCTCTTTTTTATATATCATGTATAATTCACCTATGCTTCAGATGTCTGTCTTTTCATGATACATAATACTGGGTAAGTGTTGTCTGGGATAAAATGCAGACTGAGGTACAGGTACTGCTTTCAAGGAGCTGGCAGTCAGGAAGGGACAAGGAGAAATGCTAATGTCTACATTTAATTTGAAGGAATATGTGACTTACGGTTGTATGTATATCTGACTCAGACTCTGACATTTATCCAAGAGCTTACTATATGAGACACTGTGCGTGGATATCTCATTTCATTCTCACAAAGATCCAATGAGATGATGATATACTTGGTTCCATTTTGCAGATAAGGAAGCTGAAGTAATGAGCTCAAGACCACATGCTTTCTGCATGTAATATCTCCAAACTTTTACATGTTTTGCACACAGTTGTCAGAGAAACCTTCTTAATACTGCTTTCATCTGGACTTAACTCCTCACTGACTTTCCCCACTCATCCCCACTGCCTATATAATAAAGCTGTGATGGATCTGAGACCCTAGCATCAGAGCCCTACTTTGCTGCTTTATTGGCCTCTACTCTCACAGGACCCAACAGTTTTTGCCCTCTTCTCTTGCTGTTTCTCCATATAACTTAAACTTTCCAGAGTCTGAGCCTTTGCTCTCACCTTGTGAATGCCTTCATATCTGGGGAATTGGGATCTAGTCTTCCGCCTTCCATAGGAAGGAAAGGTCAGTCAGCATAGCTATGTCTCTGCCCTCACACCTGCCATTTGTTCAGCTTTTATGTGAGGCTCTCCTTTTCAGATCTCTGAACCTGCCCCACAAGCCATCTTCCCAAATTGGCTGCTTATGTTAGTTTTTTAGGGGTGCCATAATGAAGTGCTACAAACTGAGTGGCTTAGACAACAGCAATATACTGTCTTACAGATCTGGAGGCCAGAAGTATGAGGTCAAGGTGTCAGCAGGGTGGTCTCCTTATAATCTGTGTGGAAGAGGCTGTTCCTTGTCTCTTCCTAGCTTCTGGCAGTATGCTGGAATTCTTTGGCTTTCCTTGGCTTATAGAAGCATCACCTCAATCACTGCCTTCATCTTCACATGATGATACCCTGGTGTGTACGTGTGAATCAAATTCCCCCCTTTTCAAGGATACCTGTTTAGGAGTGCTGAAAACACTGACTCTATCTTTGACCCTCCATCTTACTCATGCCAAAGAAATGACCTCCCTCGTGGCTACCTGTTCCAGGCCCCCAGGAGGTTAATGTATGCCCTGACCTGAATGTGGGAAGGCTTGTTCTGCTCTTCATTGAAGTGGCACATGGTAGCCTCCACTTTAGATGACTCGTAAAGATCCTCTGTCTCACAGTTGGTGCCACTTTGAATAACTACCCTTTGACCTCACTGTCATGCCCTTCATTTTATTAAGGTTTGGGCAGGGCAGAGAATGTTGGCAGAAAGGAAGTACACAGCTACCATGGATGGTCTGTGTACACAGCTACCATGGTCCTCTGCCCGATTCTCTGGGTCAGTAAGTTAACCCTGAATAAAACTCTGCAAACAGTATAGAGTGGCTTGTGTTGTTTTCCTACCTCAAAGTGCCTTCTTAGTAGAATATACTTTACTGTCCCTCCTCCACCATCTTAACTTGTCATGTTGGATTAGGGTTCACCCTGTTGACTTCATCTTAACTAAATATGTCTTCAATGACCCTTTTCACAAATAAGGTTACATTTAAAGTACTAGGAGTAACAACTTCCATTTTGGGGGACACATTTCCACTCATGTCACTGCCTCTTTATCTGTGCAGTGGTCTGTTATGACTCCCTCTGATTTACTTTGAAACCACTTAGTTCTACATTTTTATACTTTTGTTACCGTGGGCAACATCTGGTAACATTGAATCATGGTAGGCATTTGGGAGATGAAAACAGTTAGAACAGATCCTAGGGTGAGTCAAGTCTCTTAGCCCACACCCAAGCAACTGCTTCACAGCTCAGGGCTCAGGTTGAAAACAGAGAACTTCCAAGTCACAATTATTGAGAAAGGAGTACTTTGCAAAATTCTTTTTTCATGTTTGTTTTTTTGCATCTTAATTATGAACTTGATGTATTGGCCTCTATGACTGTCTGCAGAGTTACAGCCTAATCATATAAGATGAAGTATGGCTGAATAGTAGAGCTGGAACCAAGGAAAATGTCATTAAATCCTTCCATATGTCATCAAGACAGTTTTTTGGATCAAATTAGATGGATTAAATGTTTCCTTCCTGCATCTGGAACAAAAGTGCAAAATATAGCTTATCAGTGTCTCTTGGAGTTACCATGTAATTCTACAAACACAACAGTTTACCCCTGTAACCCAACAAAGGGCATTCACAATAACATTAGGACTTTGTAGGGACTGCAAATTTGGCCTGTTAAACCAATGAGATATTTTTAGCTTTTGGTGGATGTCACTGTGACTGTGTTTAAGAATCGCTTTGTCCTTTTACATTTCAAACCAGTTTTAAAGGTTAAGTGGAGAAAACCTATTTTTGAGCCAAGGTTCAGAAAACTTTTTAAAAGATTGTTTTGAGGTTTTGTAGCTAAGTTGTACAAATCTGCTCTGACTCCTATCCCAAAGGAAGTTCTTCCAGTATTTACTGTTAATTAAAAAGAAATAATATTTTAAAATGCCAAAGGAATAAAAACTAGAGGAGAGAATGAGAGTTTTGTCTTTGGAGTACGTACATTAAGATTATAAAGTAAAAGTCAAAAGTTTGTAGGTAATTGGTAGAGAATGAGAACTAAATAGATTTTTAACTACTTTTTAAATTCTAACCTTTTGTATTTTATTTCCCTGCTCTGTTATTTGCTATGAAACTATTGAAAATATTTGAATTTTTAGGAGCGCTGGCTCAAGCCAATCCCCCATTCACCTGTAGAAAGTCACTGAAACTGTTGGTCAAAATACTAAGGGCCAACTAATTTGTTTTGAACATAATATACAAAGTCAAGGTTATATTTTGAAATACTAGTGTCTTTGATTTAGACTGTATTAATACCATTTATTCCCATGAGTGCCAATTGTTTTAATCAGAGCTGCCCAATACTTTATTAAATTTAGCCGAAGTTGGTCTACAGAGAAGTTTGGGAGATTTTGACATTTGCTGTCAGAGATTTAAGGTGTCACTATGACAGGGACATAAAAAGTTGGCAACACAGACAGAAATAGGCAGTGGCTTTTAAGCTTTTGTGTCTAAAGAAACCAAGCTAATAATATTGGAAAATAATGGGTATGAGAAGAGGATTAGGAGAAAGGAGCTCATAGCATAAGTAGATAAGGACACCATGAAAAATGTCAAAGGGCAGAGGGAACTTCCACAGAACAAGACAGGACAGAAGTCTTAGAGGAATGCAAAATGAGAGAGTGTGAGGCTTTATGGAAAAAATCATTGAGATTATTATAATTTAAAAAGTTTTCATACAGTCAATAATGAAAAGATTTAAGGACTGTTTACAATTATAGAAAAGCAAATATGTAGTTGGGTTTTTTGTTTTGTTTTGTTTTTTTGTTTGTTGTTTTTTGTATCCAAATGAATACAATGTACTACATTCCTCCCAAGAGGCAAAGGGTCTCTTCAGAATATAGACAGGCTGCTCAGCAGTAATTTAAAACTTTTCAATTGCTGAAGAAAGGGGAGAAAACAAGGAAAAATTCAGAATTGGTAAAATGCCAAGAGGAAGATGAAGATAAGGAGGTAAAAATTTCCCAAAAGCATGTCTCAGTCAGGGAAAAAAGTCATGTCCTTTCAACAACTTTTCATGAGTTTTTAATATAATTCATGATTCAAAAATAATTGTTAAACGTTCTTTGGGGAAGACTTTGTGTCTTTCCTTTCAAATTTTATTACTTTGTATTATATTTTGTACTGAATATTTAAAAAGTCAAGTTTTTAAACATTGATTTTCCTTAGATTTCTCACCTGTAAATGTAGGTAATACATCTATACCTCTTTGTGTTGACTAAATGGATTGTTCACTTAAAAGAAGCCTCAACGCAATAAATTCTCATTGAGGAATAGGAATAGCTATTGCTATCCATAACAAGGAACCAATTTTTGTGTAAATTAAATGAACAAAAAGTATTGCCACCTTCATCTAAATCTAATGCATTTGTGTGTGTGTATGTGTTGGCGTCATTTGGGTTTGGATTTGGGAGGATGTAATAAAGACATTTTAGGCCTGTACTTTAACATTTTCATGCAGTATCTTATCTAAAAATAATTTTCTGTCACCTTTTGTGTATTTTAAAGGCTGTTTTAGAATGCACTTTATATGAAAGTTAGTTTGAAAAGGCCTCTGTATGAATATCATACTAAGAGAAATGTAAGGCAATATATACACAAGCACACACATAGACACACACCAGAAATTAGTAAAATATCTTACCAGTAACCAGTGTCTTTTTATCTTCAAATATGTTTTAAATCGATTTTTAAAACAACTTTTGAACAGTGAGAAAAATCCACTTTTTCAACTGGCAAAGGCAGTCATGTTTGTTGTGCCAAAAGAGTTTGAAATAGAATTTTTGATTCTGAGTTTCTCTAGGATAAGGATTAGGGGTTACTCATCTAGAATATTCCCTGGCTCATAGTTGGTACTAAATACATTTAGCAATCAATGAATCAGTCATTCAGTACACGAATGGAAGAATTAAAAGCAAAAAGTTAGAAAGGAAGAGAAGTATCCTAACTTTCCCACCAATTGTTTTTCTTTTTACTACTTTGACAGGGAGATCTTGGGGTGATGTATTTTTAGAATGTTGAGAGACTGTTTCTTAAGCAAGAAACATGTCACACTGAAGACTACAGTGATAGGTGGCAGCTTCGAAATCTGGTGTACTTTGATACCTTGAATCAAAGGGTACTGAAAAGCAAATCCAAGCCCACACTCACAGATCAAATCAAAAGGCTGTAAGAGGACTTAACAAAGAGAAAACACACACTTAATTATTTAAAAAAAAACCACATTAGACTATATATTAAAAACATAGACTACATATGTAAATCTTAGAATATAATCCCCAAAATAGCAGTGACATTCTTCATCCTTCTGATCTTGGTACCTATCATGTGTGTATTTTTTTTACTTCAGTTTTTGTTGAATAACCAAATCAATTAATTAATGATAGTGCAAAAGGTTAAGGAGTTAGGAATATAAACTGATATAAAAAAAGGATTGATATAAGCATATTTTAGACTCTGCACAGAAATTAAAGGTGCTGGATGGATATGAAGGAAGAGTGAAAAGGTTACAGATTCTGAGGGAAAGTGAGCAGCATGGGGTGTGCAAAGGGGTCTTTAGCTAAAGGTTTGGCCATATTGAGGCTTACTGTGTCTAACCAAAAAGTGTTTAAGCAATTTGGGAGAAAGGGAAAATTTAAAAATCACAACGAAAGCAAGTTATGTATTATGTTCCTCTGCAGACCTCATAAAAGAGCAATTTACTCTTGCATGTTCTCTAAATGTTTGCAAGAGAGAATGTTTTATGGGCAGACAGATTTTAGATTCTTTCCCATCTCTGAATCTTAACTAATTCACTTAAAAAACAAGATAGCTTTGTGTATTTGGCAAACTAAAAAGGCTTTTCTGCAGAGGGGGTCTTTTGATGGGAAGATTTGAGTTCTGGGTTGGTCATTCTTAAAATTAACATAACTAAAAAAGCCAGTAAAAAAAGCAATTAGAATTCAAGTAAAGGCAAGACTAGTCAGAGCTCAATTTCTCCACACTTAGGCTTCACTCACTAGACATGGCTCGGTGACAGTAGGACAGACTGGCAAGTGATGACAGTTATCTTATTGTGGTTAAGAAATTGGGGGATACTGAATGGTCAAAACTGTTACCATGGGTGTTGCACAATTATGATTGGTGCTTATGTGATGATGCAATATGTACAACGTGTGCACTGTAACACCCCCATCCCTTACCGCATAAAAACCCTGTTTGCTATTGTTTGGGGCTTCACTTTGCTGCTGCTGTGCTGGTAGACGGGTGAGCCCCTGCTCAAGCTTGTAATAAAGACCCTTATGTACTTGCAAAAAAATAAAAAATAAAAAAAATAAACTGGGGCTGACTCCTTCCACGATGAACAGTTTTCCCCGCAAGTGTACAGCTTCATAGTTAATAGATGATATCTTCATTAGTATATGTCATAAGAATAAAAACCAATAAAGATGTAGGGCTTAAAAGGATATCGGACTCTGGGGCGCCTGGGTGGCTTAGTCGGTTAAGCGTCCGACTTTCACTTAGGTCATGATCTCACGGTTCGTGGGTTGGTTCGAGCCCCGCGTTGGGCTCTGTGCTGACAGCCAGCTCAGAGCCTGGAGCCTATTTCAGAGTCTGTATCTCCCTCTCTCTGACCCTCCCCTGCTCACTCTGTCTCTCTCTCTCTCTCTCCTAGAAATAAATAAAAATATTTTTAAAAAAAAAAGGATATCGGACTCATACTTTTGTTTTGCAGCTACGCATAATTAGGAGAAATGTCTTTATCAAGGTCACAAAGGAAGTCCAGGATAGAAATGTGAATAAAGTTCAGGAGTCCTGATTTCTTTATGTAGCACATTTTCATTATATTATATACTTTTTTATAAAAAGTTGTTATGTGGATGATAAAGAGAAGGATTTAGTTGAGGTAAGTCCTAAAATAGCCTTAAAGAGGCCATTTATTGGAAATTTTAATTTCATGAAACAGGCTTGAGCATCACTGTATTTCCAATGAGTTGCACAGAATCTGGCACTTGGTAGGTTGTCACCATATGTATTTTGAGGTGTAATTTATATACGATAATTTGTACAGATCGGAGCATTTTGTTTAATGAATTTTAGCAACTTTATGCACCCATGTACAGAATATAACCATGTACATGTACCTATGTACAGAATACAAATATTCTATATATGAGTCCTTTGTTAGATATATGCATTATGAAAACGTTTTCTCAGTCTGTATCTTGCCTACACTTTTTCTTAATAATGTCATCTACACTACCCCAGAAAGTTCCCTCTTGTCATTTTATGGTCAATCTCTCCTTCATTCTCTCCACCCACGGAAGTGATCACTCTCATTTCTATCGTCATAGATTAGGTTTACCTATTCTTGGAAGTAATATAAACTATTCTAAATCCTTATTTTTGTGGCTGGATTTTCACTCCTCATAATGTTTTTGAAATTTATTTATGTTGTTGCCTATATCAGTAATTTCTTCTTTTATATTATGTAGTAGCATTTATTGCATGACTGTAACACATTTTGTTTATTCATTCTCCTGTTCATTGGTATTTGTTTTAAGTGTGAATATGGAAGTTGCCATGAACATTCTTTTACATTTTTTGTACATTTTGAATATATTTTTATGTATGTTGCCATTTGTATTTCTTATTTGTGAAGTATGTATTGAAGTCATTAACCATTTTGTAATTGAGTTTACCTTTTTATTATTTGTCCTTTTATTATTGCATTATAGGATTTCTCCAGTATTCTGGATATAAGTTCTTTGGCAAATGGATATAATACTTTTTTTAATGTTTATTTATTTATTCATTCTGAGAGAGATAAAGAGAGACTGTAAGCTGAGGGGAAGGGCAGAGGTAGAGAGAGAGAATCCTAAGCAGGCTACACTCTCAGAACAGAGCCTGACACATGGCTTGATCTCATGACTGTGAGATCATGACCTGAGCCACAATCAAGAGTCGAACACTTAATTGACTAAGCCATCCAAGTGCTTATGAAAATTTTCTTGCAGCTTATTTTTTGACTCTTTCTTAATGTTTATTTTAATGAGATATAAATTTTAATTTTGATGAAGTTCAGTTGATCATATGTTTTCTTTTAGAGTTACTGATTTTGTGCCCTTTTGAAATCATCTTGGCCTACAAGGTTACAAAGATATTATTCTTATTTTTCTTCTATGATTTTTGAATTTCAGCCTATAATTCATCTCAAGTTAATATTTTATTTATGGAGTATAAGACTTGAGTTGTCCCAGCACCATTTGTTAAAAAGATTTTTCTTTCCTCCATTGAATGAACGTGGTACCTTATCTGAGATCAATTGACTTTATATGTGTGGGACTATTTCTGGACTTTATTATTTTCCAATGATCTTTATGTTAATTCTTTAAGTCAATTATTACACTCTGCTGCTTACTATAGCTTTGTAATAAATCTTGGAAGTAGATAGTGTTAAATCCTTTTAACTTTATTTAAAAGATTGTTTTCACTATTCTAAATCCTTATTTCAATCTAAATTTTAACATTAGCATGTCAATTATCTTCAAAATAGCCTGTTGGAAATCTGATAGGTATTACATTAAATTAGATAGAAAAAATGTCCTTAATATATTAAGTTTTGTCACTGAACATAGGCATAGCTTTTTGTTTATTTGAGACTTAAATTTCTCAACAATGTTTTATAGTTCATTGTGGAGATCTCGGATATTTTTCAGCAGATTATTTATATATGCAGTACTTTTAATTATATAAACTTTTACTTTTTTCTAACATTTTTGCTTGTTTATGGAAACACTTTTGATTTTTTGTCAATTTGACTTCTATAGTTTCACTGAATTTACTTAGTTCTAGTCTTTTTATAGATTCTATGAAGGTTTTCTACATATGTAATTATTTTGCTTGCAAATAACACTATTTAAATTCTTTTAGATTGTTAAGCTTATATTTATTTTCCTGCCCCATTGTACAGAAGGGAAACTCTAGGAAAATATAAAATAGATATGATTAGAGAGGACATTCTTCTTTGGGAGAGTAGTCGGAAAGCTGTCTTTCTACATTTATTGAGATGATTACATGTTGTGGTGATTGTTTTGCCTTATCCTGTTAGTATGGTGAAATGCATTAATTTATTTTTTTAAATGTTGAACCACATGTGCATACCTGAGATAAAATCCATCTGTTCACGATGTATCATTGTGTGTGTATGTGTGTGTGTGTGTGTGTGTTTGTACTCAGATTTTGTTTTTTAAAATTTTACATCTGTGATCATATTAAATCTTTGTCTATACTTTTTTTTCTTATATTTGTCAAGTTTTGGTATAGAGTATATTAATTTGTTTATTTATTTATTTTTTTAAATATTTTTATTTATTTCTAGGAGAGAGAGAGACAGCGTGAGCAGGGGAGGGTCAGAGAGAGAGGGAGATACAGACTCTGAAATAGGCTCCAGGCTCTGAGCTGGCTGTCAGCACAGAGCCGGACGCGGGGCTCGAACCCACAAACCGCGAGATCATGACCCAAGTGAAAGTCGGACGCTTAACCGACTAAGCTACCCAGGTGCCCCTAGAGTATATTAATTTAATAGTGTTTCTCCTTCAATAATTGAAATAACTTATGTAGAATTGTCATTATACCTTACTTAAATACTTGATAAAATTTCAGTAATGTTATTTAAGACTGTATTAGCTTTGTATGAAAGTTTTAATTATGAACTCAATTTATTTTGTAGTCATGAGGCTATTTAGATTTCCAATTTCTTATTACATCAGTTGAGATAAGTGTGTTGTTCAAGGAATGTGTCCATTTTATGTAACCTGTAAAATTTATTGGCATATAGGGTTTTTTAAATAATTTTATTTGTACAGTATCTAGTAATGTCCCTTTTCATTCTTGGTGTTATTTGTATCTTCTCTATTTTCTTGATAAATCTTTGTTAGAAATTTGTCAAGCTTATTAATCTTTTTAATGACTAAACTTTCAACATTTTGTTTACATGTTGTTTGTTTTGTATTTTGTTGCTTTCTTTTTTTGTCTTCATTATTTTGTCTATTTACTTTGGGCTTAATTTGCTCTGTTTTGTCTAGCTTCTAAAGTCGAAGTTCTGGAGGGTGCCTGGGTGGCTCAGTCATGTATGCATCCGACTCTTGATTTGGCTCAGGTCATGATCTCACAGTTTGTAGATTAGAGCTCCATGTTGGGCTCTGTACTGATGGTGTGGAGCCTGCCTGGGAGGCTCTCTCTCCCTTTCTCTCTGCCCCTCCTCTGCTCTCTCCCTTTCTATCTCAAAAAAAGAAATAAACCAAAAAAAAATTAAAAAATTAAAAAGAAGTTTTGGTTACTTATTTTAAGTTATTCCTCTTTTCTATTATAAACATTTAAACTATAAATATTCCCCTAGTGCAGTTTTAGCCTGAATCACACATATTTTTATATACTGTGTTTTTATTGTAACTTATTTTGTAGTCTTTTGTAATTTTCTTTTTGATTTCTTCTTTGACCTATAGGTTATTTAGAAATTTGTTCTGAAATCCCCAACATTTTAGGATTTTCTATATAGCTTTTTCAAAGTAATTTCTAATTTGATACCATTATATCCAGAGCATAGATTCCATATGATTTTAATTGTTTAGCATGTTTGAGACTTTTTTATAGGTAGTAGGTAGTCTATTTTGTTGGATAATTCATGTATATGTGCAAAGACTATGTACAGCTATTGGGAGAGACCTATGTATATACAGTTGTTGCGTGATGGTTATATAAAAATCTCCGACCACAAAGGTGGACTTGTGTATTCCATATAGTCTGTCAAGTTTTGCTTCATGTATTTTGAAATCTTGTTATTCGGTACATGCACTTTTGGAATTGTTATGACTTCTTGATGAATCAACCCTTTTATAATTATGAAATGTTTATTTCTCCAGTAGTATTCTTTCCATTGAAATTACCTTAGTCTGAAATTAAGATGGCCAGTCAGTTTCTTAATCTTAGTGTTTAAATAGTCTCTTTAACACAACAAATCTTAATCATAAAGTTAAAATGTCTCAATCTTAGTGTTTCAGTGGTATTATTTTTACACATATACTTTCAATTTCTCAGCCTTTACACATAAAATGTATAGAATTATATCTTTTTAATATAATCTTATTATCTATGACTTTTACATGGAGTGTTTTATTAACTTTTAATGTATAATTATTAATATAGTTTTGTTTTAATCTCCCATCTTTATATTTGGTTTTATTTATCTCATTTATTAAACATTTCTCTGTTTTTCTTTCTTGCTATCTTTGAGGCATATCACATTATTTTTGTATTTCATTTTTACTCCATTTTAGTATTTAGATTTATATCATTGTGTTGTCATTTTATAGTTTATATAGAGCAGTGATGTCTAAGATAACTTAAATGATGGGTATCTTCTATATCTGTTCAATTGAATATGGTGGCCAGTACAGATATGTAGTTACTTAGCACTTAAAATATGGCTAGTGTAACTTTAGGGGCTGAGTTTTAACATGTAGTTACTGACTACCCTTTTGGGCAAGATACATTTAGAGTTTATAATATGAATCTTAGATTCATTAGAGTGTACACTCAAATAATGTTATGCCATATCACAATAAGTTTAGTGGGTTTTTTTTTTTGCTATCTTCTTGACCTTTATTCAGTTGATTTCATATATTTTAGTTCTACACTACATATGCTAAAAATCCCTGAAGACAGTCGATATATCATTATTACTTTTTTGTTTTTTTAAGTTAACTTATTTATTTTGAGAAAGAGAGAGAGAGAGAGAGAGTGGGCAAGGGGCAGAGAGGGAGGGAGAAAGAATCCCAAGCACGCTCGAATCCCAAGCAAGTCATCCTGGAACCTAAGGCAGGGCTTGAACCAAGAGACCATGACATAAGCAAAAATCAAAAGTCTAACAATTAACCAACTGAACCCCCAGGTGCCCCTATTATTACTTTTCTTTTAAATGCTTTGCAATTTTTTAAAAATATACATAGATTGAAATACAGATAGAGACTGAAAGGTCTTTTATATTTTCCAAAATATTTACTATATTTCATGCCTCTCATTCATTCTTGCAGATCTGGGGTTCTATTTGATAGCATTTCTCTTCAGCTGAAGAATTGTATTTAGCGTGTCTTGTAGGACAGGGCTGCTGAGGGAAATTCCTTAAGGTTTTTTCTCTGAAATGACTTTATTTGCCCTCATTTTTTAAGGAAGAGATAGATCTATATATGAGACTCTTAGGTTGACTTTTGGGTTTTCTACTTTATATTATTGCCTTGTCCACTAATATATTGTCCAGTTATTTTTAGTGGAAAATCAACCATCATGCGTATTGTTCCATTGAAGATGATGAGTCTATGTTTTACTGACTGCTTTTAAATTATTAAAATTTGTTTTCAGCAATTTAACTATGAAGGGCTTAGGTGTGTTTTGCTTTGGAGTACTCTGCCTGGGGTCAACTGAGTATCATTCTGTGCTATATTTCTTTAAATATTTTTTTCCTACCCTATTCTATATCTTCTTTTTACACACTCATGGTGGGTTTGATATTGTCCTTCAGGTCTCAAACACTTCTTTATTTTTAAAAATTACTTATTTATTTACTATATAAGTATGATTATTTTTTAGCTAATACATATATGTAAATATGTAAATAATACATATATGTATATATATATATATTAAGCTATAATTTGGATGTCTTCTATTGGCTTGTTTTGTTTTGTTTGTTTTAAACAAGAAATTTATTTAAACAACAAGATGCTTGACTTGAATGGAAAACTATCTAGGATTAATTTCTGTTAGAGTAATTTATTTCTTGTTAGACAGATTGCCCCGCATGTTACAGCTATGTACAAAATGTTTAAAATTGTCCTTGGTTTTATAGTGATCAATGAAAAACATTAAAATTCTCCAATCAAATGGAATATGCAAAGGTTTTTATATTGTTCTTTTGTTTGGTTTTAAGAGGAAAAATAACTTACTGGCACATAAAAATAAGAGCTGAATGAACATGCCATGGATGGAGAAAGGGGGTATTTTCAAAAAACCAATATTTTTTTCTATCTCATCTCAATTTGGTGTTGATGAAAATATATCATTGGCCATTTAGTTAAAAATGCAATATGCCTGGGGTGTCTGGGTGGCTTATTCGGTTAAGCGTCCGACTTTCGCTTAGGTCATGATCTCGCGTTTGTGGGTTCGAGCCCCGCGTGGGGCTCTGTGCTGACTGCCAGCTCGGAGCCTGGAGCCTGTTTCTGTCTGTGACTCCCTCTCTCTCTGACCCTCCCCTGCTCACTCTGTCTCTCTCTCTCTCTCCTAGAAATAAATAAAACATTTTTTAAAAATGCAATATGCTTATGTAAATATATACAAGTTACTTTATGTGCAGTAAAGGAATGAGGAAAGGGAAAATGAAAGAATAGAGAAAACTATACTATAGTAGTCATGATGTGGTGGAAACAAAGTGCGGTTTTCTTTGTTTTTTTTTCTTTTTTTTCTTTAATTTTTAAAAATGTTTTAATTTAGTTTTGTGAGAGAAACAGAACAAGTGGGAGATGGGCAGAGAGAGAGAGACAGAGGGAAACACAGAAAAGGAAGCAGGCTCTAGACTTTGTGCTGTCACCACACAGCCTTACATGGGGCTTGAACTCATGAGCTATGAGATTATTACCTGAGCTGAAGTCGGATGCTCAACTGACTGAGCCACTCAGGTGCCCCAAAACTGCAGATTTCTAATTGAGGTTGTCCTCTTGGTCTGGAGGAATAGAGTTCTGGAGTAAAGTAGCAGGTTCCCATTTTTCATAAACACTTCATGTCCACAACTGGAACACATCAATTACATCTTCATTCTCCATCTCCAACTGTGCAGGAGTGTCTGTTTCATTGATTGGCTGCTCATCCCTTTGGCATCTGATCAGCCTCATTGGCAAACCTCATTGACAAGCGTATTGTTCACAACAGGCTTTCATTAGTTTACTAAATGCACCGTGCCTCTTAATCTTAAATGGCACCACAGAGCCATCCTGACCCACCAACTTCAAATGAACATGATCATTGTTCTCACTCTTGACTCTTTCCATGGTCCTTTCCTCTGTCATGGTGTGTGCCACATTCTTCCTGGCTGCTGACTCACAGGGGTACCAGGCTGTCACTTGAATGTGCGCACACAAGCAGCACCAGGAGGGCTGTTGACCTGGCTTCAAGGATACTTACTCTTTTCAGATACTGGTCTGTTGTTACATTCATCTAATAAATGCTTCATCTATGATACTGCATTTTTTATGGAGTGTTCAATAGATTTTTATTTAATTATGTTTCTGCTAAAATCCCCCATCTCTTTACTCATATTGGTCACTTTTTCTACTTGCTCTTTTAGATTTTTTAGTATACATATTTTATTTAAAATCTCTGATAATTTTGGGGTGTCTGGGTGGCTCAGTCAGTTAAGTGTCCAACTTGGGCTCAGGTCATGATCTTACTTACCGTTAGAGAATTCAAGTCCCGTGTGGAGCTCTGTCCTGACATTTCAGAGCCTGGAGTCTGCTTTGGATTTTGTGTCTCCCTCTCTCTCTGCTCCTCCCTCCCTCTCTCTCTCTCTCTCTCTCAAAACTAAATAAATATTAAAAAAAATAAATCACTGATAATTTCAACATTTGGGCCATCTCTAGGTCTTCTTTTCTCCATGCATTCTCTTTTCGCCATGATTTACACATCTTGTCATGTAAATTTTATGGCAGTAAGGATATTTTATGTAAGGAAACAATAAAAATGGGTATAAATTGTATCCGTTTCTAGAAAAAAATCTATACTTGAGAGCTAAATAAATCTGGTCTCTAGTTTAGATGTGTTTGGTCTTTGTTGCAGCTTTAGTTTGACCACAGGCTTTAAATGTTTGAAAGTGGAATTAAACTGAAACCCTGCAGACTTGGGGTTGAGCACTAGTGATATCCATAGATCTCAATGCCTCTCTGCCCAAGTGCTAGCTTTTTAAAACATGAAGATCTCTGCTTTTACAGCACTTTCAGCTCTTCGTGTTTCTAGAGAGCTTTCTTTGCTCTCCTCCAGGCCTACTAAGACTTTGTATGCAAGAAGACAGGAAGATCTTTCTCCCCACAGAATGCCTCAGAGAAGTCCCTCTCAGAACACTGTCTGTCTCCAACTCTTAGAAGCTAAAATATGGAGTTGAAATTCATCCTCCTCAGCTCTCCTCTGCTGCCTTCATGCCTGTGGAGAACTGTCTGTCCCCTGAACAGTCAGTAAAGTCCTAGGCAGTAGAATTAGTGAGTGAGTGCAGATTTACTCTACAACTACACTGGAGTCCTAGAAGTCAAAGCTTTCTTGGCAGCCCACATACAGGCCTTAAAATTTTGTTAAAGTGGAGCACCTGGCTGGCTTAATTAGTGGAGCATGCAGCTCTTGATCTCAGGGTCATGAATTGAACCCCAAGTTGGGTGTAGAGATTGCTTAAATAAATAAACTTCAAAAAATCTAATTTTGCTTTCTTGTTATTATTGTTAAGGAGTCTGTTGATTTCCTGTCTATAGGAAATTTTTTTCTTTTCCTTCCAGTCAGCCAGGGAGGAGAATAGATTTGTATGTCATTTTCTTTCAAGGGTGACTGGGTGGCTCAGTTGATTGATTAACTCTTGATTTCTGCTCAGGTCATGACCTCTCCATTGGTTGTGGAACTGAGCCCCACGATGGGCTCTGCACTAAGTGTGGAGCCTGTTCGGGATTCTCTTTCTTTGCCCCCTTCCCTGCTCACTCACACACTCTCTCTCTCAAATTAGAAAAAATAATTACAAAATAAACATTCTTTCAATGTCACTTTTCTTAGGAGTTCAGGAAAACTACTTTTGTACCTCATGTGATTTGTGATTCTTGTTTTGGTGAGGGTCACACTCTCCTACAACTTCCTAGTTCATAATCCAAGATGGAACCATTATTCAACACATTTGCTGATGGAACAAAGAGAAGCAGAAGAGCTGGCTCTCCTATGTTTTCAAATTCTAGATTTGTACCTAATTTGCTCCTTTCTATATCCTTATGCAAGGTTTTAGAAAAAATTTTAACCATGTCTGTTTCCTCACATGTAAAACGGGAATAGTAATAAGACCCAGTTTCTAATTTTTGAGAGGATTAAATGAGTTATGTATAAAACACTTAAAATGATGCCTGAAACAGTAAAAATTATATGAATGCTGGTGTTTATTTTTTATTTGGAAATAGAGTTTTCTTCAGAAAGCATAGAATGTGATTGAAAATCTCAGCAAGATAGAAAAAGAATCAAGATTACCCCCCCCCCACTTTGTAGAAGAAGGAATTAAAAACTACTACCAATTATTAAAAGATATCTCCATGAATAGAATAGTGTTTTATTAACCTGAATAACACTTTCAAGTTACTAGTGAGTTAAGAGCTTCACCAGTGGAATTAGGCACTTAGTTGAATGGGGAGGAAAATATGCTGTTACATAAATTAAAACAATTGGAGACGTAATCACCCCCTCTGGTATTGAGATAAACACTATCACTGCTGGTCTCTATACCTCCTGGAGTTGATGGAATACCCTACAGGGCCATGCACAGTTGATTCTCTTACCTTTCTTTATGCCACCCCTCCAGGAGCACTGGCCGACTGTGCCTTGTTCTCAGCTCCTGAGATTGTCTATAAATGAAAGAAATAAGCTGCAGAAACCAGATGGAACATCTTTTTTAGCTTCTAGTTTTTCTCTCTTCTTAATCTCTCTCTGTAAAGTATTTGCCTCTTCAAAATCTCTCCGCTGATGTCTTATTATCGTTGTGGTATCTTCCAGTTAGCTTCCCATTTTCCCTCTCTTTGTTCATCTCATGTAACTCAAGCCAAAATAACAATAAATAATAAAACAATAATAGTAAGCCATATAGCATTTTCTATAGATTCGGAAGATGAATACATGATATTCTTTGATAGTGTATCTTTTTTGTTGTTTTTTGTTTTAGGGCGGCGGTTGGGTGGCCAATACGCAGATCGAACCCCCATAAATATATCTTTTTATTAGTAATTATTCAAAACTCCACAACTGTGAGGACATACAATTACTGAAAAGGGTCTTTAAAATTAAAAACCATACAAAACCAAAACTCTAGAATCATCTAAGTCAGGTCTAACCTTTCAAAATTGCAATCTGGAAAACTGACTCTGATCCATAGACCCTTGAGAGACAGTCTCAGCTCTGTTTTCTTAGGTCTCCTCAGGCTATCCTGGGTCTCTGCAATTACAAAAAAAATTGTGATCAGCAGCAAGGTTAGCATGTTTACTACCATTGCGAGTATTGAAACACTCCATTTCTCTCAGTCTCATTCTCCTCTAACACCCCTAAACAATATACAATTCTGCCTAGCACTCTCAATCTCTCTTTCACACACACACACACACACACACACACACACACACACAATGCTGAAAATAATGCAATGCATCTATTCTGATGCACTTTCAGATCCTGTGACTGCTGGTTCAGGGAGGTTTTTTTACACAAGGGGCTCTTCCAGTATAAACAACAACTTATCTATAAGTCTGGCTCCATTCCTAATGAATTTGCCAAAAAACAAGGGTTTTCAGGATTCAGTATGTACATTTTCAGAAGGAAAAATTGAAAGTGGGCAACCTGTACTCCTTCCCATCTGCTTCTCAGCACTCTGCTAGGCAAGCAACCAATATTGGTCACAAGGTCTGCTCCACCTACCTCACTGATGGATTGTTTTCTCTTTGCCTTGGTTTCAAGGTTGATAGTCTCCGAGTCAAACAGGCAGGCAGCTATGGAGGACGGGAGCACAACTCTCAAATCCTGGAGCTAATTGCCAAAGGCAGCTGAGTTCAGGAGTCCCACCTGTTAATGAGCAGCCAATTATTTATTTGCTTATAAATCACCTTTTAAATACTAACAAGCACCAATAAACCTTGGCTACTGCTTACCATAGTAACTGACCATGTCACAAAGGAGAAGGAGACTGCTGACTTATGGACAATGGGTCAATGGCCCAGTGTCTCCAGGGATTGCCACTTATACTCCTTCACATGAAAGTATTATGTGTAAGAATAACCTAAAATCACAGGAGTAAGGGGGCATAGAGCATGATGAAATGCCTGTTTTCCTTCTGCAGCCCAGGGAGTCTAAAGGGAATAGAATGTGTCCAACTCTCCATAAGCTACGGAAGTGAGCTGCCCTAACTTGTAAAGTGGCAGTTCCTATGTATAGCCATACAGCTGGTCTACTTAGGCCACCTGCTGTCAGATATTTTATTCCCCAAAGCTTCCTGGGCTGCTGGGTTCCGCCCAAGCAGGTTCCACTAAAGAGGTTTTCCTAATGCAGTTTTCTGTTACAAATAGGTAAGATACTGCTTGTGGGATGCTCAGTAATATTTAGTGAGATGCAAGAAATGGTTTCAGATGAAAAAGAACATATTTTTGCTCCCAGCAAACTGAAGGTACTTTCTCTCTTCTTTTAAAAGCACAGTGAGAAGGTAACCAACCGTGACCCAAAACTCTTTTTATAGTAGAAAAAGAAACAAACTTCTGCCTTGAACTGTTTTTCCCAAACTAGATATAGGGGAGCTCACCACAAGTGGTATGGAGTACGAATTGACAGCTCAAAGAAGCTGATGGTTTCAGGGCATTAGTGAATAGTGACCTAATCAAGCAATAGAGAAATGTGATTGTAATCATTTTGCCATGACTGACCCAGAAATGGCTTTTACCATGATTTCTGAAAGATACTAGTTTTCAATAGAAAATTGAATTGACCATACTATAGAGAAGTTCCTTACCCTTCAGCAGGTGTTCAAACTGATACCTTTAACCTCCCAGCTGCCTCCTCTAGGGCAAAGAGCATGAGCTTTAAATTAGAATTTTTTAGTATCACTACCATTTGAGTGCCTCCTCACAGTTGAAGGATCAAGAAAATGGATGTAGCTCTTCACAAATCTTAGATTTTGCTGACATGGCTGGGATATATTTCTCCCTCTACTTTGGGTGTTCCCTATATTTATATCATGGAGGGGTTAGGGATACAGAGGCTGCATGAGATTTGTTTTATATATCTATATATCTTTTATATACCTAACTGGATGTATGTACATGTTATGTTGGAGTTATGAAGCAATGCCCCTGCTGGGAAATTTGCCTTCTCTTGCTGTTGTTACTTTCTAGGGAAGGCATTTACTTCATGTTTGGCTCCTACCAGTCCTTCTTCTAATCTTCTATGCTTGCTAGACTTGAATATTCAGATAGAGAGTTAGAGTCTCTGTTAACGGGCAAAGATAAAATCAAGTCTTAGGTAGTATATTACAGAAGGTCATTCACCAAATGAAATATTGTAGTATGTGTAGGGTCACTATGTCAATAAAAATCTAGGGGGAGAGAAAATGTAAGACTGATGAGAGGTCAAAAGTGGATCAGTTATGTTGAAAATGTCAAAATTAAAGGCTTCAAAGAATGCCTAGATGAAAGGGCAATCAACCATGTGCTTTGTAGACAAAAGTTTATGAAGAAACTTAAGGCCCTTTGGTCTTGCTCCAGGAGGTTGGTGGTGAGTTGGACAAGGTGAAGGAGTAATTTGTAAGTGTATGCATGACTGATTTAATAAGAACCAAGTCATCTGAAATGCCAAAGGAAAGCTTACGAATCGGCCATGCAGTTAGGGATTTAAAACTCCCTGTCCAAGCCTCCTCTTCATTTGGAGTGGAAAGAGTGGAAATAGAAACAGGACACCAACACTGCTTGCGCTTCTAAATAGCTCTTAGCCATTGGGCAAGTTGTTTCTCATTTTGGGCTACTAGTTTTTGAACCCCTCTCTATGTACTTTATAAGTATATATGAGTCCAGGGGTGCCTGGGTGGCTCAGTTGGTTGAGCATCCGACTTTGATTCAGGTCATGATCTCACAGTTCGTGGGTACGAGCCCCACATCGGGCTCTGTGCTGACAGCCAGCTCAGAGCCTGGAGCCCGCTTTGGATCCTGTGTCTCCTTCTCTCTCTGATCCTCCCCTGCTCATGCTGTCTCTCTGTCTCTCTGTCTCTCTCTCTGTCTCTCTCTCTCAGAAATAATTAAAACATTTTAAAAAAGGATATATCAGTCCATACCAATATAATTAATGTATAAATCTATAAAAACTGAATGTCTCTAAATAAAATATTGCCTATGTGGAAGACCATAATATTACTAATGATAACAATGATGCCTCCTATCTTTTCGCAGTGGACTTGTATTCTCAAAATTGATAAGAAAAACTTGTTCAATAAAATACATAGACAAACTAAAACAAGATGCTCCAGACAAAACTGTGAAGTGCTGAAGGAAGAAAGGAGAGTTGGAAACTTTTTGAAAGAGAATACGTAGGTACTAACAGGATAGAAAGAGAATTAGAAGAGTCAGATGTAGCATGGCAGAAATACTTACTACATGATGATTCTGGAGACCTGATTCTAAGTCTGGTTCTGTCACTAGCTGTGTAATGTGAAGCAAGTTGCTGATCTCTTTCAGACTAGAATTTCTCATCCACTAAAATATCTTTTCTCAAATGAAATTGAAAGTGGAGCCTCCATGTATAAAAACAGCTTAAAGTCTTGTTAACTTCATTGAATGCTTTCTTGGCATCCTCTTTCCCCATTCCTCACTATGGCCTTGGGTCACCTGTTTAAAAATCTAAGATTTTTGAGGATCATACAATGAACACCAGGGAAGTGGGTGGCATCTGATGGGTTACTTTTGAGATTAAATGACTCCTAGAAATTTTGAAATCTCTTGAGAAGGCAATTGAAATGGATGTTAAAGATCAACTGGAAAAAGTAGCAGATTGTTGACTAAGCTTATTTTGACTGACTGGCCTGCAAATAAACATCTAGAAGCAGTAGTTGCCATAAAAGAAAGATAAGTTCGTGGGGAATTAATGTCCCCCAAGTCAATACCCTTCTAAGAAACATGTTAATAAGTATACAGTTGACACTTGAACAACACAGGCTTTAAATTGTGCAGATATCCTTATACACATTTTTAAATAAATATAGTACAGTGCTGTAAATATATTTTTCCTCTCATGATTTTCTTAATAAATTTTTATTTATATTACTTTATTATAAGGATACAGCATATTATCTACATAACTTACCAAATATGTATTAATTGACTGTTTATGTTATCAGTAAGGCTTCTGTTCAAAAGTAGGCTATTAGTAGTTAAGTTTGGGGGGGTCAAAAGTTATATACAGATTTTCAACTATTTAGGGGGCCACCCCTGACACCAGTATTAGGATCAACTGTAGTAGGAAGAAGAGCCCCCAAAATAATCCTGAAAATAACTTGGATCAGAAGACTGAACTTTGCATATTCATTAATGTCCAATACTGTCTGATCAAATTTGTAACTGAGAGGAGTGAAATGCCCCCAACGCATCCTAGCAAAATGTTGTTAGAGATATAATCTCTGCCAGGTCTTATTCACTCAAGCTTCTTTGTTCCATTCTTTCCCCCTTTGCCTAATAATTCAGTAAATTCCCATAGGGAAATATTGAATGCAGTGGCCCATGCCTAGCAAGAGGAAGCTGGACAGACATCTAACCAGATTCATTCAGTCTTCTGCAACCTTGAGTAAAGGAGGGTTTAGAGGCTGGCTGGGGCAGGAGCTCCCTGCTTTTCAATGAAGTCATCATTGTTTCCCAAAGATTTTTGCAAAATGCTAATCAACAATGCTTTATACAAAAAGTTCACACAGTTCTTTACTGAATTTCAGAATAGCATTTTTATTGTTTGGGGATTTCAAAGCTATTGGAAAATTCCGAACATTTTCACCTTTTCTCTAAGGCTGAATTTTCAATTTCCAAGTTTGAATTCACCCAGTGGTCTATACACTTCCAGACGGGCTATGTAGTTGAGAGAGGAAATGGAGAAATAAGCTTTGGCTGGGAAAATACATTTATATGATAGTCTTGTGACAGCTCTCATCTGTATATTGTTGATGCAGTAATAAGCCCATGAAACTAGATGTTAAAATATATGTCTTTTTTAATCTTGAGAGGTATTTTAAATACTCTGAATTTTAGAAGTCTATTCAAATATTTCAAGTTTCTGTAACACCCTGTTTCATTGGTTTTCAGATCAGATGCTTTCACTAAGGATTATAAATCAGACATTTGGCTGAAATCTCCCTGGGTATACCCCATGATCTTGGAAAGTCAGTTGTTGTTTTTTAAATTTTAAATGGTTGTTATCTGAAGGGGCAAATGAGTAAAATGAACTGGGATTCTCTCTCTTTATTGAGGTATAATTGACATACAATATTTTATTAGTTTCAGATACACAACATAGTGATTCAACATTTCTATACATTTTGAAATGATCACCACAATAAGTCTAGTTGCCATCTGTCACCATACAAAGTTAATACAATGTTATTGACTATTCCTTATGCTGTTTATAACTTTCCCATGTCATACTGATTTTATCATTGGCAGTTTGTACTGTTTTGTTTTGTTTGCAAGAGAGAGAGTGTGTGCTCTCATAAGTGGGAGAAAGGCAGAGAGAGGATCCTAGGCAGGCTCTGCACTGCCAGCACAGAGCTTGGCATGGGGCTTGAACTCACCAACCTGTGAGATTATGACGTGAGCCAAAATCAAGAGTTGGACACTTAACCGACTGAGCCACCCAGGTGCCCTGGTAATTTGTACTCCTTGATCCACTTCATTCATTTCACCTTCTACCTGCTTCCTGCTGGCAACCACCAATCTGTTCTCTGTGTCTATAAATCTGGGTTTTATTTTATTTTGATTTTTACATTCCACATCTAAGTGAAATCATGAAGTATTTGTCTTTCTCTGTCTGACTTATTTTACTTTAGTGAGATACCCTCAAGGTCCATCCATATTGTCTCAAATGTTAAGATTTCATTCTTTTTTATGGTTGAGTATATTAACATATATATATATACACACACACACACATATATATATGAATACATATTCATATATTGCCACATTTTCTTCATCTATTTACCCATTGATAGACACATCATTTCCTTCCCTTGGTTATTGTAAATAATGCTACAGTTGGGGCGCCTGGGTGGCTTAGTCGGTTAAGCGTCCGACTTTCGCTTAGGTCATGATCTCGCGGTTCGTGGGTTCGAGCCCCGCGTCAGGCTATGTGCTGACTGCCAGCTCAGAGCCTGGAGCCTGTTTCAGTCTGTGTCTCCCTCTCTCTCTGACCCTCCCCTGCTCACGCTGTCTCTCTCTCTCTCTCCCAGAAATAAATAAAACATTAAAAAAAATTTTTTTTTTAAATAATGCTACAGTTAACATAGTGGTACATATACCTTTTCCAATTAGTGTTTTCATTTTCTTCAGATAGGTACCCAGTAATGGAATTGCTAGATAATGTGGTAGTTCTATTTTTAATTTTTATTAAAAAACTCCAAACTATTTTGTATAGTGGCTGTACCAGTTTACAATACTACCAACGTTGCACAATGGTTCCCTTTTTCCCACATCCTCACCAATACTTGTTATTTCTTGTCCTTTTTTTTTTTTTTTTTTTTTTTTTTTTTTTTTTTTTTTTATTTTTTTATGATTTTTTTTCATTTTAGTTTAAATTTGCATTTAACTAGTGGTTTGTAGTAACTAGTGATATTGAGCATTTTTTCATTTGCCTTTTGGCCATAGTGTCTTCTTTGNTCATTGTAGTTTAAATTTGCATTTAACTAGTGGTTTGTAGTAACTAGTGATATTGAGCATTTTTTCATTTGCCTTTTGGCCATAGTGTCTTCTTTGGAAAAATGTGTATTCATATCCTCTGGACATTTTTAACGGGATTATTTTTTTTCGTGTTATTGAGTTATATGAGTTTTCATATCATTTTGAATGTTAGTTCCTTCTTGGATATATAATTTGCAGATTTTTTTTCATTCCATAATTTGTAAGGTTGCCTTTTCATTTTGTTGATGGTTGCCTTCACTGTGCAAAAGCTTTTTAGTTTGATGTAGTCCCATTTATTTACTTTAGCATTTATGCCTGTGCCTTTGGAATCAGATGTAAATAAAAAAATCACTAACACTGATGGTAAGGAGCTTATTATCTATGTTTTCTTCTAGGGGTTTTGTGGTTTGTGGTTTTACATTCAAGTCTTTAATCCATTTTGAGTTATTTTTTGTGTTTGGTATAAAATAGTAGTACAGGTTCATTCTTTTATGTGTGTCCATTTTGTCTGGCACCATTTACTGAAAAGATTTTCTTTCCTCTACTGTATATTCTTACCTCTTTTATTGTAAATTAATTGTCTAATATACTTAAGTTTATTTCTGTGCTTCCTATTTTGTTTTATTGATTTATATGGCTGTTTTTTATGCCAATACCATACTGCTGTGATTACTGTAGCATAATTTGAAATCAAGTAGTGTAATACCTCTGAATTTGTTCTTCTTTCTCAAGATTATTTTGGCTCTTTGAGGTCCTTTGCGGTTTTGTATAAAGATTACAATTACTTGTTCTAGTTCTGTAAAAAAAATCATTGGAATTTTGATAACAATTTCAGTGTATCTATAAATTGCTTTGGATAATGTAGACATTTTAACAGTATTAATTCTTTTAATCCATGAAGACAGAATATCTTTGGATTTATTTTTGTGTCTTCTTCAATTTCTTTCATCAGTGTCTTATTTTTTTAATGTTTTTTATTTATTTCTGAGAGAGAGAGACAACATGAGCAGGGGAAGGTCAGAGAGAGAGTGAGATACAGAATCCAAAGCAGGCTCTAGGCTCTGAGCTAGCCATCAGCACAGAGCCTGATACAGGGCTCAAACCCACAAGCCATGTGATCATGACCTGAGCCAAAGTCAGACACAACCGACTGAGCCACCCAGGCGCCCCTCATCAGTGTCTTAAAGTTTTCAGTGTATAGATCTTTCACCTCCTTGGTTAAATTTATTCCTGGGTTTTTATTTTTTGATGTAGTTGTAAATGGGATTTTTTAAAAATTTCTATTTCTGATACCTTTGTATTAGTGTATAGAAATGTAATAGTTTTGTATATTAATTTGGTATCCTGACACTTCACTTAGTTCACTTATTAGTTCTGACAGTTTTTGTTTTTGTTTTTTCCCTGTGTGTGCATGTATGTGTGGAGTCTTTCAGGTTTTCTGGATAGTATTCTGTCATCCATAAATAGTGACAGGTTTACTTCTTTTCTTCTAGTTTTTGTCCTTTTTATTTCTACTTCTTGCTTAACTGTTGTGGCTAGAAATTTCATTACTATATTGAGTAAAAGTAACAAGTATGGGGATCCTTATCTTCTTTTGATCTTTTGATCACTGAGTACAATATTAGCTGTGGGTTTGTCATATATGGTCTGTAGGTCTGTAATGTGTGAGGCACAATCCCTTTATACCTACTTTGTTTGAGAGCATTTATTCTAATTGGATATTGAATTTTCCCAAATGCTTTTTCTCTATCTTAAGTTGATCATATGATTCTTATTTGTCATTTGCTTAATGTGGTGTATTTTTGTTGATTGATTTGTGAGTGTCAAGCCATCATTGCATCCCTGGAACAAATTCTACTTGATCATGTGCATGATATTTTTAAAGTATTGTTTTATTTGCACCTATTTTATGTTGAGGATTTTTGCACCTATATTTATCAAGGATATTGGCCTATAATTTGTTTTTGGTTTTGTTTTGTTGTGTTGTGGTATACTTACATGATTTATGTATCAGGGTTGTGTTGGCCTTATAAAATGAAGTTAGTAACATTTCCTCTTCAAGCTTTTGGGAGAGTTTGAGAAGAATAGATAGTAAATCGTCTTTGAAGTTTGACAGAATACACCAGTGAAACTGGCCCTGAACTGTTGTTTGCTGGTAGATTTTTGGTAACTGATTCAATCTCTTCATTAGTAATCTGTTCAGATTTTGTACTTCGTCATTATTCAGTGTTGTAATTTATATATTCATTCTAGGTTGTCCAACTTGTTGTTTGAAGTATTCTCTTATGATCCTATGTATATCTTTCTATGGTGTTGGTTACAACTTCTATTTCATTTCTGAGTTTACTTATTTGAGCCCTCTCTCTTTAATTCTTCATGTGTCTAGCTAAAGATTTCAAAATCATGTTTATCTTTTAAAAAAAGAAAGTTTTAAGTTTTATTGCATGTTTCTGTTATCATTTTAGCCTCTATTTCATTTATTCCTGTTTTGATCTTTATTACTTCCCTCTACTAGCTTTCCTATACTCATAGACAGTATGTACATGTATGTGTAAAATCAAACTGTTTATTTGAGATTTCGCTCATTTTTTGAGGTAAGTCTGTATCGCTATTAACTTTCACTTTAGAACTGTTTTTGCTGCATCCCATAGTTTTTGATATGCCATATTTGTGTCTTCATTTGCCTCTAGGTATATTTTGATTTATTCTTTGATATCTTCCATCACTCAGTAGTTGTTCAGTAACGTATTTTTTAATCTCCACATATTTGTAGGTTTTCCAGTTTTTTTCTTGTAATTGTTTTCTGATTTCACATCATTGTGGTTGGAAACGATGTTTGATATGATTTCAAACTTCTTGAATTTTTTAAGATTTATTCAATGGCCTAACTCGTGATCTATATTGCAGAATGCTCCATGTGCATCCGAAAAGACTATGTGTTCAGATTTTGGATGGAATGTCCACTATATATCTATTTAATTCATCTGGTCTAACGTTGTTTAAAGCCAATATTTTCTTCTTGATTTTCTGTCTCGATGATCTGTTTATTAATGGAAGTGTGGTGTCAAAGTCCCCTACTGTTATTGTATTGCTGTCAACTTCTCCTTTTATGTCCATTAATACTTGCTTTAGATATTTTGGTGCTTTTATATTGGGTGAATATATATTCATAAATGTTATGTCTTCATGCTGGATTGACCCCTTTATCACTATATTGTACTTCTCCTTGTCTTTTATTACAGTCTGTTTTAAAATCTATTTTGCTGAATGTGAGTATAGCATTACCAGCCTTTATTATTTGTTTCCATTCAGATGCAATATCATTTTCCATCCCATTACTTTCATTATGTTTGTGTCCTTACTTTTCAAGTGAGTCCCTTGTAGTAGCCAGGATACAGATGTACAGTAAAACCTTGGTTTGCAAGCATAATTCATTCCAGAAACATGCTTGTAATCCATTCCGAAAACATGCTTGTAATCCAAAGCACTTGTATATCAAAGCAAATATCAACAACCGTTGGCTCAATTGTGATCATGTGACATTCGGCACCACGTACTATTCATATTGCAAGACATCCCTCATTAATCAAGTTAAGATTTATTATAAATGTTTCCTCATCTTGAAGAACATCCTCAGAACAAGTTATTCTCAGTCCAAGGTTTTATAGGTTTTGTTTTTTTAATCGAATCAGCCACTTCCTGTCTTTTCACTGGGGAATTTGGTCTATTTCCATATAAAGTAATTATTGATAGGTATGTATTTATTGCCATTTTGTTAATTGTTTTTTGGCTGTTTTTATAGTTTTTATAGTTCCTCTTTATTTCTTTCTTATGTTTAGATAACCTTCCCAGTTTTTCTCTGTGCATTTGTTCTAAGTTTTTGCTTTAGGTTACCATGAGGCTAACATATATCTATGTCTATATGTATGTCTATATCTATATCTGTATCTATATCCTCTATCTCTATCCTATCTCTATCTCTATGTATCCGTTTATCTATATCTAATCTATCTATATCAGCCTATTTTAAGTTGATATCAACTTAAATTTGAACACATTCCAAAATTTTACATTTTTACTCCTCTCGTTTTATATTTTGATATCATATTTTACATCTTTTTGTTTTATGTATCTCTTAACTAATAGTTTTTAGTTAATTGTACTACTTTTTTTAGTTTAGTTTTCATAGTAGCTTTATAATTAATTTCTTAATCTCCCACTTCTACATATTTACCTTTTCTGATGAGAGCTTTACTTTTACATATTTTTCTTGTTATTAGTTAGTACCTTTTCTTTTCAATTTAAAGAAATACCTTTAACATTTCTTGTAAGGCCACTTTAGCGGTGATGAACTCCTTAGGTTTGGCTTGTCTGGAAAACTGTTTATTTTTCCTTCAATTCTGAAAGAAAATCTTGCTGGGTAGAATATTCTTCATTAGAAGTTGTTTTCCCTTCTTTTGTTTTTTCTTTTTTTCTTTTTTTTTTTTTTTCCCTTTCAACATTTTGAATATATTATGCCACTCCCTTCTGGCCTACAGAGTTTCTGTTGAGAAATCTGCCCATAACCCTGTGGGGGTTTCCTTTATATGTAATAATTTGTTTTTCTCTTGGGCTTTCAAGATTTTCTTTTTATCTTTAACTTTTGACATCTTAGTTTTTGTGTCTTAATGTGGATATCTTTGGGTCCATCTCATTCAAAACTCTCTAGGCTTCCTGGACCTGGATTTTTTTTTCTTTCCCTAGTAGGTTAGAGAAGTTATTAGGTATTATTTTGTCAAATATTTTTTGGCCTTTCTCTATCACTTCTCCTTCTAGAACCCTTATAATGGGAATGTTTTTCCATTTGATGTTGTCCCACAGGTCCTTTAAGTTATCTTCAGTTTTTAATATGCTTGTTTCTTTCTGTTGCTCTGTTTGGGTGAGTTTTATTGCTTTGTCTTCCAGCTTTATGATTCATCCTTCTACTTCATCCAGTCTGCTATTGAATACTTCAAGTGTATTTTCTTTTTAGTTCAGTCATTGTATTCTTTGGCTCTCTGACTTATGTTTGGTACTTTATAATTTCTGTCTCTTTGTTGAAGTTCTCACTGTGTCCATTCGTTTTTCTGCTGATTTTGGTGAGCCTCCTTATGATCATTTCTTTGAATTTTTATCAGGTAGATTACTTATCTCCATATCATTAAGGTCTCTTTTCTAAGGTTTTGCTTTGGGTTTTTTGTTTGTTTGTTTTTTAATTTGGAACATATTTCTCTCTTTCCTAATTTTTCTTGACTCTCTTTGGTTGTTTCTGTATGTTAGTCAGCACTGCTACCTCTCAATCTTGGAGAAGTGGCTTTGTGTAGGTGATGAACCTTCTCATTCAATCTTTCCTTAGCTCTTTGTTTTCTCTGAAACTGTGATTGTCTAAACAGCCTGCTTTATTCTTTATATACCCACATTGTTGAGGGTGTGCAAAGACTGTCAGTGTCCCAAGAGGGGAAATCTCATTCAGCACCTGGTTTTAGGCTGATTGGAAACTGGACCCTCAGGCAGCAGCTTTTAAAATAGGTAAATATATTTGTTCTCTAGGGCTGCAATCATAATTCTTGCTGGCCCCCAGAGCAGATCTGTAGGTGTTCTTTGGGCAACAGTTGCAAATCTCAAGACTCCAGAATAGTACATAAGATCCTTTCTGGGAGGTCTTGTGGAGCTGTAGCAAGACCAAGGTTGTGTGCAAGGATGGTGTCTCCCTGCTTATGTTCCCTATTAGCTTCTCCTCACCCTCTAGATATAAGGGAAGTCTGAATTCTGTCCCTGAGGCTGAAGCTTCAGGATAAGTAAATAGGTTTTTCTTTGGAGGGAGATTAGGTATATTTCAGTCTGTTTTCTGTGCAGTCCCTGGAGGTGGTGGCCTGCCAGGAACTTGTCTTTTTGATTGTTACATTTCCATGGAGCTCAGAAATCTCAGACCCCTTCGCTACCAGGGCCAAGTAATCAAGGATCATCCCCTGTGTGAATTGCATATGCCCGCTGGCTTTAGAAGGGCAGATGTAGAATATAGTTGGTGGGGCATACTTGCTGGCTTCAGAAAGGCAAGTGGAGGGAAAATGTCTTGACTGGATATGTCCACAGGTGTGAGAAGTATAGCAAGAGAGTGTCTTATCTGTTCATGTGTGCCATTTTAGGCTACAAGAGGGAAAATGGTAAGCCTGTGCATCCGCAGCCAGGGAGTGAAGGAGTATTGCAACCATTGCACTCCTGCTTAAGCAAGGCAGGAGGAAAGTGTCACAACCACTTGCTCCCATCTATTTTTGTTAGGTGGTGGGAGAGTGCTATATCAGAGCTTGCCCACCTCTGCTAGTTGAGTGGGTGGAGAGTGTAAACATGGCCTCTACCAGTGCCTTCTTCTCTGAGGAATTTCAACTATCCTGTGGCCCTCTGGCATATGCCCTTAGATTAGCAAATGAACTTCCTCCACATATATATAGTCCAGGTGCTTTTCACACTGTTATTTTTTCACTGGGCCTTGAGGCAAGTAGGAATATACACAAACTGTTTAAAGGAGGAATGGCTGTTTTCTATAGTACTTTGGGTCTTTTGGACATCAGTTCTATTGGCTTTTTAACTCAGATATAGGGGGACCTGTCTCTCTAGTGAAGATCCAATGGGTTGGGTTACTTGATGTCAGATAACCATCACTTGCTTCCCCAGGAAAAGTATCAGACTGGTGAGATCTCTTCCTATTGTGTGTCACTATTTCAGGTGTGGTGGTTTTGGTGAGACTATGTCTCTGCCTCTCCTAACCATCTTGTTGTGGTCCTTTTATTTTTTGTTGTGAAGAAGCAGTTCTCTAGTTGTCAGATATTTTTTAGAGGGAATTGATACATATGTAGCTGTAGATTTAATATGTCCATAGGAGGAGGTGAGTTTGGGATCTGCCTATGCTGCCATCTGCGAGTCTCTCAACCTGGCATCTAATATGTTTCAGTCCCTTCTTATTTAAGCAGTTGAAGACCTCATTTCTAATCTCTTTCCATTTTTTTCTGTTCTTTTTTTTTTTTTTTTTTTGTCTCTCTCTAAGTTTCCAAATTCTCCCTGTACTAGGCTTACCAATTTGGGGAGAAAATAGAAGGAAGCATTTAAATTATATTTTTCATCATTTCAACTCCTTCTTATGGCCAGAACTGAGCCAGACTCTAAAATGAATATTTAATTTGGACAAATAAGTGATATTATACCTCACTAATCTAGAAACAAAATGACGTGTGTAGTATGTGTAGAGTGTGTGCAGTAAATCAATGTGAAGCTACAGGGAGGTATAGCTATATGATTAAATATGTTCTCCTCTAGTATTTTCACTCTGTTTCTGTTTGGTTATTGATAAGAACACAAGTCCTCTGTGGCTTGACTCCTGTGTGCCTCTCTTGAACTCCTACTAATAGCCTCCTGGACATACTAAAGAGCTTACAGGACATACTAAAGAGCTAAAGTAGGATAATATGTGACTTTTTTCCACTCCTCTGTCTTCTCAATTAAAAGAAATGTATTTAACTTTAACATCCCTTTAATCATAGAACTTCCCTTGAAATTATTTGCTGTGTTCCAGAATCTTGAGAACATTAAATCCATCTGACCTTTGTGCCTGCACTCTTCCTCCTGCAAATGTCTATCCCAACATCTCATATTTCTAGTATGCTAATGTGTTAATTTGGATGATATTTCCCATTCTACTAATATATGGAAGTACAATATATGTATTTTTTCCTTTTATTTCCAGCATCTGACAAAGTATCTGGCATCTAGAAATTATTTATATGCATATATTATATATTATTATAGAAATACTACTTAATATACTATCTATGTTATATAAAATACTCTATAATTAATATATATTATAATCAGTATATCATTATATAATTAAAACATAATATTTTATGTAATATCATGTGCAGTATATTATAACATAAATATGTATATAGTAATATAACTGTGTATATATAACATAACTATATGCATATAATTATGTATAGTACACACACACACTCACACACACACACACACACACACACACACACACAATATCATGAGAAGTCTTATCCTTGCAGAAGGCTCAGAGCATCTAGTTACTTGATATTTATTGGGATTTTGCTCCTGATATGGTGGATTTTAGGACTGACTGGTATGAATGCTACTTCTGGAAGAACAAAGCTGAGAGAGGAGATGGCCTTATATGAGGCCAGAGTCTGTGGCTGGGGTACTGAGTCTAGAGAGTGAAGGAATAGCAGTAAAGTCCACTGATCCTGCCTCTGCAGAAATGGTGTAAGGAATGAAGGAAGTCTGAAATTCTAGAAGGAGACTGACAGAGGGTTTAAAAGCCCAGGGCTGACTAAAGCAGTGTTAAGAAAATGAAGTTGTGGGGACATTCATGGTTTAAAAACATTAACTTTACAGAATTATTTTCTTAAGGCCTTTGGGCAGATTCTAATTTGATCCAGCAACAATATCTGCTTGGCTCCAAACTGATCAGCATCTGCTAATTTTCCTAACTGCTTTAATCATTTTTGGGACTCTGCTTTAGAACCTCTCCAAATCTCCTCCTTCTGACTAAAGCCTCAAGTCTTCAAAGTCTATGCCAATTTTAATAAAGGTCTGGAAGGATTACCTTATGTTCCCAATTTAGTATTTCTATTTAATATTCCATTCTTTGTCTTACTTAATATATCAAAACACAGAGCAAGAATCCTTGAATTTCTGTGAGCCAGTGACTTCCAGAACAAAAATTTGAAATTCAATCTCAGGTCACACATACGCAGAAAGTAATTTGTGTGTCTGTCTTACCCACTAGAGTATGATGATCTTGAGGACAAGGACTTTGCTTTTTCAAAAAAATTTCCCCATTACTTTTTACAGTACCTGTCTCCTTCCTTGTTTCTTTTGTCAAATGTAAATATTCAGGGTGAGTTTACTGTTTTCTTCTTCAAATACTCATAATAAAGAGTGCTTGTAACTGAAAACCAAGTATGAAATTAAAAACTTTATATTTATTTATTTAAATATAAAATGCCATCAGTACATGTATTAGATCATTTTTAAACTTGCAACTCCCTTTTTAATGGCCCTGTGTGGGACATGAGATAAATGGTGAAGTTAAGGAAAAAATGAGATAGTCCTGAAAATGACAAAGGGGTGCAAAGAAGGGAAATTTTAGGAATAGAAACTAAACTGAATATGTATCAGAAGAGTGAGGAAGGTGGGAGCAAATGTGAAAACAGAAGCAGAGGGCAAAGACAATGATGTTACATGCAAAAACAGGGCAAACTCTGTGAGTGCCCCCCTCTAATTTCCCCACTGATCAAAATCCATCATATTTTAGCCTGGCAAGATCTGGACCTATAGTTGAGGTTAAATGATCTTCCACAATCTGTCACTGCAGACATAGCTGAATTAGATTGCTGGCCCTTCTTTGTCTTGTCCTCAAAGGTCTCATTCACACATTCTAAAATTGTAGCCTTCTCTAAATAATCTATTTTTAGCCTTGTAGGGATAAATGTGATAGTTTAGATATTCCCCAATAGCAAATCTCCAGGCTAGTGAACTGAAGCATCACTCACTTAAGATGAGGCCTGAAATTTTACGTCATCTCTGATGACTTTAACCAAATAGCTATAAATGGCTGAGAAATATCACACAGGGAGATAGCAGGAGATTTCAATCGATCTTGAGAAGTTACATGTAATGTTTCTTTAGAATAAGACTAAATGAGAAATGTAGGTACCAGTGTTATTTCTGTCTTTCAAGAATGTGGTTTATTTCATCTAGGTTATCAAATTTGTGGGCATAGACCAGCATTGCTTCTGAAAAACAATACTTTGTCCCTACCCTCCACATCCCACAAAGTACTGATTAAAGTCTTTATTATACTTTTTAAATATTTCAGAGGAAATAAAATAAAGTGCAGTCTGATGCCCATAGTAAAGGTATAATTCTTACTCTATTTATTGTCAAAAGTATGGTTTTTGCTCAGTTTGTGTAAATGAAATTGAGCTATTTCTTTCTACAAATACCTTTGGAGCACTCACCATCACCAAGCACCATGCACATCATGCATTCAAAGGCAAGTAAGCCATGGTTCTTATCCTTAAGGAGGTAAGGATGTAGTGATACTAGTTTATAAGCTACTTCAATGAAGTATACAGAAATGTTTGCAAATAACTGTGATATGTTTGACAATTGTGCTACCAAAATGATTCTCGTACTTTCTAGAAGGTTAAAGCATGGGGCACTGCCCAAGAGGAGCAGGAAGGCAGGAAGAGATGGTGTTTGAACTGGGTTTTTATTAAGACATTAGAGTTTACTGCTTAAGAAAAGTTGGAGTGAGGGAGTTGGAGGAGGTAGGGATATTCTACCCAAGAAAGCAGACCAAGCAAAGGGACACACACACTCATACACAAATACACACTTGTGCACACATTCATTTATATTCCCCTTTGCTGGCAGTCAACATTTTTCAGAGTTCTGAACTGAGTATAAGAAATGCTTTCTCAGCTTGGCTTTGCTAGGATCCATTGTATGACCTTGAGCAAGACTTTTGTAGTCTAATTTGTAAAATGAAAAGGCTAGATTCTGTGATGACTAGGGCTTCATCCATTGGAAAAAAAACTGGGAGATTTTTAAACCTGTTTGATCTGAAGCTCATGATTTAGGGGAATTAAGAATAGTTTCTGAGGAGTGATCTAAGCTGAGTTTTTTAATTTCATATAATGGAAAACATTTTTGACTCTCATTAGTAGGAAAAATAATTGCAAATTTAATATTTCTTCACTTTAAATTTCTTTACGATTTGGTGACACAGATATCTTAGGGTGTATGTTTAACAGTTTTCTATAGAAATTAAGCATACATTTTTCCTCTAAATTTCAGATAAGAAAAGGCACTGCTAAAACTTAGGACATTGACATATAGTACATTATAACACTCTGTCTGGCTCTGCCTAGGCAAGTGGAGATGATAAAGAATCAGAGCCGTGCACAGCTTCAAGTTCCAGGTGACAGCGAGAATTGAATGGCTGGAAATACAGTTGGGATGTACCAAATCTTCTGTTCATATCTGAATATCTATAGGATTTGCATTTGTCAAATGTGAAAACTTGAGCTCAGAAACTACATATAATACCAAAGATAGCACCGGACATATTATCCTTCCTCTGCAAACATCTATCCAAGATTTGGAGTTCAAAGTTTCTTCTTCAGTTCTCTGGTACTTCTTTTACCCCATCTGGAAGCAACAGGAGCACACGTAGGAAGCAAACGTGAAAATTCAACTCTGCCAATTGCATTGTTAGATTTTAGATGAATTAGTAATGATTAATGGATAAAAAATTACCTAGTTAGTAAGTCTCCAACTGTCCTGTTTTTCCTATATTTGTGTTAGATATACTTTTGCAGATGGGCCTCTGTGGGGGGGTGGGGGGCAGTGCATGATGTCCTATATCTTTTCAAATTAGATCTAAAAATATTTCTTGGTAAAATGATAATTTAGTACTGGTTACCAAAGATAATTCTTTTCATTTGTAAAATGCCTGGATAACATCAGAATCTCACACTGTATTTACCAATCGGAAAAACTGTTGTAAAATGTAATTTCAGGGAACTGATTCCATTTCAGTTGTTTATTAGAAAAAACACAATAAACATGTATTTAAGCCACTTTCTTCTTAAAGGTCCATCATCTGCTAATGATGAAGTTATAGCCTGTGATGTTAGAATTTCTCTTGGAAACATGGAAGTCCCATTATATATGTGGCAATCATCTCTCTATTCATCCATTGATGAATCTCTCTAATCATCTGTTGAATTAGTGACAGGTTTGATGGAACTTTGGATAAGATAGAAAGGCACATTTGGAGAGGAGATCATTCCTTTCCTATAGCAGGTTTATCACTATTGCATTCATAGGAATGTCCTAACTTTTCTCCATCCTGGGTTCCCATTGTCCTTTGATATTGATCCAAACCACTTTGTGATGAATACAAGCAGCACTTTCTTTCTATTTAAAAGTCTTGAGTATCTATTATTGTTTTTATGTTTATTATCTTAATACCTGACATTTATAGCATCTTTCTTCCAAAGAGCTCTCTGGAGTGCAATAGGGCACCAAGTGAAGACAAATGAACGCAGGGGCATTTTGTCCTCTGCAGATAAAATGAGATCCACTCTGAATCTGCTGCTTTCCAGCAACATCTTCCCTTGCTTCTTCTTTGTTTTCTTGCTCCAACATGGCAAGCCCTAGCCACGGTGCAGTTCTTACACTCTCCTCTTCTTTTTCTTCTTTCAATCTTTCAACCGTACATGCACATGCATACACACACCTTTTAACTCTCATCTTTATCCTATGAGTCCCTAATCTGTATTTCACTACTGGATCCTTTCTTAAAACTCTGCTTCATATTTATAACTATCTTTTGTAAATTTCTTCTTTAATATTTAAACAAATCTAACATTCCCAGCATAAAGCTTATTATTTATTTATTGTTAGAAAAACTATCTGATAACTTTATTTGATATTCCAAATGCATTTTGAAATGTACAGAATTAAAAAAAAAAAAAGATCTAGCCCCTGTTAGAAATAGATTATAATAAAGAAAGGTATAAGAAGCTCAAGGATAGAGGATTATGATAAATAAGTTCAATGAGCAGAGCCTGGGATATTTTGGACTCTAGGAGTTTGAAGATGAGATCTAGTGAGAATTTGTTTTAAAAAGCCCAGTATTATATTAAACATAAATTTTGGATAATCAACCTTTAGTGAGTAAGGTTCACTTTAGCCCAGGTGTCATATATGTTTTAGATATTTTTATGTATATTATATTTTTAGAGAGTGGATATTAGAGCATAACTAATGCTATTTTAGTTATGAGTAATTTTAAATATAAACACGAATACTGAAAGGTTCATATGATTTCTTTTTGGAATTTTTTTTCTTTCTTAATTATGCATGTCTAGGAAAGTCATACCAGTTGAGCTCTTGCAGCCAAATCCATTATCATGAACACTCCCTCTAGTAAGTGTAGCTAACCAAATGGCACAGCTGCTGCTTACCAGGGATTACTTTTTCACCCTTCCCTATCCCCAGAACACTCCACTCTGCTTTTACATCTCCTTGATCTCGGGAAGTAATGACCATATTCTCCAGAAACCCAGAGGGGATTCCCTGGACTCATCTTAGATGTCTTCCTCTTACCCATTTGATCCAGTTACTCAACATTTCTTTTTGACTCTTCCTTTATATCTCTGACATTTATCCTTCTTCTCCACCCTCACTTTATTATCTCTCTCTCTTTTTTTTTACTTTGTTTTATTTTTGACAAAGAACATGAGTGGGGGAGGGACAGTGAGAAAGGAGACAAAATCCAAAGCAGGCTCCATGCTGTCAGCGCAAAGCCTGACATGGGGCTCGCACCCAAACCCACGAACCCATACACCATAAGATCATGACCTATGCTGAAGTCGGAGTCTCAGAACACTGAACCTCCCAGATGCCCCTCCGCTCTCACTTTAAAATCATTACCTTTCAAGCCTGAGTTACTGAGATAGTATACTAACTGGACAGTATCCCTCTATTTTTACAACTATTACAATGAATGCCACTTTTAAGACCTTGCTCAAGGAAATAAAAATGCTTCTTGTTTGCCATTGTATTAAGATTTCATTCACCCTGTCTTTTAAGACTATAGTTGATCTCCTCTCTCCTTATTGAAATGAGTTTCATACTGCTCCCCAGAAGAGATCCTTACTGGTCAGGGGTACTTTCTTCCCTGCTCCAGTGCCTTGCTTCAAGATGTTGGCTCCTAACTTTACATTCTTCCTTCTGGTCTGCCCTCCTGAACTTTATCCCACTCATTTCCAACCATTAAGGATCTAATCCCCAAGTACTACCTTCTCAGATGAATTCTTTTTCAGGATAGAGCTCTCTTACCATCTCTTTCAGGAAACATTCCCTCCAGTCTCCATTAGGTAATCTACTCTATGCGACACAGTACCATGAGAGCATTTGCCCAGTTCATACTTATTGTTACCATCTAACCATTTGTATCTTTTTTTCAGAGCTGATAGCAGGGATCTTTCCCCATGTTTCTTTGTGTCTTCTGTGCCTTGTATCCTGACTGACAGGTAGAGAGTTGAAGTGACCTCTGTATGTTTGAATGTCTTTGCATTTAGAGCAGTCTCATGATTTCAGACTTGTTTACTGTTTTTAATCATTCATCGATCTATTTGTTGATCTTCGTTTCCTAACAAGGTTGATTTTTTTTTTTTATTACTGAGGGACCTTATCATAGAGCCCATAATGAACGGGTCTCACAGATCTTTCAGAATACCTACTTACAGAAAAGTGTAAACTTTTGTAAAGTGTACATTAAATTCTTATTATTTAATTAAATAACCAAACTATTGTTAATGATATCATAAACCAAAAACAATGTAAACCAAATTGGTAGGAGTAGAAAGAAATTGCAAATCATCATTTAGTATTGTTTATTAAAAACAAGGTTGTCATTTTTGTCCCAAGAAAAATAATTTCAGTAATTTGCTATGTGCATTAAAATAGTTACCAGCATTAGACATTCTCACATTAGCCGATGAATAAAAATTATCTATTTTAGGAACTAACTGATCACATTACAAGTTTCCCTTCACTTCCTTATCTTCCTCTTTCATTGCACCTGTTGTCTTATACTCTCCTTCACTTAGTGGTGTCAGATCCACATCCTCACATCTGCTTATCAGTTTCTCTATTCTCCTATTTCCCCAAATTGTCTAGTCCTTATATCCATGCTAGATATTTTCTACATCAAAGCTTTAACTATAACCTATTTTTCCTGAAACAGCAAGTATTCCCTGTATCAGCTCGTTCTAATTGCTTCCAAATATCACAAAAGGCTTCTAAAGCCACTTACCAACCTGATTCTAGCCTAGGATCAATACTCTGTCATGCTTTCTTGCAATACAAAAAGAGAACACCACTGAAGAAAAGGACTCTAATTTTGTTTTTGCTACTGAAAAAAAAAATCCTGTGTGAAAAGTTTAACTGATAAATTGTTGTTGATTATGGGTAGTGGAAATATTTAACAAGTGCATTGGATGTTGTCTATGTTTTAGAATTATCTGTATTGCCTATATTTATTTATATCTGTACATATGTATTGTATAAAATTTCACTGTTGTTTCTCTGTTCTTTCCCAATATCTATCACCTGTATAAAACTTTTTTTAAAGAGGCACAATATATTGATGGTATAAGATAAGTTTTCTTCTTTGTGAGGGGATGACTTAATGGACTAAGGTGATGTAAATTATTTTTTAATTTTAATTTTAGATCTCTTATGATACTTTCACAGCTGTTGACTGAATAACCTTTATCTTTTGTCAGTAAAAAATAAGAAATTAATAAAGGATTCCTCCATTTGAAAAAAACCCACAAAACCAAACAAAAAGAAAAACTAACAAAAAAAAAATCATCTCCATATATTTTGCCAAATAGAGATTTGCTGGGTTTAGGAAGTTCCCCTTGTACAATATTCACATCCCTTCAGAAGTTGGAATTTACCACTCTCACACAAGTATCACTTATATTTATTGCTCTTTTTTTTTCTTCCAAAGAAAATGGAACTATCCATTATGATTGGAGATAACTTTGGAGAGTAAGATGTTGAGTGGATAGCCAGAGAGCTGTAGTACACTGTCTTTGGAGAGCATATAGGGAAGAAGAAAAGAGTGTCCCATGCAGTTAGTGGGTGAGGAATTCCACTCCAGTTCTACTGCTGGCACATCTGTAATGCTCTGGAATCCCTGAAAATCATCCGAAGTCTTGCTTATGCTTCTAAAGCCCAAAGGCTGGACAGGTCACAAATCTATTAGATAATTAGTGATTAGTTTTTGCCTTATTATTTATTTGTTCAATTGATGCACCTGACTTTTTTTGTTGTTGTTGTTTCTTACTTGCTTATAAGTTTAACATAGCTCTGGACTGTTCTGATGCAATGCAATGTGGATCTAGCCTTAGAGAAATGGGCACTTCTAATCTACAGCCCAGCATGCTTATGTAAATGTCTCATCTGTGCTGTAGGGGTTCAATATCCTGACACTATTAGGCCAGCATCAAGGTACAATAGGAACCCATATTGAGAGTTGTCTTCTCTGAATATTGTCAGTGATCCTAAATAAATTAACTCTAGGTTTCCATGTTTTAGCTATATAATGGAGGGATTGAGCAAGGAGATCTTCTGGGTTTAGTTTTAACAATGTGCAAATCTTTTAATTACATATGCTTCCTGCTTTTCCTCTGATTTCTTTAATTTCTTATGAGAGTTTAATGGGTTGGAGTCAAAGTGTTTTTCTGATAATTGCGGTGATAATACTTGCACTGTTTATCTCAAAGTGTTACAGTGAAGATAAAATATGAAATTACGTGTGTCACCATGTATTATGAAATGCAAAGTCCCGTACTTGTGCACAACAATTATTATTGTATATTTCCATCTATACTATTACTCTGCTTTTTAAGACCCAAGATACTTCAGTGTGCAACCAGCAGAGGGAGACAAGTTCAGATTATATTTCTTCTTGAAACACAGAATCAGTTAATTGCTATGTGCACATGCACTTTTAAAAATTAAAATGAGATTTGTATTATTGACAGATATGTCTCTAGCTCAATGCTGTATTTACATAATGAAGTTACAAAAGCAAATGAGAAAATGAAAGATAGAACACAAGAAAAAAATATAGGGGGAAAATTTTGATTTCTGGGCTTACTTCATTATAGAACTCAGAGATAGCTCTCCTGTGAAACATGTCATATTCCTGTGACAACTTCCTAAACATGTCCATCTGGAGGTACAGACTATTTGAGTACCAATTTAGGAACCAATTCAGAATTCTAAAAGTAGAATTTCCAAATTTCCTCTGAAACTAGTTTCTTAACTCAACTTTCTCATTTTATCAGCCTGGACTTGGAGGGGATAACACACACACACACACACACACACACACACACACACACACACATACAAGGGGGGCGGGGGAGAGAAAGAATTTTCCATATCAAATTAGTTGATAAGTCCTGTCAATCCCTCTCTGAATATCCTCTAAAAGTTTCCACCTCTTTTTTCTTTTCACTATCCTTGTCTTGAGACCTGATTTTATCATTTCGTGCCTGTTCTATTTCAGAAACATTATAACTGGTCTTCCCTGAATTTGACTTGCCCAGTGTATCTTCCACTCCACTGCAAGTTAGCTGTCTTCTTAAAACACAAGTCTGAGGGGCACCTGGTTGGCTCAGTTGGTTAAGTAGCCGAGTTTGGCTCAGGTCATGATCTCACCGTCTGTGGGTTCAAGCCCTGCGTCGGGCTCTGTGCTGACAGCTCACAGCCTGGAGCCTGTTTCAGATTCTGAGTCTCCCTCTCTCTCTGCCCCTCCCCAGCTTGTGCTCTGTCTCTCTCTGTCTCAAAAATAAATAAATGTTAAAAAAAAAGTCTGATTATGTCACTTTCTTACACAAAGCCTTTCTTTAATGGCTCCTTTTGGCATATAGGATAAAGACAAATTCATTAACTTGCCTGGTAAGACTCTCACTGACCCGAGCTTACAAAAACAAAAACAAAAACAAATTAAAAAAAACCCACAATCATTTTCCATTGTAACTTTTTCCATGTCTACCTCCACATCCTTTCCTATAACTTATCTTCCCCAGTAATGTAAAGTCTCTGAAGGAAGGTCTTCATGCCTCATCATTATTAGAAAGCAACAAAGTGGGGTGCCTGGGTGGCTTAGTCGGTTAAGCGTCCGACTTTCGCTTAGGTCATGATCTCGCGGTTCGAGGGTTCGAGCCCCGCGTCGGGCTCTGTGCTGACTGCCAGCTCAGAGCCTGGAGCCTGTTTCAGTCTGTGACTCCCTCTCTCTCTGACCCTCCCCTGCTCACGCTGTCTCTCTCTCTCTCTCTCTCCTAGAAATAAATAAAACATTAAAAAATTTTTAAAAAAAGAAAGCAACAATGTATATAATGAAGGATGTTTATCCCTTTCTCAGCTGTTACCAGCAACTTTATTAGTCTTCTAACTAGTCCGTCTACTTCATCTTCCTTCTAACGGCTAATTTCTCATTGCCAGAATAATCTCCCTAAAATGTTCACATCTCATCTTACTCCTTTGCAATCTAAAGTAGGCTTTCATATAGGAGATGATGAGGTGAAGTGGGATTCTTCATTCAAGCATCTAGGATTCTTAATTATGTAGCTTTTCTCTTCAGCTTTCTGTAGTCCTGCCTCCTAGTCAGGTAAGTCTTCCTCCAGTGCCATTCGTTGTTTCAGGCTGGTTCTCACGGCCATCTTTTGCATCCTTTGCCATCCTCCAGCTATTGCCTCTCTCCCGTCTCCTCTTCTATATCTTCCAAGGTTTACTTAAAATACCATTTTCTCCAAGAAGCCTCTTTTTTTATTACCTTTTCTGAACTACCATTGTATTTTGATTCTGATCCCTTATAATGTATTAATCAATTATTCACTCACTATCTTATTCTGTTTACTATGTGTTTACCTAACTTCTCTATCTTGGTTTTCAGCCTCCGAATTTTATTATTTTGTGGTACCCAACACTAGAAAGGATTGGGCATATATGTTGATTAACTTTGGTCCTGCTCTGTAATGGAGAGCAGCTTTGAGAGGCTTACCTTATATTGTATATTGCATAGCAATTGTATATTTTGTATAATGATGATGTTTGGTCCCTCTCTAGGAGGGGCTTTGAAAGGCGTTCTCCTCAATTTATTCCTTGGGGCAGAGTGTCAGTTTTGTACATTACTATTTTTCAAAAGCTTCTTACCTGTTATATGGTAGGTCTCAAAAAACTTGCTTATTTTAGCGATTCGTTTTTTACACAGATAGCAACACCATTGATGAGGCACATCTTAGGAATTCTCTTACTCTCATGCAGGCAGTGCTCCTACTTTTACTGCTAACAGAAGAACACTGAGAATATGATTTACAGATAGGAAAAGAAGATTCTTGTAAGCAGGCAAACTTCTGGGACCTTTTGAATAAGATAATGACCTAACACTAGACTTGCCCTGCAGCTCAATATTGTCAGTAAACTCTTGAGAAAACATATTAGTGTTATTTACATGATTTATAGCCTCAAGATATTTAACTAGGCATTTCATTTCGATTTAGCAGGATAACTATTGCCTGCTAAATAAATATAGATATGTCAGAAAATATTTAGTAAAGTTTAGCAATTAAATGGCATCTGCTCCTCTTGTTTGGTACTTCTTAATCTGTAGCAAAGCTTTTTCTCATACTGACATTTAATTAGCTTATAATAAACATATTTAGAATTAACAGTTTATACCTGAAGAAACGTACCAACTTGGACACAGTTTTGTTTTTGTTTATTTTCATTTATTTTTTCTTGAGTAGCTAGTATAAATGACAGTCTACTTGGCATTCTGTCAGTTTTTATTTGAGGAGTGATGACTTCCTGTAAGGGAACACCAGAATTGAACGAGTACCACAAGGGAGAATGCTAGTAGGTGGGAAATATTGATTCCTTGTGATAGAATGTGGCCTTTTGGGAAAGGGTCTTCCTGTTATGAGCAGGTCTAGTTAACTCAATCTTTCCTCCATTTTTGTTGCTACCCCCCCCTCCCCAGTCTAAGCAGGTTGCCCCTGGGTGACAAAGATTTTCTTTCATTTGTCTCCTTGCTTCCACTATTGCTCTTCTACAATCCATTCTTCATATGGTATTTGGAGCATCTTCCTAAAATATGAATCAGATTTTGTCAATCCCTTGCTTAAAATCTTTCACATCACTAGAATAAAATCTCATGCTTACCTTGGAAATCTTTTCATTATGACCCCTCCAATTTCTAATCTCCTCTGCTTTCCCTTGCTGCCTTACTACAACATACACATAAACTACATTCCTCGTTTATTATTGTTGTTTTGTTTCCTCGTGCATGGTATACCCACCTCTGCCTCAGAACTTCTGCACATGCCCTTTCATTTATCTAGAAAAGTCTTCTTGCAGATATTTGCTCGTCTTGTTCCATAGAATTCAGGACATACATTCCCCTCACCATACCTCTAGGCCATTTTCTCTATCACACATATTTTTCTCCATAGCATTTACTATCCAATATAATCTTAATATGTATTTACTTGTTTAGTGTCTATTTCTCCATCAAGAATGTAAGTTTTACAAAAACAGAGTATTGGTCTCACTTTACTATCATATCAATAAATACCATATGAATGAATGAATCATAAACTTACTAGGCATGTCATAATATAGAGCTGCACACCTGTCTCCAGTTTTTTTCATTTCTCCTTGGGCTATTTCCTTATTGTAGGAACCCAAGTCACTACAGTAACCACAAATAGAAGATATGATTGTCTGATTCCCTGCTTGTACTACTATCTTGGTGTACTAAAGGTGTTGCTACCACCATCTTTCTAGGTGCTGCAATCTTCTTCCCATATGTGAGGAATAGATAAAAGAACAGCAGCAATGCAGATGCGGCATTGCTTGGCAATTGCCACCTGCTTGGACATGGTGATGGGGAGGTCAATTTAGAAAAGAGAAGGTTCTAAAGGACAGTAACTGCATGTCTGTGAAATAATAAGGAATATATATGAGAGTAAGTTTGCTGGTGTGGAAGGACCCAAGCAGCAACTCTCGACCCTCAAAGACATTATGAAAACTTGGAGATCCAAAAATTGATACCTACCAAAACAGAATGAATGAGCGAAGAAGACCAATATGGTAACAACTACCACAAAGGCATGAACTGAAAGCAAACCATGAAGAGAAATTTTAATTGTGCAGAGTACAGATTGAGCACTTTACATCACTGAGGCTTCCGTAGCAAGGATTGAAAAATATTTAACTGACTTGAAGCTGATTGATTTTGTTAGGCAGTGAGACACATGTGGATGACTCTACCATATTCAAAGGAGCCAGATTCCAAAGGAAATTCACAGGAGATAGTGCCATGCTTATGAACATAAACTGAGATACTTGAATATTGCTAAATTACGATGAAATCATTGAAAATGTCATAGCAGAAATCCTAGGGAGAAGTATTAACAGTTCTGCATTTCTAGTTCATATGGAAATGGTAATTCCACTTATGAAAGTAAAGTACAGGCATGACGTTATTATGATTAAGACCTTATGAGTGTAGAAATGTAGAGTGGTGTATTAATAATATTATAGACATGTTTGGCATAAAATGTAAGCAATGTAACTAAATTAGTTGTACATTCCAGGCTACATCTGGATTTCCTGTGAGCCTGTTACTTTACAAAGCTAAACAGAAGAATAAACCGTTCATGCTTCTTAGGGTGCTCAGACGATAGCCAGTTTTTGTTTTTCCTGCAGCATTTGTCCCTGGAGAGTGCCAGAATCTTCTAAAGCCTCTTTTAGAAGGCAGTATGTTATTTTAAAGTAGTAGTTAAGATCATCTTACTTGGGTGATGATGGCTGTTTCACATGGCTAACAGCCATACTTGCCTCACAAATAACCTGAAAGTATGTTCATTTTTGCCAGCCCTCTTGGAAGAATGCATATAGTGGAATACAGAAAAATCACTTGAATAAATTTCAGTAACTCGTCTATTTGTTTCTTTCTTTACATTTCTTAGGAAAGCAAACAGAGGAGTTAATATTGGAATAGTTTGGCAGTGTGACCATTAGGATGAGATATGTTACTCACTATATAGTGTGTGTGTGTGTATAAATAAAATATTGAATTTATTAGAATGTATTAGATCTCAGAGATCTTGGAGGTGAGAAAGCCAGAATGAATCTGCAAGAGAGTAAAAAAGGGAAAACTCAGGGAGAACATAAAGTTGAAATGGAAGTCAGTGGCACAGCCTCAAATAGACTTGTTATTTTATAAGTGATGGGATAAGCCATGTGCATGGGCCTGGACATCAGTTATTTCTCTTTTCTCACCTTCATCAGTTACAGAGCGCTGCCCCTGTGTCAAAAGTCAGGGCAGAAAGTGTTATTTAAAGCACCTCCTGGATGTAAATGATAAATATCAAACAGTTAACTTCTATAATAAACTTCATTTTTTAGAAAATTTTTCGGAAATCCAGTATGAGTTATCACTCTAAATTAGAGAATTTTTAAAATGTAGTCTTCTTTCTGTGTTTTACTTCCGGTGAACACAGGAAGTCACTTTAGTTTAACAAACGTTGGCAATAAATAGATTTTAAGGAAAATATTTAGAAAACATTAATTGCATTATATCACTTTTTCTGATATCAATATGTACTTACAATTTTATCCTCTTCGGTTAGGCCTGTCTGTTCCATTTCTGATTACAATCATGATTAACTTAATACATTCTTTTTTCAGAGTAATTGTAGTGACAAGCAGTAGATTTGACTGATTTGCTAAAAATTCCACATTCCTGCCACTTTGGTGTGGATGCTTTTGAACCCCAGTATTGTAATTTCTATGTTCCATCTTAGGACCAGGTGAGTCCTACGGGTAAGTTGAGATTACTTGTATAGACGTTAGTCAGCAGCCCTTATACGGCATCTCCTGTCAAGGGTATGCTACCACCCCACCACATTTTCTGCTTGCCCTGGGAAGAACTCTTTGTTTCTTCTTTCAGAGTGTAACTCACTGATACAAAAGGATATTGACACTCTTGACATATATAAACCTTCCGCTTAGAGTTTCTAGTTCCCGTGGCGGGAGTATCACACCATGTACCTGGCACCGTCAATGGAAATAGATATTTCAGTGGCCCCAGTCCTTTGGGTCTTTCTTGTCTTCCTCCTGACATTGGAGAAACACAACTTTCTCTAAGACAATGTTCTATCTAAGCCTATCCTTCATCTCTAAAAGCTCAGAAGAAGCCCACTGGGGATTGTTAAACCTATTGGCAGGGGCTAGTGGGGGTGGGTGCTCTTTTCCCTGAAATCTTTCCAGAGAGTTATGTAATCCATGCATTTCCATTTGGCACTAAGTTCATTTTCCCATTGATACTGGGAACCATGGGATTATGGGTTTTGTAGTTCATCTGATCACTTGGCTTAATAATTTTTTGTGGCAAAATGGGTTCCAAGTTTTAAATAGCTGAGTTACAAATTAGTGATGGAACATCGCTGACTTTTTACATGGGCACTGCTTATCACACCAGTATAGTACAAAACACTCAAAAAAACACAAATTTTCCCTTACTTTCCTTACATAATCTGTGAGAATGTATCTGTCTTTCAAATTGATAAAATTCCGCAGATGAATTCTTTGAATTTTGGAGGGTCGAGGCAGGCATCCACCTGGTCAGTGCCTCCTTAGAGCTTATATTCTGGTGGAACTTTGATAAGAATTACTAAACATATTCTCTGGTCCACCCATGCGCTTGGCTAATCATTTGTGTAACTAAGGAAGGTAGACTTAATGTGTGTGTGTGTGTGTGTGTGTGTGTATTTACTTATATATACCTGGAATATTTAGAGAAAGATGTATAAGAAACCAGAAATACTTGCTGCCTCCACACAGGAGAAATGGTGACCTAAAGACAGGAATAGGAAAGATAACCACAGTTGGCTGTGCAGAATTCCCTATCACTCAATTTTTGCATCATGTGAATGCCTTAACGATTCAAATAAATAAAAAAAATTTAAAAAGAAAAAAAAAAAAAACGAAGTCCTTGGCTGGTCCACCCATTTATGTCTTATCCTTAGCATCAGCACTGAGAGAGATAGCTAACCTTTTGGGGCTGTCACTTGAGTGACTAACAGTGTTAGCCCCTAAGGTCCTTAGCACTTGGCTTGACTCCCTGAGTGGAAGGAAAGACAAATGATGGTAACTTGTCTGCCATTCACAGGAGTGCTGTCCGTAGCCTCAGTGTGGTCCACAAATGACAAGCTTTCTGATATACAAAGGTCTTTCCCTACATAAGAACATTTTGAGAAGCAAGTGCTAGTAGCAAGCGAGGTACCAACAGCAGTGTGACATTTAGACAGTAATCCTTAGTACCATTCCTCAAGCGTGGGACTGAGTGAGGGTTTCCTGGAGAGTGAGGTTGATTTAGGGATTGGGGATCAGCTGCTGAGGCTGGCACTTGGAAAAGACAAACCAGGCATTCACACTCCAGACCACTCAATACCAGCATTGTCTCCAATCCATCTTTCATAAGGGGGCTCCAAGAGGGGGGAGGGGATAAAGGAAGGAGAGAAAATCGCGTAAGAGAAAGTGCAGGAGAAGGGAAAGAATGGACAAGATGTGAGTATGAAAAGCCAGTGGTCAGAAATATTTAGTTTTGAAACCAACTTTGGCTTTTAATCTTAGCCTCCCCTGGCAAGTTCCTCTTCTGTTTTACATTGCCCATCTCATCTTTGGGCACCGTCCCCCTCCACTCCCCACGCTTTCTTATCCCTCTCTGCCTCACTCCCTCGTCTGTCAAGGCTTGCCTTCTCCTTGCCCTCTCCTTCCCGGGCTCCTTTCCGGTCCATCTCTCCCCTTTCCCTGTCCTTTCCCACACTCTTTCTCCCGTGCTTTCACAGCCCGAGTCCCTCTCCTCCCCTTTCTCTCGCACGGTACATCCAAGCTCCATTCCCTCTTCTTAAGGAAATCAGCCAGGCCTCAGATGGAGCTGTTGTCCTGACAACCTAAAGGCGCATCGGGCTTTCACCGAGGCTGGCTGCTGCTGAAGGGGGCAGTTGTGCAAAGCGAGGGGCCAGGCCGGAGGGAGGGCGGGAGGGGATGACGTGGAGGGGCTGTTGAAATCCGCGGGGGGCGGGGGAGGTGCGAGCAGAGGGGAGGGACTGGAGCGAGAAACAGGAAAGGGGGGGGGGAGGAGAGACTCCGGGCTGCTGCCGCTGCTGTGTGGGTTTCTTTACACTCCCTGGCAGGCTGGGTGCCGGCTCCCTCGCCCGCCAGCCTGGGAAAGTGGGTTAGGGGGGGCAGGAGCTCCGCTCGGACACCGGCAAAGGAGCATCCAGCCCCGGGCGGACCGGAGAAGAGCACCTTCCTTCGGCAGCTTTCTCTTCCTCTCTCCTGGGGGGGGGGGGTTTATATTTGCACTCTCTCCTTTTCAATTTTGTTCCCTTGACTTTCCTCCCCACCTCGGGTTTTACGAGAGCTTTGTTGAGTCTTGGAGGGAAGACACCACTGAGCCAGGCAGAGAGCGAGGGAAAGTGGCAAGGAGCACAAATTGGCAAGCCCGTTCCGCCTTGGCCGTTGATGAAAGCCCTGTGTTTGTAAAGCCCTCTCGGCGTGAGCAGCACGCACACACCCTCCAGAGTACGCGGCGGACCTGCACCTCGGCGTGGCCACCATGGTCGGCAGAGTTCAGCCTGATCGGAAACAGTTGCCGCTGGTCCTACTGAGATTGCTCTGCCTTCTTCCCACAGGACTGCCCGTTCGCAGCGTGGATTTTAACCGAGGCACGGACAACATCACCGTGAGGCAGGGGGACACGGCCATCCTCAGGTAGGGCTCTCTGGCAACTTTTCTGCTGTGCGCGCAAGGGTGAGTGAGTGTGTGTGTGTGTGTGTGTGTGTGTGTGTGTGTGTGTGTGATCTTAAACTCCAGCTTCTGATGCTGCAGGCGTGTGTGTGTGTGTGCATGTGCATGCACACGCGCCTTTTACTGACTGGCCCAGGTATCTGCCAATAAATTTCAAAGGAATTCTGCTTCCCATCAAGGACCAGCAATGTGGCTTAAATGCGTTTGGTTTCTCAGGACCTTGGTTCTCTTACTAAGAGAGCCTAACTTCACCTATGGTGTTAGTGACACTTGGGCAGTATTCTTGCTTTTGTGATTTCAGATGCTTTGCACTTAAGAGTTTTGTTGGGGTTCTTTAATCAGGAAATAGGAGCTGTTGGAATTATGGCTCTCAGAGAGTGGTACACAATACTGCATTCTCTATGCTGTGTGCTGTGTGTGTATGTCTGTGTGTGTGTGTGTGTGTGTGTGTGAGAGAGAGAGAGAGAGAGAGAGAGAGAGAGAGAGAATACACATCAAGGCTTTCACTCTGCCCCAGCAGTAGTCAGGATTGGAGACTTTTAAGGATCTTCTAATTGACATCCAGGGCAATAAATCAATATTAGAACTTTGGTTGGTTACTGAGCCTTTTCTGGAATGTGGATAGAAATCAACACATGAACGGAGAGAAGAAAAAGAAAAAGGAACTTGCCAAATTGCTGATATTTAAGAATAGGAGTATTAAGCGCAAAGGTTAGGCAAGAATTAACCTGGCATAAAATGGGTATTTCAGATTGATTATTGACCTTAAAGTCCTATCTCTGTACAGCTCTGCCAAACTCTGAAATACAATTTCAGATTGAAATTTGGGAAGGAATAGTCCCAGTCCTTGGGAGTTTGACCCCTATAAGGGACAGCAAGCTAGAGAAACTCAGATGGAGACTAGCCTAATTCTATTTCTAAAAAAGCTTCAAGCTTCTTTTCCTATGTTTCTCTTCTCTCTACTCTTCCTCCACCCACTGTACATACCCCTTGTCATTTTTTCTAGCTTCCTTAAATTTATTTTAGATACTAAAATAACAAAAAGGAAGAAAAAGAAAGAAAGAAAAGAAACATGCTTTCATTGGAGACCCTTTAAAATCTCATTTTGTCCAAATAAAATGCACCAGTGTCAGTCTGTCCATACAGTTAATATTGCTTGTTGTGGCAATAAAAACCAGGTTACGATAGAAAATAAACCTACAATCTGTGTGCAAGGAGCTGATAGTGCATAAACCCTGGGGCATCAGGGAGCAGTTCTCTAGCAGAGCTGCCTAGAGCAGCAAAGTTTTCTTTCCTTTTCTCAGAAATAAATTTGGTTGGCTGTCACAGTGTACTGCTTTGGGATCTCCAGCCTTGTTAGAGAGGAGTGTGTGTGTGTGTGTGTGTGTGTGTGTGTGTGTTGTATTGTAAAAACTAAGAAAATCCTAATGTGTGAGTGTGCCTTTCTTCGTTTCCTGAGCACTGGGTGATTATGAATCCCAGAGATCCTACTATCCAAAGCAGATTTTCCCTACCAGCTTTCCAGCCCTGCAACCCTGCGTGTGTGATTTATCCACATGGAGTAATAAGATTTATAGAGTAATTTATCTGTTTGCAAAGGGATTTGGACATGGTGCAGAAGATGTTTTTTGCAAACACATAAGCATGCCATCTGAACTGCTAACGTCCATACTCCCTAACGTCATTAACCCTTTACTAGGGAAGCATTCTATATAAATTTGTTCTATCCCCAGAAGGCTATGGTTTCGCTGATTTTAAGACTGCATATGGAAAAAGTTAATATCCTGGGTGTCTACGTTTTTATTTAAGTGTCCATAAACTTTGTAAGTCAGTATCATCTGTATCTTAAGCTATAGTTATCAAAGAGTTAGATAAACATGTAAATTTTAATTCAGAAGTAAAAAGATATTCTTTTATTTTCATATAGCTTATGCATAGAAGTCTATGTTTTTGAGAGGTGTCTTACTACCTAAATATCTACCTACGATACAGATGTGTTTCTGTGTGTCTATGGCTTAAAAGAAATGGAATTTTTAAGTATTACACCTTAGTAGACACTATAGCATGGAAATGGGAGTAGTGAGAAATGAGAATAAATATAGAAGCAGTTATTCACTGGGAAAGAGAAGATAGACAAACAGAGCATGCAGAGAAGTCACCTGTGAGAGTCAATTGCTTTTTCAGACCTCACCTAATGTGCCCTCTTTTTTCTTTTTTTTGCGTTGGACAAGGCTTTTATTTCTGGGTTGATGGAGCTCTATCAGAAGTAACTATGGAGAGAGTTTCCTTTGTTTTCTTAGCTGATCTTCTTCTCAATCTCTTTAACTGAGCCCAGTAAGCTTTGTGGGTCAGTTTCCTGGTGAAGAATGGTTTGCTTGCTTTCTGCTTACAAGTCTAGCCTGGGAAAGGCTTGCTTTTACTTTATTTGTGACATTTTACTGGGAGCATGAGCTTCCAGGGGAAGAGAGGAAGGAGAACTTGATTCATTGGAAGCCACAGTAGATGTTTGGCCCTGAGAAACTGAAAAGGCAGGGAGCAAAAAAAAATCCTCTCTCAGTGAATCTGTGGCCCTGAGTAATCTGAAATGGCAACAGGACACAAGGAAGGTTTGTAATTCTGGTGGTCCAGTGATGGGAGTTTGGCTGACTGTCCCTAAAACATTTACCTTTGCTGCCTTACTTCCATGAAAAAAACCCAAAAACAAACAAACAAAAAACCAAAAAACAAAACAGTGTCTCTTTGGGGAACTGATGCTCATTTTGTATAATTATACAAAATAGGAGATGTATATTAGTCTTGAGGGTCTTGCTCTGCAATTTCTATCATTTGAGATAAAAACACAATAAAAGACTGTAGAATGAAGGTGACAAAACTAGGTATAGAGAGATATACTTTCATATATACCAACCTAACCCTGATGGTTCCCTGATGTGATCTAGATCTTTGTAAAGTTCTTTATGAGATCTTCTATCTTAAAGGCATAGAATCAAAGTATGATCCACAGACCACTGGTGGCAGCAACAGTACATGGGGTTCCTTCTCAGCTGTTGAACCAGAATCTGCATTTATATTTGTATGCACAGTAACGTACAAGACATACCCGAGGACTTGTGAGAACATCTTAGGTATTTTTCTGAACAGAGCCCACCTGCCCCATTGTCACCCCCAAGAAATATAAGAGTTCATCAATTAATGGACAAGTTTCTAGCACTGGTTTTTCTAACTTTCCACCTTTGCATGCAGGCTCCCGTAGAGACTCTCCCCCAGGTTAATCCTGGCAGGTTGAAACCATGCAGGTCTCCTCATAAGCCAGAGGAAAAATGGAAATACAAAAGTGTCCTAATCTAGACTTTAAAGTTTCATATTTTTACTGTCAGTAGCATATGTCTGGAGAGAAAATAAAATAATTGATCCCAATGTATCTATTCACAAGGTAACTTTGTAAAAACTACATAAAAATGCATATTTGGACATATTGAATAAATGCATGTATGATGAAATGCAAAGGTTTCAAACTATTGTGATTGTAAGTGTTTTAAATTTGAGGCATTGAAATTTTATTTATTTTGTTATTCTGAACCTGTATGGATTTTGCAAGGTATTATAATACTTTTTACAGTGATAACATTTTCCCCATATAAATTAAATGTATCTAATAAAGGTTAACTGTAAGAAACCAAATAACTAACTTTAATGTATTCAAGTTTTTAACTTTTAAAAATTCTAGGTCTTTATTTCCTTACTTGTTTCTACACTAGGGGGAAACGGAGGAAACAACACAAAAGGTATAATTATTTGACAGTACAATGTGAAAATTTTGTGCAGATTTCAAGGGAAAAATGGCTTCTCTTCTATAAGGCATCTGGAACGCCTACATTCACAAAGAAAGTGTCAACACTCAAACATACTCCTGACACAATATGTGATTTTTCTACCACTTGTAATTCACTATTTGAAAACAAACTTTGTGGGCATGGGTCTTCAGGGAAAGTTTGTGACAGTTATGAAGTTCTCTATATTTGTGGCTAACTCACTAAAGATAATCAAAATTTATTGGTTCTTACTGATACTGTAAGAACCCTTCATTGCTCATTAAATCCTACGAAATATGTTTGGTAAATAATAGAGTATAGCACACTGTATATTTTTTACGAATATGGCATAGTAGATACTTATTTTTAATGTTGCTATACCTGTAAGTTATATCATTTGTTGTTACTTATGGACAGAGGAACACAGCAGCCAAGTCTCATGTGCCAAATGCAAATTGTGATAATTTGTGTTTCTATAAGTATGAAGCATGTAAGTGTGTATACACATATACCCCCCATATTAACGTTATTTTTCTTTTCTACGTCATCTGTCTTTGAATGAGTTATTTGTAGAATTGTGGAATGAACAACCAAAGGTGACTAACTCTTCCACTAAATTAGTTGGTGAGAGTTAAACATGTGTGTTTCTTGTAGCTGGTTATGTATCATAGCAAACTCAGGCAAAAAGAGAATAAGCACATATTTTGCTGTGGTCTTTGAGAGCTCCAGGTACAGATATCTGCGCATAATGGGATAGGAAGTTACCTAAATGTGTGCTGGTCCCTTTTGCTGTCACCCTCAGCACGTCTCTTCAGGCCATTATTTAATGGCTTACAGCCATTTGCCCTGTTTTCATAATGTCCTGCTCATTAGTGTGTAAGACTCAGAAGACCTGGACTCTAATTTTGGATCCATCCTTGCATGCTACATGACTTTGAACAAATCCCTTAAATATTTGAGCTTCAGTTTCATTTATAAAATGCTGAAACTGCCTATTTTAGTTACTCTAGCTACTGTGCAGAGTTGTTTTCAGAAGCTCAGATGTGGTAAAGTGGGAAAGTTTGTTCAATTGTAAAGTCTTACATAAGCATAAAAATAATAGTCATTTCCAACCACATTCAGCCCATTATTCTGGCTTTCAGGAGCTCTTTTGCTTAGACCAGTGTCTCAGAATGTGTACCAGGAGTGCTTGTTATAACACAGAGTACTTGGCTTCTACCTTCAGAGTTTGTGATTTAGTAGGTTTCTGGTAGGTTCTTAATTCTTGATGATGCTAGTGCTTCAGGACTGGGCCACACTTTGAGGACCACTGACTCTTGCTAATACAAGTGTGTTCGCAGATGAGCATTTTAGGTATCACATAGTCATTTATTAAAATCCAAAATATCAAGTCTATCCCAGAGCTACTAAATCAGAATCTGTATTTTAACAAGATCCCCAAATGGTTCATAACCGCCTTAAATTTGGAGAGGTACTGCTTTACATGGTTCACAACCATGGCTGCACATGACAGTCATCTGAAGACCTTTCAAAAACTACTGAAGACACATATTCTCTACTATAAGAAATTCTTATTTAGTTAGTTTGGGGTACAGCGTGGCATAGTTATTTTTTAAAAAAATTATTCTGATATGTACACAGAGTTGAGAACCACTGCTTTACTTGTCAGGGAATCTCTTTTACAAACCATTTTTGGGGCAATACTTAATAGATATGTAGTAAAAAAATTAAAGTTATGTTGCATGGCTTGAGAAATATGTCAACAGCAAAGATGTACAAATTCAATTGGGAGAGAAGAATGAGATCATCATAGATTCATTTCTTTTTCTATTTCTTTTCTTTTTTTTTTTTACAAATAGTTTATTGTCAAGTTGGTTTCCATATAACACCCAGTGCTCATCCCCACAAGTGACCCCCTCCATGCTTATCTCCCCTCTCCCGGCTCATAGATTCATTTCTTTACCACACAGTCTCATAACTACAATGTCATGGAAAATGGAGTGACTTTAGTTTAATATGGATCCAATTTACATAATATCTATTGAAACAGCAGTAAAGTTTGATTTTTTTAAAGGTGATTGTCTTGTGTTCTAACTTTCATTTACATTAGGCAAGACACAAAACAGTTCTAGTATTTTCTTTTGCAGTACTGTCTCTAAGAGAAAACAGATAATGTTTAGACAAGAAAATATCTTCAGTGATACTTATTTAAACAGTCTTAATTCTGTGCATTTATGTTGCCTTGTACACAAATATAAGATAATAGTTACATGTTTGTGAAATTCATCTCAACTTTACATGGTGATCAATCTTTAGCTGAAACTTAGGATCAAGTCTTTGTTTTCTCATAGGTAAAGGATATAATAAATTCAGAATGCTTAACAAGTAGTTAGAAGACCTAGATCGAAGTAGTTTGAAATAGTTTGATCTATTAAATGAGAATAACTGACAACTGCTTGGCCTACCACACAAGCTGTTTTTATGACGATCAAATGAGATACTATGTATTAGAATGCTTTATAAACTATAAAAAGGCATAAAATATAACCTCTTAATAAGATTATTGTCATTATATTTATGGTAGGAAATAACCTTTAGAACATTAGAAAATTTGATAAAATGAGCTTTTTGTTTTTATTTCTATGGTCAAGGATGGTCATTTACTCCATGTTTGTAACACTTTTTTTCCGCTTTAAAGTCTTTAGAGTTACATGTATCTTAGAATATAGTTGAATTTCTTTTCAGGAGTAAAGGGTAAGTGAACACTTCTTTGTAGTCACTTGTAATCAAAACATCATCTCAAGTTAATTAGTCATTAACCTTCATAAAAGAAAACATATTGCTTCAGGTTTTGTTAAGTACCATAGGATAAACATGTAGAAATCTAGAGTAGGAAAGACCTTGGAGATTAAGCAGTTCCCCATCTCATTTAAAGTGATATAAGTGAGAAGAAAGATACTTAGGGGTGCCTGGCTAGCTCAGTCAATAGAACATGCAACTCTTGAACTAGGATTTGTGATTTCAAGCCCCACTCTGGTTTTAGAGCCTACTTAAAAAAAAAAAAAAAAAAAAAAGAAAGAAAAGAAATGAAAAAAAGAAAAATAGTTGGTTGTCTAAAGATTTGAGTGACCATTAGAACTAGAATTCATGCCTCTCAATTCTCGTTCAGAGATCTTTCTTCCTTGAGAGCACTGAAGTTATCTTCTTGGTTTTCATGCCATCCTAGGATATGCTGTTTAACATATGCTACAAGTGTCTTTCCCTTTCTTCTCTCGTTTCTCTTCTCGCCTCCTCATCCTTCATCTCCCTTTCACTTGCCTCCTCTCCTGTCTCTCCCCTTTTCTACCCTTCTCTTCCCTTCTTTCTTTTCCTCTCTCTCATTCCTCCTTCTCTCCCCTCTTATTTCTCTCCTTTTCTCCTGCCCATCCCTGCAAACGAAAGCTGAGCTTTCTGTGATTGAGCATCCAGCTCATGCTGGTTAAAAGGAATTTTTCAGTAATTGCTTTACTGTTTATATGTCCACTATTGATCTTAACCACATAGGCCTTCCTTTTTTGCTTGGAGCATATGTCTTATCATGTTCAAAAAGTCATTCATGTACATGGAAAAACTTATATAGCCTTTTATTTTAAGTTTCTTTTATTCCTTTTTTCTTTTTGCATCTAGTACTCTGTGAGTCAGATTTCTTATCTGAATTATTAACTCTTCTCCCCAGTCTTCACTTGGGTTCCTTAACCCTACTGCCCTCTTATTGTTACTTATGACTTTCTACCTAGCTAACATCCCTCTTAGAGACCCTTAGAGAGCCTGACTAGGATGACTGCACAGTGAGCTTGTGGCCCAAGCTCTACACATTGTAGTCATATAGATTATACTGAAACATTCTTCAAGGAAGGCCGAATTTATTTTCTAACTTGTACAGAATTTACTTTGGGCTCATGATGGGGCTGATGTGGGCACTGCGAGGAACTGGATTTAGATATAGAGAGTCACCTGGCATGGTGGTGCACTGTGTAATAAGTCCTGCCACAAGTACATAGAGTGTTTCTCATGTGTCCTGTAGAACAAGTTTTCATGAAGCTTTCTTAGTAGGCGAGCACAGGCAGGGCCAACATGTTACCCCCAATAAAGGACAGAGCACAGTAAGGGGAAAGTAATAGGTCAGCAACTCTCAGTGAGCCCTGAAGTTAGGCAGGTAGGAGTCACAGGGAGGTTTGTCAGCTTATATAGAGACTTAGTCACAAGGTTGAGGCTCAAAGAAGAACAGAGTCCATGGGATAAGGGCTGGCTTACACAGGGCAGAACCTTCTGTGATAAGGGACTTATATCCCAGATATGCTTTTGAGACAGTGAACTTGGTCAAGGATGCAAGGATGTATCAAAGCTGTTGTAACCATGGGGTGACATGAAGATAAACCTCAAAGCACTGAACTCCATTTTTTAAACATCATCCAGGATCATAAAACCTGGTCTAGTTAGGTGGAGGAATGCTAGAGACAGAGATCTGAAATGAGGTAAGAATTGACATTACTTGTTTCTCCCTGACTTAGGCAACTGTGCTAGATTACATCTTTATTCTACCTAGTCTTTTCAGACCCCATGGACCTGACCTCACCTGACTATCCCAGGACGATAGTTTTCCAATATCAATCTAGAAATATCACCAGATCCTTCAAAGCCTTCTCATTATCCACAACATGAAGTCAAAGTCCTTAGTGTTGATAACTCTCCGTGCACTGCTACCTCATTGCATCTACTAATTCTCTGCTCATAAGCACATCATTGTGTGCTGGTTTTAACCTTTGTTCGTGAACCTCTCTCTGCCTGGAACCTTCCCTTCCCTGCTCCGCTTTTCCCTGCCATACTTCTTTGCTAGGTTACCTCCTTCCCTGTTGCTTTTTCTAGGTTTAAGACTAGTTTTGGTGCAATCTCATTCAGGTATCCTCACTAATTCTCCCAGATGAGGCCAAGTACTCTATTTATTATTGGTAATAGCTTCTCTGCATATGTTTTTTTTCTCTCCTAGCTTTATTGAGGTATAATTGATAAATAAAATTTAAGTACTTAAGCTATATAGTGTGATGTTTTGATATACATATACATTATAAAATAATTACTACTATCAAGTTAATTAACACATCTATCACTTCACATAGATACGTTTCTTGTAGTGATAAAACCACCAGAGATGCACTCTCCATGCAAACTTCATGTATAAAGCACAACATTATGAACCATCATCACCATGACATTCAGTAGATCTTCAGAACATATTCAGCGTATAACTGAGAGTCTACCCTTTGACCAACATCTTCTCATTTCCACCACCCTCCAGCCCTGGCAACTACCATTCTTGTTCTCTGTTTTTATGACTTAGACCTTTTTAAGATTCCATATGTATTTGAGATTGTGTGGTATTTGTCTTTATTTAGCTCTTTTTCAGTTCGCATAATGCCCCCCCAGAAGATTTACCCATGTTGTTGCAAATGGCAAGATTTTTAAAAATTTTATAGCTAAGTAATACTCTATTGTGTGTATGTGTATACATAGAGAAATAGATATAGATGATAAAGATATAAATGTAGATTAGATATAGATAGATACATCTCATGTTTTCTTTGTCCATTCATTTATCAGTGAATGCTTATGTTGTTTGCATATCTTGACTATTGTCAATAATGCTGCAATGAACATGAGTGTGGATACCTCCTCAAGATACTGATTTCCTTGAGATCTATACTCAGAAGTGGAATTTCTAGATCATATACATACTTCAATTTAGCATTTATACACTTTAAAATATTTTTAATGTTTATTTATTCTTTTTTTTATAAATAGTTTATTGTCAAGTTGGTTTCCAACAACACCGAGTGCTCATCCCCACAAGTGCCCTCTTCCATGCCCATCACCCCCCTCCCCCCCACACCCATCAGTCCTCAGTTTGTTCTCAGCATTCAAGAGTCTCTCATGGTTTGCCTCCCTCCCTCTCCCCCACTATTTCACCCCTTCTTCTCCCCCATGGTCCAATGTTTATTTATTCTTGAGAGAGAGAGACAGAGACAGAGTGTGAATGGAGGAGGGGCAGAGAGAGGGAGAATATGAATATTCAGAATCCGAAGCAGGGTTCAGTCTTCGAGCTGTCAGCCCCGACCCAATGCGGGACTCGAACTCATGAACTGCAAGATCATGACCTGAGGCTAAGTTGGGCACTTAACTGACTTAGCCATTCAGGTGCCCCAGCATTTACTACACTTTAAAGTCACTCTTGTCTTGCCTTAAATGTGCTATCAGTCCTTCAAAGGCAGGTGTCTCATCTACTTCACCTTTGCATCCAGGAATTTAGCTTAGAACCTACCGGTGCTCAGATAAATATTTACTCACTGAATTAAACAGAGAAGGATAGACATACTGTAAATCAAGCAGATCAGAAATTGGTTTATGGAAGAGGGGACAAGTTTGAAGGAGGCAGGGATGAAGCAAAATGTCTTAGTGGTAAAGGCAACCACCACTGGAGAAATTGTAAATGTGGGATTGAAGAAGGTGAAGTAATAAAATCAGAGAGATTATTTTCTGGTCGTTGGTGGGAGATAGGGGGGTTGGCCAGAAACACTTTCAACATTTCCCATAGCAGCTACTCTTTTTAAGCACAGCTTCTGAGAGAATGAGAAATACATTAGGAGAATTTTATCGGAACCCAAAACTTTAGACACAGGTGCCCAGACAAAGTATGCTGATAGATGAGCTTCTGAAAAAAGTAGGAGTCACTCAGTGAATGTCCAATGTCTATGAAAAGCTCAGATTCCTAGGTAGCTTATGAGAAGGAATATATCTTCTGGGAGCTGCTGAGGCTTTTTCTTTTTAGAAGTGCCTGTAAACTTTGATGGACTAGGTTGAGGATTTGGGAGTTACAGTTGGGAGGGTTGTTGTGCAACAGGTGTGTTCACCTCATCTGTTCTACTTTCTTATGAAATGAGACGAGGTATAGATTACTTGCACTCATTTGACTCAAAGTGATTATTTATACTGAACAATGATGCCTCTTGGGTTTTGCAGTGTTGAGCTCTTTACTCATTCCTGGAAAAATTCAAACTTGAATGTACAGTAGACTTTTTAATAATCCCAAATTCTCTCTGTATGTTTTTTTTACATTTTTTAAATTTATTTTTGAGAGAGAGATAGAGACAGCATGAGCAAGGGAGGGCCAGAGAGGGAGGGAGACACAGAATCCAAAGACCAGCTCCAGGCTCTGAGCTAGCTGTCAGCACAGAGCCCGACACGGGGCTCGAACCCATGAACTGTGAGATCATGACCTGAGCTGAAGTCAGATACTTAACTGACTGAGCCACCCAGGTGCCCCTGTATGATTTGCTATAATGCACAAAGGTTTTATTTATATGAGGTTAGAGGAAAAGCCTGTAACTCTGAGGAAAATAAAACCCAACTTCTCAGACAATAATGTATTACTATGTATTCCATTATAATATTTTTGGTGACACCTTTCTATAGTGAGTTTCTATATTTTCAAGTTATCAAGTTATTTCCCTCACTTCTCTGCTAGGAACAGTATAGATAAAAATGAAATTCAACATAAAGTCATACATGCCAAATGTATACATGTGAAGATATTGATTGGGAAAATTACTTGGTTTCCTGATTTCTAATTTTTATGCTTCTTCAGTTATACTTCATTCTAGTACACCTATACCAGACCTGTTTATTTTATGGGGTTTGAGTCAGATATGGTTGCCAATTTGTGGTTGATCTTTTTTCTTGACATACCAAGATATTGTCACCTTATTCATGTACAGGATGTAATTGTACGAGCATATCTTAAGATCAAGCATTTTATATTGCAGAATCATTAACGTAGCAGGTCGATTTTTTTTTTACCTTCTTTCTGACCTTTGTTCTTCTATCTTTTGTGATGCTAATATGATGAACCAATATCTAATATCATCAGCACCTCAAGGAACTGCCTAAAGTCTATAGGATATTACTAGATCATATAAACTTCTAGATTGAACATAAAGAAATTAAGGCTCTAGTTCCACAAGGCTTTAACTGTAGAAAGTTTAGAATTAACTTTTATTGTTTTAACTACAAAATGAGTATAATTCCTACTTGCCTTTTAATACAAGGATGTTTGTCTGGTCTAAGTTTTTGAGTATGGTTGAGTTTATTAGAAGAAATGCATGACATTGTATGTGGGATGGTGATATGCTCAAAAAAAAAAAAAACCACAACTCCTACATTATCTTGTAAATGTCATATTATTGGAAACTTGAAAATATTTTTGCATTAATGCAAAATACTTGTATAAAGTATTATATTAAAGGATATAATATATACTTGTATAAGGTATAATTAATATATATGTAACACTTGTATAAAAGAAAACAACTCAAAATCTAGCTCTAATAATAAAATAAAATAATATAAGTATATATTTATACTATATATAATAAAAGTATATATTTATTTGTAATCTGTTAGGATGTGTAAAAAATATGTCATAAATATACTTTATTGTGTTGTAAGAATGTATTTGAATACAAGATTCAAAAAAATTAGCTTCTTTTGTGTATATTAATAACAATATAATAAAGCAAAAGCATACATGTGCTATTAATATTTACAATAAATTTTTACACAATATGAGTTAGAATTTTATTGTGAACTTGGGTCATAGTATTCTTTAATCAGTACTCAATTTAATTTAAAGCACCAATGATGAAGTTTTTTTCAGAAAACATTATTTTCCGGGTTATAAAGGATATAAACAGATAAAATATATAGGAAGCATCATACAATGGCTTTCTTTATTTGTTTTGATTAACAAGTTTTATTTTTAATTAATCATTATGCAAGTGCTAAAATAATTTTATAAGAGTGGTCAGACTTAATGTTTCTTTTTTTTCAGACTTAAAATTTCTTGTTTATATTGTTTTACCTTATTTATCATGCACTGTAGTCCCTAAGGAGTAAAATAAGACTGTATAATATTTTTACTATTTGTATTATAGGATACAGAGTAATGGTGTATTAGCTAAATGAGAAATAACTTAAAAATTATAAAGTCAGTTTTTTGTATTTCTGATTTCAATTCTATTTTTTTTTTTTAAGTTTACTTTGAGAGAGAGAGACAGCACTTGCATGTGCAAGCAAGGGAGGGACAGGGGAACAGAGAGAGAACCAAAGCAAGCTCTTTGCTGTCAGCACAGAGCCCAAGGTGGGGCTTGATTTCATTCATCCGTGAGATCATCTCCCAAGTCAAAATCAAAAGCCAACAGACTTAACTGACTGAGCTCATTTTTTACAGAAGTTTACCGATTTGTTTTCTGATCTTAGTTTTAGACTAAATTTCTATTTTCTTTCATTGTAAGTTACCATGAGATTTTGTGATCTATTAACAAGCATGCCTCCTGAAAATGAGAGACTGGCTGTTGAAGGAGAAGAATAAGTATTTTAATTAAATTTTCATTCGTTTATCAAGTAAAATTATCATAATTATGCTTTTATGCTCTTTGTAATCTTAAAGACCCAAGGCAAGTGAAGAAATGATTAGAGTAATATAAATAAGTTCAGGTGTAAGATTCAGATGCATTATATATCTGGAGCATAAAACAATTTGGTAGTATGACTATAGGTATACTATTGCTAACATGTGAAACCCTATAGATATAGAAACTATTTCACAGTATTGGTGACATACAATATTGTCCTAGTTAAAATGGGTAAATGATATTAATTCAATAACAACAAAGGCCTAAATACTAGAACATTTTAAAAAGGAAGCAGTGACTACTCAGGGCCAACAGGGGTTCTCTTGGAACAAAATGTAACATAAGTAGATTTCTTTAAAATAAATAAAATTCCAGATTGGTAGATTTAGGGAAAAACCATTTCTCTGAGTATCTGTATTTTGATAAGTTTCTCCTGACAGACAAATGAACAAATTATTGGTTTATAATTGGCTAGATTTTTTCAGTTGATTGGATAGTCATGCCAAAGAAAAACTGATTGATGGTGGTGAAGGACTCTCTCAGTCTCGCCAAGTTGATTATTTGGATAAAAATATGATAAGGAAACTTGCTACCATGTATTTGGCCATACCAGTCATACCAGTCCTACCATGTATAAGGCACAAAGGTAAGAAAATTCTGTTTTTTGACAATAATAAATTAAAAATGGATGCAAGCTTATAGGGTGGCAAATTATCACTATCTGTTTAAAAGAATATTTTTCATATGTAGATGTGTTTTTACCATACTTTATCCCCCTCAAAAAATAAGGAAAGAAAAGGAAAGAATTTTGGGTAGTTTAGAATTTAAATGGAACATAATTTAAATTAACATATCAGTTTGAATTATTTTTATAAGTTTATTTATTTTGAGAGAGAGAAAAAGTGAGCAAGTGCAAGTGTTGGGGAGGGGCTGAGAGAAAAGGGGAGAGAGAATCCCAAGTAGGCTCCCTGCTCAGCACAGAGCCTGATGTGGGGCTCAATCGCACAACCATGCAATCATGACCTGAGTCAAAATCAAGAGTTAAATTCTCAACTGACTGAGCTACCCAGGTGCCCCCAGGTTGAATTCTTTTACAAATGATCATTTACATAATATTATGGCATGATGGAAATAACACAGTTTCTGAACCAAAAGACCTAGCTCCAAGTATTGTCTCTACCAACATCCAGCTTTGTAAGCAAGAACAAATAAGGGAAAATGATTTACCCCTATTAGGCCTCAAGTCCTTTATTTATAAAATGAAAATGATAATAATACTTACCCACTTATCTTAGAAGGCTAGTGTAAGAATGAAGTAAGAAGGATCTGTTATATATATGTGTGTGGTGTGTGTGTGTGTGTGTGTGTGTGTGTGTGTGTGTGTACAGCCATTTGCTGTTCTACCCAATGGAATAGATTTCCTTGTAAAGAAGTAAGTTTTTAGTCATCTTTGTATTTAAGCACAGGCCAGGTAACCACAATTAAGAAATGTGATTTAAAAATGACCAAGAAACAAAAACCTTTATGTAGTCGAAGATTGAAATGGATGATTTTTTATATACTGTCACTAATGTTCTAGCATTCTGTGATATTCTGTATATGTAATTTGTTTTTGTGTGTTTATTTATTGGCATCCATTATTACTTTGATTGCTTATGAAGAATTTCATTCAGCAATATGTTCTCTAGTCATTTTTCAGTGGGTTTTAATATTCATGCCTTTACAACTTTCTTCCCCCTGGAGAATTTTCAAATATGTTAAGAGAGGGGGACTATGTTTCATTAAAATGGAAGATCTATTTAGGTCTTTCATCTTTCTTTGTAGATCAATATTAAGACAAATCTGGTCTCAGAAAGATACTTTTATATTCTTCTACCTTCATTGAGACAGATAAGATTGATCAGGGCAAATGGGGGTCTCATTTCTTACATTGTTCAACATGGCTCAAACTGTTATTTCATTTACTCCCCAAAAGGTTAAAACATGATAGTACCTCCCAATCCATACTTCCTGTTGGCTCTTTTTTTACCTGCGGACTTAGGTATCCTAGGTCTTGAGCCACTCCAGTCCTGGCTCCTCCTGAGCCCTGTCAGGACTAAGTCACATCCCCAGCTATTTGGTATAAAAACCCTCTCTCTGCTGACTCATGCAGCTTCATCAAAGGCCATCTGGAAAATCGGAGTGGGTAGCAGTGTCCAAAGACTCTATTTGCCTGTGGGTAAATCTCCTATTCCTAAATTGAGGACTGCTTTGTTTGTATCACTCCCTTACTTTTCATTTCAGCTACCTTCCCCAGGAGTAATTAAGCAAGAACTTTTGAATATCTGATTTCCTGTTCTTAAATTCAGATAGCCTCTGCTGCCACTAAATTGGAGGTCAAATAACAAATGCCATATATCAATATATCTAGGTAAATCATATTTCCAACTCTTGCCGAACCCAGCCTCTTTCACTAAATTCAGCGTTTTTGCTTTCTTATTTTTTGTATGCACGTTTCCTTTTTTATTCTTTTGAAAAAAAGACTTTAATTTACCTAAAAAGTTCAACTGTTAAAATTTGTTAATAGCTATTATCAGAGTATTAAACCAGTCTCTTTCCTGTTGAGTTGATAGGTTCTTAACCAATTACCTCATCATTGCTGTGCAGTGTTCATAGTGAAAAAGGCATTGATACACAGCTTTGCCTGTGGAACCAGGTGACGTTTAAATACATAATGCAGCATTTTGGGTAATAGTTTTGAAAGAGCTCAGAAAATTTGAGCAAACAAAAGTAAGGATTTGAAGAGAGAAATGAAAAGACAGAGATAGGTTAAGGCCAAGCAGATTAGCAAATGATCAGATGTAAGTAAAACACACATAGCCCCATTCCAAAGTGGGTTATCTGTATGTAAAACTGAAAATATTCCCAAGGATGTCAATATCCCAGTGGAAAATCTCTGGATGCTAAAATAAAAATAGAACTTGTTAAAAGATAATGACAAGGAATCCTAAGAGTTATCTAACAAAGTCCTAAATATGTCATAGTTAATTTCTTGTGGATAATGTCTCAGTTTCATTCAATGTTAGTCCCAAAAGAAAAAGTTTAGGCAATCAGTTCCCAAGCCCTAGTCTCTTGGGCAACTCCAGAATTATTGCAAAATTTCCAATATTCTGTACATACCTTAAGTATTATTTGTAGACATTATATATCCCACATGTAAATGAATTACTGTTTTTCAAACCTAGACCAGGGAAGGATAGATCCAATTAAAATATTGATTGAAAATGGAAATGAGAAGACTGGCAGGATGATAGAGAGAGAGGAGGAGTCCCAAATAAATAAGCTAAAATATTATTGGAAATACAAATATGGGGAAGAGAGGAAACAAATACAAAAGAATATGTGCAATTAAAGAAATTTTCAAACTGGGGCGCCTGGGTGGCTTAGTCGGTTAAGCGTCCGACTTTCGCTTGGGTCATGATCTCGCGGTTCGTGGGTTCGAGCCCCGCGTCAGGCTCTGTGCTGACTGCCAGCTCAGAGCCTGGAGCCTGTTTCAGAGTCTGTATCTCCCTCTCTCTCTGACCCTCCCCTGCTCATGCTGTCTCTCTCTCTCTCTTAGAAATAAATAAAACATTAAAAAAATAAAAAAAAAAGAAATTTTCAAACTAAGATTAATTTGGTTAGTTAAATTGACTTTGAGAGGCCAGTAGGTATTCAGGTACAATTGTCCATTGACAAGTGAATCTGAAGATCTGGTATTCAGAAAAAGAACTGCATGAGTAGAATCATCAAATGTTTTCTTATTAGTAGACAGTTTTAACTATAGTCCAGATGTAAGTACTAAGGGAAAGAATGTAGCATGGGTAGTTACTGTACATAAGCCTGTGCTGGACATTCTATAGGGATCAAATAAATATCCAACAGAAGTAGATTTACAGTGAAGTTTTAAGCTTTGGAGCTCTTCCTTTGTATGGGCCAGTTATTCCTAAGCTTTGTCTCTAGTTTTTAATTTACCATTTTGTATTTTTTAAATAAAGAATCCACATTGTATAAATTTCAGCCTCCACAAAATTCTGGATCCATACTTGTTCTACTTCCTCACGGAACTTGTACAAATGAAAAATTAAGCAACACTGAACTCTTGATGGTGGTTCAGATGGTTTAGACAGCTTTTCAAAAATTTCTGTGGGCCTATGTGTTACTATGGACATTTTTAATGAAAGGGCTGAGTCTTAAGAGTTGTGATGAAACTTGAATGGAGAGAGAGAGACAGAGAGAGAGAGAGAAAGTAGAAAGCCAGGGACTTAAGTAAAGAAGTGAGGGAGTAATGCATAGAATAACCCAATTTCAGGTTGTGTACTACCAGAAAAACATGGGGAGAGTTTTATTTCAAACTTCTTGGCACACTTCTTTACCTTGAGGCAGATTAGTGATTATAATTACACCCCACCGTACTGCAGACTACTTTGGCTCATCATTCTTTACCATGAAATACAGCCTCACTCTGCTGTTGACAGCTCTATGTTGCTTCAATGTTAGGAAATATGGTGACAATGGCTCTAGGGTTCAGGATAAAGAGTGAAGACACAGGGCAGTCACAGCAGATATATAGTCACATTTCAGATTTGATTTCTCAACTATACTATGGTGCTGTCACAGTTTGCGTTATTGGTATTATTATTATTATTATTATTATTATTATTATTTTACTTTTATTTTTCTTTATACTTAGTAATTTTAATGAGCTGTCACTAAATAATGGAACTTCTTTGTTCCCACTGCTATCACTGTATTCAAAACCCTTGTCAGAGCATGACTGACTTCAGTCTTTACATGTATTGAGTACTTAACCTTATGCTAGGCACTGGGCTGAGTATTGGCCATGAGCATTGAATAATATGGTAGTCTAAACTTTTACATTTTTCTGCAAACACAGCTTTTCATCAGTTCTTTTACTTGCTAAACAACTATAATTAGCCTCCACTCCTTGTCCTATCAGCCTTAATTTCTAAGCACCATTAGTTCTTTATTTTTACTTTTTAAAAATGTTTATTTATTTTTGAGAGAGAGAGAGAGCATAAGCAGAGGAAGGCAGAGAGAGAGGGAGACACAGAATCTGAAGCAGGCTCCAGGCTCTGAGCTGTCAGCACAGAGCCTGACATGGGGCTTGAACCCACGAACTGTAAGATCATGACCTGAGCTGAAGTCAGCTGCTTAACCGACTGATCCACCCAGGTGCGCCCACAGTTCCCTTTTTAAAATATTCATGTTTTGGGTTGCCTGGGTAGCTCATCCAGCTCTGATCATGATCTCACAGTTTGTGAGTTTGTGCCCTGCATCAGGCTGTCTGCTGTCAGCATAGAACCTACTTTGGATCCTCTGTCCTCCTCTCTCTCTGCCCCTCCTCTCCCTCTTTGTCTCACTCTCCCTGTCAAAAACAAGTAAAATTAAAAATAAATAAATAGATAGATAGACAGGTAGATAAATATTAATGTTTTATCTTTCTTCAGGATGTATAGTTCATTCTTCTTCCCTCCATTTACCTGAATTCTACTCATCTTCAGCCCTCCCTCCTATAGGAAATCATTAATTATGCCATCCTCAATTTATTATCTTTCCTTATTTACTTTTTGCTTGTTTATTATTGTGTTTTGTGTGGGGAGGGACTTCTAGGCAATACCAAACAATTTAGTTCTTCAGTGTTTACTAATAATTTTATACATTTTAGCTTTGTATCCTCACTTAGAATGCAATCTCCATAAATTATAGAATGAGTGAAGGTTGAAGACTACACAAATACCTTGGTCTGGGTAACCTCTCCATCAGTACTAGTATTGATATTCAAGTATATGATATTATCTGCATTTTAAAGAAGAAATAAAACTCTAGGGAAAATAAATGACTTTCCTTTGATCAAACAATTAATTACTAGGAGATCTTAGTCTAAGTCACTATTGTTTCTATGAAGCCTTGTTTTCTTTGCTCCACATATTTTCCAAAACAGAGCTGGATAAATGGCAGGTGCTCAATAATGTCTTTTAATGATAGGAACAGAGTGAAGTGCGTTTTTTGCCTTGTTCCATTCTATGGATCATATATGGAATGATAATAGGACATCAATTTTTCCTTTATCAGAAGTAAATATCAGGTGATGAAATCTTTAGGGTAGTTGAAAATACAAAAGGTGAACAATTCTTTCGAAATCATTTTCATGCTGATTTTATGTGTTAATTACATTCCAAGAGTAGATGACTTGGCAAAAGCTTTATGACTTAGACATCTAGTGCTGCCACCAAATCTAAATGCCCAGCTCCCTCACAGTAGGCAATTTATTTGGCTTGGCAATCTCCACTCTTTTTTTTTTTTTATTAGTGAATTTGGCCTCTTGGGGATGGCATTTTTAAGAGTAATGCAAATACCTTCTTTCGTATCAATAAAGCTGTGATTTACAGTATTTAATCTAGTTGAAGGGCAAGAGAAATGGAATTCTGCATACAGGAGAAATGAAATTATAATAAAATGGCACACTCCCCAACGTTTTCTTAATATGTAGAGTATTAACCTGGCACCCAGCCTTATTTGCTGCATACAGAGCTCCATCAATCAGAAGAATGGAAAAGCTGCCTTTCCAAGACTCTTATTAAAGCATTTGACTTACTAGGTTCTGTAGATTTTATTGGGTAAATAGCATGATATTTAATCCACAATATCTCCTCTGTCATCTTATGTAAGACTGAGTCTCTATGTAAAACCTAGAGATATTCCTCATAATTTCTTCCCTGTAGTTATGAGTTCCACCTTTTATTCATATACTTCTATACCCTGCATCATCCTATGACCCTCATTTGATTATAAAACATTCAATTTTCATTAGTAAGAGCTTTCTCTGATTCCTCCTCTCCCACTCTCCCCCCCCCCATTGTCCCCTGGAGAAGGTAGGGCTATGGAAAATTAGTAATGTTTTGTCACTAGCTTAGAAGTGCTGCAATGAAATTTAAATCTTTCCCCAATGAACTATAAACTGCTCTCTTTTGCTCAGCCTCAAAACTTGAGTGTGATTTAATGTTTATTCAGCACCAACAATATACAGGCACTTCAAAAAAGCATTTTGTTTATCTAACACTCTAAAGTTCTAAAGACATGTCTCATACTTTGCCTAATTAGTACTCACCAGACCCTAGTGAAGGAGGAAAGGAGGACGTGCACATTATCCCCACCACATACACTGGAAATAAAGCTCAGACTTCTTAACAAGATAATTGAAGTCAGTGGCCACAGGACATGAATGGAACACAGCTCCCTGGTTCATTTTGAACTAACCAATACATTATATCACTTATTTTTCTGCACTTTCCCTTTTTAAATCATCTATTTCTACCACCTGTTTTAGATTCCAGTTCATTTTTGTCTTAAATCTGTAGGAAAATGGATATTTTTATCTTGCTAGATTCTTCTCCCCTTTATGCAGTGTTATCAATCTATTCTCTTTTCCCTTTCTTTTTTCACTTATGATTGCATTTAAACTCATTATTGTGGGAGACATCACCAGAGGGATAGAAGGTGAAGACATTAAGATGTTCTCTCTCTGCCCCCCCGCCCCACTCTTATTGCTGGTGCTGTGTTTAGTGCAGGCTCTCTGTTCTCACTGAGGCTGCAATTTCCTTGCTGAATCACTGCTTTGTATTCAGCCAGGGACCATGGGGTATTCTCAGTGTATTTATTTTCTGTTCCTGAGCTGAATGCTGGGTGCTTCTTTGTCATGATGCCTTCTGCAAAGGAGTTTAGGAGGTGGGGGATGGAGAGAGAAAAGGAGGAGGAGGGGTGAGAATGCCAAGAAAGCTTTCTCTATCCCCCAGAGGAATGTGTGCTAACGTCTTTAACATTGCTTCACTCAATGTTCTCCTCTCTGCTGCCCTTGCTCTTAATTGGATCTAGACCCTGGAGAAAATCACTTTGTTAATGGGATGGTTAAAGAAAAAGAGAGGTGGAAGTTGGCTGTGCTGAGTTCTGGCAACTTGTCCTCTTTGGGAATTAAAGTCTCAGATGCCTAATCTGGGGAAGGGGTTCTACTTTCTTCATCATGAGGAAATGCCATTTCCCTTCTGTTGCATTTTTTCTCCTCTCAAAATGGAAGATTATTTTCTGAGTCTCCTGAAAATACATACAGCTAGTTTGCTTAGGAAATATGAATCATCCAGTTCCTTAGCCTTTTATCTATCCATCCATCCATCCATCCATCCATCCATCCATCCATCCATCCATCAAATGACTGCTCATCATGTTTTTGTGCCTGCTACTGTTCTAAGTTGCAAGAATAAAATGGTAAATGAGAGAAATAAAATACCTGTCCTCATGGGGCTTACATTCAAGTTGAGAAAGATAATAAATAAGTATTCCAATACTTGCATAACAGAAATAGTGTGTACTAGTGCTATAATTGGAAATCGGTGGTATATATTAATAGACACGATGAAGGGGTATTTCAGATAAAGTTTCCAGGTATAACCCCTCTGAAGGGGTGATCCTGAAGTTGAGATATAACAGTGCTTATGTGAGCTAATCAGCACTGTGTATTTACTTTTAGCGGTTTTAATGAGCTATAACATATATCATAAAATTTACCCATGTAAAATGTTCAGTTCAATGATAATTAGTAAATGCACAGAGTTGTGCAACTATTACCACAATCTAGTTTGGGAAGATATTCATCATCCCCAAATGATTCCTTAAGCCATTTTAGTCATTCCCCATTCTTACCCCAAACACTGGTCACTTACCAATCTATTTCTCTGTCTCTCTATATTTGGTATAAATGGAATTATATAATATGTGGTCTTTTACATCCAGTTTCTTTTCTTAACATAATGTTTTTGAAGATTCATCCATATTGTAGCATGCAACAGTAGGGTCTTCTTTTTATATGACAGAATAACATTCCATTTTATGGATATACCATATTATATTTAATCATTCATTATTTGATGGACACTTCGGTGCTTTTATGGACAATGTTGCTATGAACATATGTGACATTTGTGAACCATTCTTTATGTTAGCATACATTTTCATTTATATTCTGTAGATACCTAGGGTTGCAATTGCTAGATTATATAGAAAATTTATATTTAACTTTTCAGAAATCACCACACTCTTTTTCAATGTAGCTACACCATTTTATATTCTCACCAGCAATGTATGATATTTTGTTTCTCTACATCCTTACCAACTTTTACTGATGTTTTCTTTTTGTTATAGCCATTTGGCTGGGTGTGTAGTAGTAGTATACAATGGTTTTAATTTGTACTGACATAACATCTTATGTTGAACATCTTTTCCAGTGCCTAATAGTCATGTGCCTATCTTTTCAAATAGTATGTTATTCATAGATTTTGCCCATTTTTAGTTGTTGTGTTCACCATATTACTGAATTGTAAGAATTTTTCAATATATTAAGTATAAAGTTCCTTTATCAGATATAGATTTGCAAATATTTTTTTAAGTCAATGGCTCATCTCTTCATTTTATTTTGAAGTTTAGAAGTTTTTAATTTTGATAAGGCCAATTTATTAAGTTTTTCTCTATTGAATTGTGCTTTTGGTATCAGAGCTAAGAACTTTTTGCTTAGCCCAAAGTTACAAAGATTTATTCTAAGTATTTTTTCCCAATTTTTTTACACTCATAGCCCTAATAATTGAGTATGTAGTTCACTTTTCCTTCATATCTGTGTGTGGAATAATGTACATTGTAAATTCATTTTTTTTTCCATCCATATATACAGTTTTCTCAGAACCATTTTTTGAAAAGACTATCTTGTCCCTTTTGAATTCATGTGGTGCCTTTACCAATGTATTTTTTTTTTTTAATTGCTCTACTTCAGGAGAGTATAGTGACCCACAAAAATCAAATCAGTCATTTTGTCCTTAGATCAGTCATTGCCATAGGATGCCTATGGCATTTTAGTAGCCATCTTTATTACTGCCTATTTTTCTAAAGGATTTATAAGGTTCAATCCTGACATTAAGTACCTACTCTAGTAGGCACAATGAGATATGAGTAATTTTTTTTACTCTCAAATTTTTTTTAATTTTTTTATTTTTTTTTTTGAGAGAGAGAAAGAGACAGAGGGAGACAGAATGTGAGCAGGAGGAGGGGCAGAAAGAGAGAGGGAGACACAGAATCTGAAACAGGTTCCAGGCTCTGAGCTGTCAACCCAGAGCCCAACGCAGGACTCAAATCCACGAACTGTGAGATCATGACCTGAGGTGAAATTGGCCACTTAACCAACTCAGCCACCCAGGTACCCCTCAAATTTTTTTTTAATAAATATGCCTTAGCATACATATCAATGAAAATAAGTACAGTATCGCTTTTAAACGTGATAAAGATCAAAATGAAGCAATTAGAATTTTTAAGTTCAAAGAAGCTGACATATGAGGGTCATTTTAGTGAAAGACACTATGATAAATATATTTCTGGTTGTTTTGTTGTGTATCCAGAATGGTTGACTCTAAGTTTCTAAATGGCCAGTAAAAATAGGTGAATACCAAGAGTTCTATTCATCTCTGTCAAACAATAATCAACTTATACTACCTTTTTTGGTCCACAGTGTCTATTTTGACTTTTTGTTGTTTCTCTACATCCTGTTATTTATGCATTTGCATTTCTGCCAGTCTGCCTTGCTCCTATTGATAACTGTTTTGGATTGTTTAAAGATTATTGTTTTATTCCCAAATAATTGTCTTTGATATCTTACTTGTCTTCATGCTCTGAATCTTGCCCCACTTTTCCCCACTTTACTTTTTTATTTTGTCTAGGACCATTGTTTTGATTTCAACCCCAGAACACCAGTTTTCTAGAAAAGAAATTTAAATGATCCTCAAGCCAAAATTATATAAAATCTCATTAACCTATTCCCTCAAACTTTCCATAAACGAAGGAAATGATCCAACTACTACAAATTCCAAATAAAAGTTATATGATTTTTTGAATAAGAATTTATGAAATTTAGAAATGTAATGAGCATAGTCAAGGAAAACTTTAAAGATATATGGTAGATGAAGATCCTTGAAGGTTGGTAAGAATGTTTGTACATATTTGGGAAGGACAGAAAAGTAGATATCTCCACACAGTATAATTTCATTTTTTATTCACCCACCCATTTTTTTTTCTAGAGAAAAGAAAGCATAGGGTGCTTTGGAGAATATTTGAATCATGCACATAGAGTGGGAGAGTAGGGGAAACTCATCTAGAAAGATGACATCATGTTGACTAACATTTAAGTAAGAGTTAATTCATAATGGTTAGAAGGAAGAAGAACAAATGTTTTAGGATGAGGAAATAGCATGTGCAAAGGAAGAGACACCTAAAGGCATATCAAGAATTTGGGAAATTGAGAGTAGGCTGTTATGGCTGAAGCATAGTATGCATGTGGCCATGAGCAGGTGAGGTACAATTAGGGAAGCTCAAGGTGATTTAGGAAAATGGTGAATCTTTGCAGGGCAAGTATGGAGATTACAAAGTAGATACATCTGGAAATGTAGCATGGATGATTTATGAGTGATGAGTCAATACATGTTTATGAGTCTTAATTTCATTTTTAAATTTTTATGTATTTATTTTTTGGAAAGGGGAAATGATTTGGTAACTTACATTGCAATTGTTGTGGCCTATGAGATGGTTTGAAGGTGAGAAAAGATTGGCAACAGTGGCATCATCTGGAAGCTATCCAACTGATATAAATAATTAAATCTCATGAGTGACATCAGTGCTGAAGATTGGATTGGGAAGTTTTACAGCATAGTTGCAAAAAGAGTAGTATCGTAAAATAAACATAAATGGCATAAAAATGCATTCACTGTGGTTGTACAGGAAAATGACCAAGTGACACGCCAGGTACCCGTGAGAGGGAGCGAGAAATAACAAACACATATTAATGAAACAAATGCCCTTAAGATGGTACAACTTTTAAAGACTATATCAGTGATATATCAAGGGAGTTTAGGTTATTATAGTAACTGTGTTTGACTCAAATCTATCACTTCTGTTTCCCTAGGAAGTAATATTTTTTTTTCCTCTCCAATGTACAGAATTGACATGGATGCTTGCTGTGACCTTCCCAGCAGGAAATACTTAAGGTCTATGAGACTTCAGTCCTGGTCCTTAGAGACAAAGAGCAAAACTTTTTTTTTTTCTTTTTTTTCCCCTACTAATGGGATCTCAAAGAAATGCAAAAGAGTTATGTGGTTCTCTTGTCATCATTTACCATAATCAAGACTGACAAGTGAAACAAGGAATCTGATTCCCTTAAAGCAACAGGGAACTAAGCCAGTTGATTAAACAAAACACACACACACACACACACACACACACACACACACACACACCTCAGGGGGGAAAAAAAGGCCAGGACATAAGCCAAACTCTCTCTCCCTTCTTTTCTCATCTTGTCCTATTTCTGATTCATTTCCTTGTCAGCATTTTCTCCACAGATCAATTCCTCTTCAGCTAGTCCCAGCGATTTTTAAGCAAAGAGAGAAGCTTACTCTTTGCAGGTGAAAGATAATCAAATTGAATATTACACAACCCCTGAAGTGCAGGCAGCTGATAACAAGAGCCAAACTCAATATCCTGACAGATGTTGTCTTGGATTGATTAATCTCCCCTCTCACTCCAGTGTAGCCATCCTCCAGCATGGACAGCACAGTCTCTTGGCCCTATCCCAAATAGGTTTTCACAACCTGGGGCTGGCTCAGAGAAACAACCCTGTTAAGAGTGCAATAGAATCCCTTCTTTTAAGGAGGAGGAAATTAAACCCCAACTTGTCTACCTCTGTTTTGAAATCCACTGTAGTGGAAGGCCAGATTCTGGGTTTACTTAATGGTGCTCACAATAAAGGAATAAAGATCTCTTTCCTCTGAGTTTTGGATTAGCCCAAAAAAGAAAAAAAAAAAAAAAGATTTTTACTTCTTGAACTTCAAGGATTGAGGGATGCACATTTTTTTGGTGGGGGAAAAAATGAGAGATTAGAACAAATAGGAGTAAACAGTGAAAGTAGAAAGGCAAACAATTATGACTGCTTCCAAATGTGAGAGAGGAAAATAAGAGATTTATTCATTCTTTCATTTTTATTCTTGCCTTCTTCTCTCCCTTCCTTTTGCCTTTTCCTTCTCCACTGTTGTTTTTCTATCCTGTCTACCTCTTCCTTTCTTCTAATCTCCCTTGATTCTGTTTTACAATAGGCATTGTTTGTAATTGAGATACTCTCTAAATGCTGAGAACACAAAAAGGACAAAAAATAATTCTCTGTCATCATGGACATGCCTTCAACTTAGCCAAGGAGCAGAAGTTAGATACGTCACAAAACAGCAACATGAGAAGTCTATGACAGAGTCATGTGCTATGCAAATTAAGAGAAAATTGAAGGAGGTTTCATGTAAGAAAGCAGATTTGCCCTGGGTCTCGAAAGATGGTGAGATAGTCTTTAAAAGCATAAGAAGAGAAGAATTTCAAAGAGAAGTAAGCGTGTGTAGAAAGAACGTGATATGTTTAAGGTAGTGTGTCAGATATGTACTAGCTCCACTAAATAGCAGACTCAAAGTAAGCATGCGTTCCACCTTGAAAGCTGCAGATTTACCACCATCTGCTTCATTGTTTTCTTTCCCCCATTTTGCTTCTGTACCTTATTTTCCTTCCAAATGTAGTACCTCAAACTTGTAAGCCTGTGTTTCATCCTTCCAGCTCTAATCCTGATGCTCCCTTAAAGCTTTTTATTTCACAGTTACATGTCAATAAAAAATGCCTCTTTTCCAGGCCTGGCACAAAACATGTTGGGATCTATCAGGGAGGAACACCGCATGGTTTGGAGAGTGAGCAGTTAGGTGGCTTGAGACCTCAAGGAATGGAGGGAAGTGAGTCTGGAAAAGTAGTGTAAGAAGCCCAGGGTAGATCTGGAGAAGGAGATGAGCTCAGAAATATGCTGGGTAGAAAGTGCTAGAAGTAGAGAAGATAAATATAACAACCTTGAGACTTGTTCTCTCCAGCTTTGTGATCCAAGCATTGACATACTTCCTGTCACATAGAAGTGCTCAATTAATGAATCACTTATTTCAATAATGCTGACTGAAGGCAAGTGATCCAGAGCCATTTCCCACTCCACCTTGGTATTACAGAATGAAGTAATGTTTTACTCTGTGAAAATAAAACCCATGTGAATGATAACTTTGTTTCCTTGAACTTATGTATGATTTCTATGCATAGAATTGCAAGAGTATACAGTGAAGCCTTTGTGAATGTCATCACTTTAAGGAAAGTGTTCAAATTGTAATAAACATTTTACTTTAAAATTCACAAAATTTACAGAATACATTTGGTCTTTCCCTTTCAATCCCATCCCCTCTAGACCACCTGTCTTTCCCCTTCTGGCTGCTTTTCACTCCATCCTTTGCCCAAAGCCCTGTTGATATATTATAGAGCTTTTGTTTCCATTCTCTGCAAGGGTCTATGTTAATTTGACATCAGCAGCATTACAATGCACATGAAGGGTAAAGCATTATTGTTATTTATTATGATGCTTTGAGTTTACACTTTACCTATGGGAAGTTTCAAATGCCTGCATCATTCCAGTCTGCAGTAATCATCTATATATATATAATTTGAGGGATGTCAGCTCTCTCCTCAATATAAAAGAAGAAAGTCAAGACAATCTGGGTAACTCTTCTTGCCAGAGTTCCAGAAGACAGTCCCCTATCCTGATCATTTTGTTAACACATATTGAAAAGCCCCAAGGAATCTGTTTCTTGGTTTCAAGCTCATTGACCTACCTATATTTAGTATAGTAGATTTAACTCCATCCTCCGACCTTTGTCTTGTTGGGCTGTTATATCCATAGCCCACTTTCAGCAATATTGTGAGGTAGGAAATGTTTGTCTTTATTTTGCCAAGTATCTGTTTCTTGGACACATCTCTCTATAAACCCTTTCTCCTATAATTTAGATATTAGTTGACCTCATAATACCTCAAGCCACCTCTGTGAGCCTCATAATAATAACCAATGTCAAATAAATATAAACCTGGCCTTCGATAGGGAGAGACTTAGTTAGAATTCAAGTTTATCACAATAAGGAGAATACTTTGATCTCAGAAATCTTCTAGTGTCTCAAAATCAAACAAACACAAAAAGCTTTATTTGATAGGGTAAAGGAGAGAGGTAAGCAGAGAGAAGCAGAATCTCTGGAGGTCAAGTTATTACAAGCAAGGGAGAATGAGCACTGGGACCTGCAGGAAAATATTTCTCTGTGATCACCTGATTCCATGGAGAAACTGGTGAGGAGCACAGTGTTCTTTTTTAGTGTTTGCTCAGGCTTGGAGGCAAACAGAATTCAGGGGCCTATAGGAAAGACAAGCTTGACTCAAGTTTGGTAGAAAAAAAGACAAAACTGGTTTAAAAAAATGGGTCATTATGAACTATGAAAACTTGATCTTTGCTGTGTAGGATTTTTGTGGAAATTAAATGGCAGTGCGTATGCAAAGAGTTGAGCATGATGATCACAGTACACCACAGAGTAGAACTCAAAGAACTTGCTGAAGTTCTGTGAACCAATAAAGATAGGATCCAACAATAGTAGTTTGATTCTTCCCTGACTCCAATTTCTTCTAGCACCTCAAGGCACACTGAAGAGTCAGCTCAAGCTTCTGTATGTATTAGATAATTTTTAGCTGAAATATAATTCCCACTGAGATAAGAACCTAAGGTTGGATGATTGCTCTCTCTGCTCCAAATCACTGAGATGTAATTGTGACATGGTGAAGTAACTGTGCAGTAAACACAGAGGATGGACGCATTATGAGAAACCTGCTACTAAAAAAGTAGGAGATATTTTAGGGAAAAATAAAGATTCTACTGCTTTTTTTCCTGCATTGAATACTTTCTTCATTTCTGCTTCCACGGTATTCATTGAACAATGATAATAGTCTCTAGATCAGCTATAAAATTCACCCTCCAAAAACATAGATTCCCCAAAATGAAAATTGTTATGATCTGACAGCCAGCCAGTTTAAAATGAAGGGCAGAATAATGTCACCAAGATGGTATATAGGTTGTTCCTGACTTCACTTCTAGTCACAGGAAGAAGAACTAACAGCTATTTAAGAACAAGACACCTCTTAGAGAATCCTAGAATATGGGGGTGAGGCTGAAGCACCCATTCCCTTGTCAGCACCACAGAGACCAAAACTGAATGCATTATTAGAATAAGAGAAGAGGATACACGTTGACTGCATTGATCCTTTCCCAAGCCAGCATAGTACCATGCAGAAAGATCTTCTTTGAGCCTCTGATTCTTCCCTGGGAAAAAATAATTCAGGAGGGGGAGCCATCTGTCCCCTAGCATTGTGGGTTGCATTGTGGGAGCCCCTAGTTTGACCTTATACCAAAAGGATTGAAGTGCTATCTGTGGGACTCAACCACTGGGAATCTGATGGATGGAGAAAGGGTAAGACATGCAACACTCAGCATACATGTCTTGGCAGACCAGGTTCATACCTGTAGTGCCTAACTAATAGTCCCAAATGGCAGCTTTGCTCATCTGTAGAACCAAGTAGAGGACTTACTTTGACCAGAGAACTCAGTGGGGTGCAGATCTGCCTGATTCAGATTTCCAAATAAGAAGTTTAATGGGCCACAGAGCCTGTTTGTCCATGCCCAATCAAGGAGCTAAATCACTTGTCCCACTCACTGTTGAGAGCATCTTCTGGCCCCATTGGACCAAAAGAGCTGACGAAAACTCTCAGAAGCACAGTGACCCAGCGACACTTGAGCCAACATGCAGGCAGACAGAGATGATCACCCCTATAGCAAAACCACTGCAGGGTGGGGAGGGTTCCTGTGTTATAAGCAGGGAGTATTAAATGATAGCCAAGGCTGAGGGTAGCTCCTGACCTACCAACCAGAGAGCCTGTTTGGGAAATTGAGATTAGCCTGAAGTGAGCCCTCTTCCTCCTTCCCAGGCAAGGGAGCTGAGACCACCTTGCCCACTGTGGAGAATATCTTCTGGCTGCATCTCACCAGAAGGGCTAGAGAGAACTTTTGGAGCCTGTGTGGTTCACTACCATTTGAGTTGAGAGTCAGATTGGCATAGCTGATAGCGTATGAAACAAAATCAATGGGTCTTTTCAGTTGTAGTACTTATGTTTTGTGTCAGCTTGAGTTAATACAATAAAGAGCTTTACTGACTTTAGAGCTGCTTCTCTTGCTGTACCTGGGTGAAGAGTCTAATTCATAACTCCACTAATTGCTTCCAACCTCTTCAGCCTGTTGGACCGGGAAAGCTAAACAGAGCACATGGGAAGCTGCATAGCCCATTCAATATCCTTATGTACAGTGGCACTTGAAGAAAGCATAGCCTGTGGGTTCCCCCATTTGCAGTGCAAAACCCATGGTCTCTCCTGACCAGGGAATTTGGTCTGATTTGGGGCCCCAAACAATGAGCTGTATAGGCTCTGGGTTCCATCCTGATGCCCTGCCAGATCAAGGAAGCTAATTCATAGCCTCATCTGCTACTGAATGTAGTATTCAGTCCGTCCCATTTAGTAAGTCTGACTGGAGAATCTAAGCAAATGTAGAGCCAGTCATACAGCCTCACTTGGGTAGAGAACCCCCAGCAATTCTATCCAACTGTTCTCAGCCAATGGCACACCCACCCATTCCTCTCCTCAGAGGTTGAACAATTGCCTCACCCCAAAATAGATCATAATAGCAGGCCTCACCCACCCAAGGGCATTGCCAGAAGACACACTCAGAAACATAAACTGGGCTTTGATTAAAGAATTGTCTCTGCCAAAGCAAACCTATAAAGTCTGCAAGGGCAACCCAATTACTCAAATGCTCAGATTCCACTGAAAGGAATCAAGGATCACCAAAAAATTATGTAAATATGATACCACCAAAGTGAGCTAATAAAACCCCATTAACTGGCCTTAAATAAATGGAAATATATGAACTGTCAAAGAATTCACTAAAAAAGAGTTTAGTGAACTACAAGAAAAAACAGACAACAAACAAAAACAAAAACAAAAAAAACAGGAAAATAATGCAGGAACAAGAAAACAAGAAGTTTGGCAAGGCAATAGTGAACATAAAAACAAAACCAAACCAAAGAAAAACAAACAAAAAATCCCCAGAAATCGTATAGTTGAAAAGTACGATAACTGAACTGAAGAATTCAATAGTGAGTTTTCAAAAGTGGACTCAACCATGTAGAAGAAAAAATTAGTGACCTGGAGGACAGCACATTAGAAAATACCTAGTCAGAGAAGCCAAAAGAAAAAAAATGAAAAAGAATGAAGAAAGCCTATGAGAATTGTAGAATACAATGAAAAGAAACAATATTCATAGTCTGGGAATTTCAGCAGGAGAAGAGAAAGACAGAGGGACAAAGAGTATTCAAAGTAATAACAACAGGAAACTTTCTGAACCTGGGAAGAGAAATGGACATCCAAACCCATGGTCCCAAAGAAACCCAAACAGGTTAAACCTGAACAGGGCTATGGAGAGACACATTATAATTAAATTTTCAAAATTCAATTTCAAAGTGAAGTCAAAAGTCAAAGACAAAGAGTTTTAAGAGCAGTGAGAGAAAACAGAGAAGTTATATACAAGGGAATCTCCATAAATTCTGGGCAGACTTTGGGGCTCCTGGGTGGCTCAGTCAGTTACTATGTGACTTTGGCTCAGGTCATGATCTCATGGTTCATGCTTTTCAGCCCTGTGTGCAGCTCTATGCTGACAGCTTGGAGCCTGGAGCCTACTTCAGATTCTCTCTCTCTCCCTCTCTCTCTCTCTCTCTCTCTCTCTTTCTCCCTCTCTCTCTGCCTTTACCCTGCTTGCACTCCGTGACTCTCAAAAACAATTAAACATTAAAAAAATTTTTTAAACAAATACACACAAAAGAAACTTTAGGACAGATATTTCAGCAAAGACTTTTCAGGCCAGGAGAGAATGAGATGGCATATTCAAAATATTGAAAAAAAATACTTGTCAACCAGAGACATACCCAATAAAACTGGCCTTTGGAAACAATGAAGGTATAAAGACTTCAAACAAACAAACAAAAAACTGGAGTTCATTACCACCAGACCTACCTTACAAGAAATGTTAAAGGGTTTGTTTGTTTGCTTACTCGTTTTTTGAGTAGGAGGAAAAAAATGCCCATAAATATCACAAGAACAAAAAGATAGTATAAATGTCACTGGCAATGGTAAATATATAGTCATAGTTAGATTCTGCAACATGGTAATGGTGGTTCATAATTCATTTACAACTCTAATTTGAAAGTTAAAAAATGAATGTTGGAAAAATACTCATAACTGTAATAACCTTTTATTTATTATATATAATATGTATAGTATAAATAATGTAAATTTTATGTATTTTACATTTTATTATATATACATTATAATAGAAATAAATTAAAATGTGAGGAGGAGAAATAAAAGTGTTAAGTTTGTAAATTTATTAGTGATCAGCTTAAAATACGGTGTTAAATAATATATAAATTTTTTTTCAATGTTTATTTTTGAGACAGAGAGGGACACAGCATGAGAAGGAGGAGGGGCAGAGAGAAAGGGAGACACAGAATCTGAAGCAAGCTCCAGGCTCTGAGATGTGAGCACAGAGCCTGATGCGGGGCTTGAATCCACTAACTGTGAGATCATGACTTGAGCCGTAATCGGACACTCAATCGACTGAGCCACACAGGTGCCATACAAATTTAAAATATTTTGTTTAAGCCTCATAGTGACTACAATGGGATATCCTATAGTAATTATACAAAAATATATGATAAAGAAGTCAAAGATACCAATACCAAAAGACATCTTATCACACATTCACACACACACACACACACACACACACACACAACAATAGGATAAGAATCATGGGGCTAGGGAACTATAGTGTAACCATGAAACAATAAAATGACAATAGTAGGCCCTTACCTATTAATAATTAGTTTATATGTAAGTTGATTAAATTCTCTAATTAAAAGGCACAGAATGGCTGAGTGGATTTAAAAAAATCCAACAATATGCTGCCCACAAAATACTTTAGCCTTAAAGACACACAGAGACTGAGCATTACGAGATGGAAGAAGACATTTCAAGCAAACAGTAACCAAATAAATGAAGGGATAGTTATATCAGGCAAAAGAGACTTTAAAAATGGCAAATAAGGGACAGAGAAGGTTATTATATAATGATAAAGGGATCAATAGATCAATAACCTATAACAGTTGTAAAAAAGCAATCAACATTGGAGTACCATGTATAAACCAAAGTTAGGGCACCTGGGTGGCTTAGTCGGTTAAATGTCTGACTCTTGATTTCGGCTCAGATTATGATTTTATGGTTTGTGAGATCAATCCCCATATCAGGCTCTGCACTGACAGCTTAGAGTTTGCTTGGGATTCTCTTTCTCCTTCTCCTTTTGCCCCTTCCCCACTCATGTGTGTGCATTTATGCTCTCTCTCTCAAATAAAAAACATTTAAAAATAATAAATAAATAAATACAGAAAACAAAAATTAACAGAGCTAAGAAGAGAAAAAAAACAGTAATATGATAATAGTTGAGTACTTTAAAACCTCACCAATAAAACCCATCACCAATATATAGATAATCCAGGCAGAAAGTAAATAAGGAAACAGTACATTTGAACAATGGTTGAACAGACATGAACAGAAAATAATTTCCAACAATAGCAGAATATAGATTCTTCTCAAGTGCACATGGAAACTTTTCAGGATAGATCACATATTAGGCCACAAAAGAAGTCTTTATAAATTCAAAGAGATTGAAATCATATCCATTATCTTCTCTAAGCACAATGGCATGAAAGTGGAAATTAATAACAGGAGGAAAATTGGAAAATGCACTAACACATGGAAATTGAAAACACTCTCCTGAACAAACAGGGAGTTATAAAAGAAATTAAAGGGGAAATAAAAAAATATTTCTTGGGACTAATGAAAATGGGGAAACAATATACCAGAAATTATGAGATGTAGCAAAAATATTTCGAAGAGGGAAGTTCATAATAACAAATACCTACGTTAAGAAGCAAGAAAGATCCCAAAGAAACAACCTAACCCTATGTGTTAAGAAAGCAGAAGAAAAAGAACAAACTGAGCCCAACGTTAGCAGAAGAAAGGAAATACAAAGATTAGAACAAAAATAAATGAGATAAAGAACAGAAAAGCAATAGAGAAGATTAGCCAAACTAAGAAATGTTTCTGTGAAAAGATTAACAAAACTGACAAACCCTTAGCTATACTAACCAAGGAAAAAGGAAGGTACCGAAATCAACAAAATTGAAAAGGACAATGGATATCAAAGAAATTCAATGGATCATATGAGGCTACTATAAACAACTATATGCCAACAAATTGGATAACCTAGAAGAGACAGAAAAAAAATCTTAGAAATATATGACTTACCAACACTGAATCAGGAAGAAATAGAATGTCTGAATAGATCAATTACTAGTAAGGAAATTGTATCAGTAATCAAAAATTTGCCATGGAAGAAAAGCTTAGGACCAGATAGCTTCACTGGTGAATTTTACCACACATTTAAGGAATTAACACCAACCCTTCACTCTTCCAAAAGATCTAACAGGAAAGAATACTCCCAAATTCAGTGTACAGTGCCAGTAGTATTCTGATACCAAAACTAGAAAAGGAAAGTACTAGAAAGATAACTACAGACCTGTATCACTGACGACTATAGATAGAATAATCCTCAATAAAGTTGTCGCAGACAAAATTCAGTAGCCCATTAAAAAGGATCTTATTCCATGATTACGTGAGATTTATCCCTGAGATGCAAGATGGTTCAAACATATGCAAATCAATTAGTGTGATGCTTCTTGTTAAAGGTATGAAAGAAAAGAATCCTATGATCATCTCAATTGGCACACAACGTATTCAACAAAATCAACATCCATTCATGATGAAAACTTTCAACAAATTATGCACAGAGGAACATATCACGACATATTAAAGGCCATATATTTTAAGCTCACAGCTAACAGCATACTCAGTGTTGAAAGGTTGAAAGGTTTTTCTCTAAGATCAGGAACAAGACAAGGCTGCCTATTCCACTCTTATTCAATGTGGTACTAGAATTACTAACTAGAGAATCAGAAAAGAAAAAGAATTAATAGGTAACAGAATTTTTATAAAAGAAGTAAAATTGTCTCTGTTTCACAGATGACATGATTTCATACACGGAAATTCTAAAATACTCAAATAAAATATTGCTACATCTAGGGGTGCCTGGGTGGCTCCGTCGGTTACGTGTCCAACTTCAGTTCAGGTTATGATCTCACGGTCCGTGGGTTCGAGTCCTCTGTTGGGCTCTATGCTGACAGCTCATAGCCTGTACCCTGCTTCGGAGTCTCTCTCTCTCTGCCCCTCTCCGCTCGCACTCTGTGTCACTCCCTCAAAGATAAATAAACATTAAAAAATATATCGTTACATCTAATTATTGAAGTCTGTAAATTTGCAGGATAGAAAACTAACATACAAAAATTGGTAGTGTTTCTATACACTAACAACACATTTTTGAAAAAGAGAAATCTATCCATTTACAATAGCATCGGGGCGCCTGGGTGGCTCAGTCGGTTAAGTGTCCGACTTTAGCTCAGGTCATGATCTCACGGTTTGTGGGTTTGAGCCCTGCATCGGGCCCTGTGCTGACAACTAGCTCAGAGCCTGGAGCCTGTTTCTGATTCTGTGTCTCCCTCTCTCTCTGATCCTCCCCTGCTCATGCTATCTCTATCTCTCTCTCAAAAATAAATAAAAATATTTTTTTAAAAATAATTATATACAATAGCATCAAAAACAATAAAATACTTAGGAATACATTTAACTAAGGAAGTGAAAGATCTCTACTCTGGAAACACATGATGTTAATGAAAGAGTTTGAAGAAGACACAAATAAATGGAAAGGTATTCTGTGTTTATGGATTGGAAGAGTTACTATTGTTGAAAGGTCAGTACTACCAGAAGCCATGCATAGATTAAGTGCAATCCCTATCGAGATCCTAATGGTATTTTTGTATTATTATTATTATGGAAGTAGAAGAAGCACTTCTAAATTTCCCATGGATCCACAAAAGACCTTGAATACTCAATAAAATCCTGAGAAAGAACAACAAAGCAGGGAGCCTCCTATTTTCCCCCCCTCCCATGTTTATTTATTTTTGAGAAAGAGAAAGAGAGGGAGCAAGCAGGGGAGGAGCAGAGACAGAGGGAGACTCAGAATCTAAAGCAGGCTCTGTCAGCACAGAGCCCAATGGGGGTTTCCAACCCATGAACTGTGAGATCATGTCCTGACCTGGAATTGGAAGCTTAACCAACTGAGCCACCCAGGCACCAGGGGCCTCATACTTTCTGATTTTAATCTATGCTCTAAAGCTATAGTCATTAATATGGTGCAATACAGACATAAAAACAGAGAAAGAGACCAAAGGAACAGAATCAAAAGACTGAAAATAAACTTAAGCATATACAGTCAACTAATACTTGACAAGGGAGCCAAAATTACTCATTGGAGAAAAGATAGTCTTTTCCATAAATGATGCTGGGGTAATTGGATATTTACATGTAACAGAATGTAACTGAACCCATATCATACAAAAAAATGAACTTGAAATGGATTAGACTTAAATGTAAGACCTGAAATTACAAAACTTCTAGAAGAAAACATAGGAATAAAGCTCTTTGACATGGTCCTCAGTAATTAATGAGTTTTTTGATATGATACCTAATGCACGAGAAACAACAAAAATGAACAAGTGGGACTATGTCCAAGTAACAGCTTCTGTACAGCCAAAGAAATTATCAATAAGGAGAAAAGACAACTTACAGAATGGAAAAAAATTGCAAACCAGGTTTCTATTAAGGGGTTAATATCCAAAATACATGAAGAATTCATACAACTCAACAGCAAAACAAAAACAAAACAAATAACCCATTTGAAAAATGGACAAAGGACCTGAATAGAAGTTTTAGAGGATGACATGTGAAGAGACCAACAGGTACATGAAGAGGTACTCAGCATCACTCATCGTTTGGGAAGTGGAAGTTTGAAACCACAATTAGATAACACCTCATGTCTATTAGAGATGGTCTCATCATCAAAAAGACAGGAGATAAGTTTTTGCATGGATGTGGAGAAAAGGGAAACTGGTGCACTGTTTGTAGAATTGTTACGACTTATTGGCAGAATCATTATAGAAAACGGTATGAAAGTCTTCAAAAATTAACAATATATATGCTCCAGCAATTATATTTCTGGTAATATACCCAAAGGAAATGAAAACTCTAACTCAAAAAGATATCTGCAACCCCATCTTCATAGGATTTATTTACAATAGCCAAGATACAGAAGCAACCTAAGTATCTATCAATGGATGCATGGATAAAGAAGTTGTGGTATATCATTCAACCTTTATAAAAGAGGAGATCCTACTATTTGTGACATGAATGGACTTTGAAAACTTTATGCTAAGTGAAATAAGTCAGAGAAGGACAAATATGTCAAGATCTCACTTACATGTGGAATTTTTAAAAATAATAAAATAAATTCACAGAAAAATAAATCAGGCTTGGGGTAATCTTAAGTGATAGGTTGGGAGACGGGATATTAGAGGCAGGTGTTCAAAGGTATACAATCTTCCAGTTAAAGATAAATGAGTACTAGAGTTATAAAGTAAAACATGATAACTAGCTAACATTGCTGTACGATATATAAGAAAGTTGTCAAGAGAAGATACAATTTTTTATCACAAGAGGAATTTTTTCTTTTTTTCTTTTTATTGTATCTGTATGAAAAGATAAAAGTTAGTTGAACCTATTATTAATCATTTCATAATATATGTAAATCAAACCAAAACAAATTAAGGGAATACTTTTTTCAGATAATTATGGTAAAAAATGAGAAAGTTCTCTTTCAAAAGAATAATGTACATTGTGTTTTTGAATCACTTTTTTACCCCATCTCTGTTCCCTGCCTGCTTTCTTTTTCACCTCTTTTAGAATTGATTAAATATTAGTGATACATATTGTATAAAGGCATAAAAAATGACAGACTCACTATATATTAGTGACATATATGTTGTTAATTTCCAAAATCTGTTTTCGTTGTTTTTTTCTTTTCATTTTTTAAAGATTTTTCTGTGAGGTTAAGCAAGTTACTGTTTTCATGAATCAGTCTATGCTGACCAGAGCTACCAGTTTGCTAGGGAGGCCTTTGCCTCTTTCATTGGGCATCCTTACTCTTGAATTTTTCTGTTTACTTACCCAAGATACCTTAAACCACAACTGACGTCTGAAACTTTTTATGTGGTAATTTGTACCTATAGTTTTCATTGCGAAGTAGTCCCTCTCTTACTTCTTACATGGACTTAGGAAGCAGGGGAAGAGAAAGCGTGGGTATCCATGTTGATCCACTTTAAAGTATCATGACCTTGCTCATGGTGATTAGCCTGGTTCAATGAATATCTAATCTATAAACAATTGGACTAAACCTCTCCATCCTTCATGCAAGCCAGTAAGAAGGCACATAAACACATGAGGAGGGTATTTGCATATCGTCTATGAATATTTTAAGGATTACATAGAATATCTATAAAGACTAGGATAGTGCCTAACATAAAATAGGTCCTTAGTAAGTAAGGCATTCCTTTGTTTTTTTCTTGATCTTTTATTAAGCGTTAAAGTAGTTTTCAGGATTTTTAAGCAGATTGTTAGGGAAGCATCTAATTTATTTTAAATAAAATGTAGAAATATGATTTTAGGTATCTCTTATGTAATGTTTATATATGTATGTATATATTTATGCACATATGGTATGTACATAAGTATGTACACATATGTGAGAGGTATCTTTCACATTATATGTTTATGTATGTGTGTACATATGTGGAAACACATATGTATGTTTACATGCATGCCACCAAAAGAATATTTCCCTCCCCAAAAGCATGATTAATTTGAGATCATTTATAGTTTTTCTAGTAATTAGTTGTTATAATGGCATAGTGCTAGGGTCACTGAAACTATTGTATCAGAATCACCTGGAGGATGTGTTGCAACACAGATTGCTGGTCCACACCACTGGTGTTTCTGATTAGTAATTTTGGGTCCAGCCCAATAATTTGCTTTTCTCATGATTTCCTTGGCGTAGCTGAAGGGGCTGACTTAGGCAACCACATTTTGTGAGTCACTGCTGCATTCAAATGTTAGAACAACTGCTGATTATTCAGCTACTTTTCACTGAAAAATTAGCAGTATTAACTTTAAGGAGTGAATTTCTTCTTCCTCACCAACACTTTATTTGAGCCTGCACTTCAGATTTATTCATTGGTTTGTTTCTTTATGTTGAGAATAATAAGGGACTCTAATTTTTCTCTGATTCTTAGGTTTGTTTCATTTTCTGTAATGTTTAGAAAGTTACTAACTCATAACAACGTTGAATAATAATGTCATGTGTTAATTATATCAGTACAACTGGACAAAAAAACTGTTAAACAATAAAATTCCCCATTTAAAAAAATATGTAGATTAGTTATCCCTTAGATTCTTAATGATAGGATTGCTTGTTTTGATCCAAACCAAAACTGTGATGTAATTAGTGGTTTCTAAAGATGCTGGTAAACTAGGAACTGTCAGTGCTTGTTTAAGTCTTGCTTGGTGGTAGGTTATTTTCTCATTAAAAATCTGTTTCTTGGGGCACCTGGGTGGCTTAGTCGGTTAAGCCTCCGACTTTGGCTCAGGTGATGATATCTAGGTTTATGGGTTCGAGCCCCGTGTTGGGCTCTGTGCTGACTGCTTACAGTCTGGAGCCTGCTTCAGGTTCCCTTTCTCTCTCTCTCTCTCTCTCTCTCTGTGTGTGTGTGTGTGTGTGTGTTTGTGTCTTCCCTGCCCTGTATCTGTCTCAAAAATAAACACTAAAAATTAAAAAAAAAACTGTTTCTTATTGAGACAGGTCCTTGGTTAATCAACACATTTCCTACAAAGGAAGATGAGCATTCAAATGAGTTGTGAGAGGTGTAGAAACAGGCATCAGTAAAGCAGGTATTTGCAATGCCCTTCATGTGGGAGACTGGGAGATTAAGATAGTATGTCCTAAGGGAGTTCTAGGCAGGCAGAGCCAAGAGGATCCTCTGTGACTTTTCCTAGAGAATGGATCTTTTTCACTTAATATAATCTATCATGTTGCTTCCCTGTTCATTTCATGATTTCATCTCCGTTGTGCTGTTGGGGAGTATAATCATGTAGGAACAATTAGGACCTCTAGCTTTGTCCATACAAGTACCTCTGAGGGAACAGTTCCAGTGGAGTAGATTTAGTGTTAATAACAGTTGCAGTAATAAAACCTTACAGGCAGACACCTATAGCCTGGAGAGATAAAGCTGCTATGGGACTGTGGGGGAACCACTGCAGGAAGGAAGGTGATGAATTGAGAAAGTCATTATAAAACATTTGCTGCCCACATTTCAGAAGTATAGATTAGAACAGAGAAGAGAGGGCTTGAGAAAACCCTCTCTCTCCTGGCAGGGCGACCAACCTTGGGGGATACAGAGTAAAGAGAGGAGTGCTGATGTGGACAGGGAATTGACACCGAATCGCTCAGATGGACCAACAGACAGTGGTTGTGCACTTGTCTGATCACATTTTATTTTGCTGTGACATGAATTTTGCTCTAAGTTTTGGTATGCTCTCAGCAGTTAAAGAGATTGTTTTCAAAACTGAAGCTAGGAAGAGAAGAAAGCAAAGGAAGTTTTTGCTAAGATCAGAAAGCCTAATTCGGTAATCCTACAAAGATTATACACACCAGCAGTTTCAAAGGGGAATTCCAACAGGTAATGGAAAAAGGTTCAAGGAGCTTCCCTCTAACATTAATTCTTCTGCTCTGCAGTGTCCTTCAGCTTTGCCAGAGTCCCCTGGAATAACATGACACTGGAAGTCTTTGTGTGAAACTCCATCTATATCCTCCTCTTGGTAATGCGATATTTAAGTTAGCCTCTGTTGGTGGGGGCTAAAAATCAAGGGTCTTATTTAAAAAAAATATTTTCTTTCTCTTCACTGTAACCGTCTATGAAGAGTGCTAAGAATCCTATTACTTAGAGTTATGATTTCGGTGTTATGTGGAGATTTAGCAGCAGAAGCAGAAGAAATTGTCTCAATGTGATTGAAATTGTATCCTAATAATGATGAAAACTCAGGAATGATCAGAAAGTGAGATTCACCTGAGGTCCACTCAGACGCTACTCTGGAAAGAGACCATTTAAAGAATCCATGAGTACCCCCCCCCCCCCCCCCCCCCCCCCCCCCCCCCCCCCCCCCCCCCCCCCCCCCCCCCCCCCCCCCCCCCCCCCCCCCCCCCCCCCCCCCNAACAGAGAGCTGGGTATCTGAGCAGATCCTACATGAGAGCTGGCCTTAAATACACCAATAACTCTCTCTTTTATTCATTACAGGTCTGTGAGTAAGTATCTTTCTCTTTCCATTCAGTTCCTTCAAAGCATTTACAGCTGCTTAATTAGACATATGCCTGCTATTTATTACCATTTAAAAGGGCAAGATGTTAATGTTCCATTGTTGAAAATTCCTAGTAATTAATAATTAACTAAATAAGCAGGGGTTTTTTCTACCTACCTCATCCTTGGTTGTCTCCTTGTATTTATATATTAATATGGAGTAATTAAATGATGGCAGAAAAAGTGCCCCAGACCTGACATCAGCATGACAATGGATCTATTGCTCACCCTCCCAGTCTTAATTAGTGCTGTTTCTAAAGGATCAAATGGAGGGGGCTGATTCTACTTGTTGCCTTTATTTTTCCAGATTACTAAAGCAGTTTCCCATAGGTTTAAATTGGAGCAGAGGACTTGAAGTTTCATCTTTAAAAGGCAGGTATGATGAATGAAAACTACCGACCCCCAGTATGCAAAGCAGCTTCTCGGTGCTGAGAAAACAAAACAAAACAAAACAAAACAAAACAAAACAAAACAAAACAGCAAAAAAACTACATAATGAGCTGTTTCATCTCCCTGAGATATTCCTCGTCAGTAAAGAGGAAGATGACCCAGGTCACTGTAAAGTGTCTTTACACCAAATTTGTCCTGAAAAACCATGCTTTGTCCACACCTGTCTTACATTGTGCCTGAAGGATCCGCAGGGAAAATGCTTAAAGAAACAGCTGGTTGTTAAGCTTTTACTGTGTCTCATAATAATGTCAATGATAACCTAAAGCTTTGTACTTAAAACCATCTCTCATCCAAGAAACCTGAAGAGCTTTACACATGATAACTCATTAGTGCTCCCAACTCATCTCTGAGGGAATTAGGAGGCAGATATGATCTCTGGTGTGCTGATGGAGAAACCGATGTAGAAGAATGGCAAAATACTCTCTCCCCACCCCCCACCCTCATTTCTGCAATGAGAAATAACTCAGCAGCAGTCCTGGGAATAGAATGTATGTCTTCTGACTATGTTCTGTCTGGGTAGGCCCTGGACCACATACTTAAGGATGAACTCTCTCCAGAAAAGACTCTATTTACAACTATTGCAAAGAAGGATTTATGTTTTTATACACATCACTTATCTGAGAATCAGTAAGCAAACATATTTGCAAGCTACCCATTGTAATGCTTTTATACAGTTATGCTCCTGTTGTGAAGCAAAGACCATTGACTTTGGAGTCCGATTGACTCAACTACTTTAGCTAGCTGTGAGATGTTGTGCAATCTCTCCAACCTCTCTGAGCCCATAAACTGGGCAAAATAATATCTATTATGCTTCACGGATGTGAGGATTACACAACTATTTTTGCTACGCCTATCTTTCCAATGCCCATAATCAAGATAGGATATTTCTCACTATGTTGAACATTAATGTAAACTCTGTATTAGTCATTCAGGTGTGATTAAATTCATAGGCAGAAAAAACTCAATACCCTATGCTTTTTCTCAATATAGAATGCCAAAAATAAAAAGATGTTAAATATCCTTCTCCATTCAGATTTCAATTTTGGAAGTTACACATTGTAGGTTTGTCTGTTTTAAATAAATCCTCTAGTTTAGTGAATTTCTCCAAAGGAAGAAAACAAACATTCTTTCCACTTTTGTAGAAAAAGCACATAGTATTAATAAATGCCTCAACCATCTGTTTATTGGCTTACATTATCTTTTACCTTTTTATAAGTGTGATTTTTATATAAATCACATTTATAATTATAAACAATATATACTCATTATATGAAACTTAAATGACATAAATATTTGTAAAACAGGAAAACATGAATATTATTTGGTGTTTTTCTTTAAGATTTCTTCCAAGAATCTATTTCTCAGAGTACATATTTTATCTCTAATTAGTGTATGAGAAGTATTATGACAAGAAGTTTGTGTAATGGTTACCTCAGAGGCTACTCTTCAGTGAATTTACCTCAGGCTTTGATATTTACCTTCTTATCTACCATGGTTCATATAATACTTCGTTTTAATAATACATAAAACATTTAAAAAAACTTGTTTACAGTTTGTGTTCCTAGAAGTCTATGGTTTAGGCGACTGTCACTAGAATGGGTTTCCCTGTTCATTGATTGGTGGATCTGGAGTTCATACGATTAGTGGCCACTGGGAAGCGGGGCTTAGTTGTCACTGGCCTCTGGATTGCTCCTGTCATGCTTAATTTATAGATTTTGCCATGCACATTCATCAAATTACATGACAGGGCAAATCAAGCATGCAAATCATGTACCACAGCAATAAGAGTACTACATGAACAATAAATAACAATATACTAAGATTGATCAAGTCCAGACTTGCCTTCATAAGTCACCATTTGCTTTTGTGCAAATCCTTGGTCTCTACTTACACCTTTCTCATTACATAAGTATAAGCCTCAATATAGAGAATGTAGTCTTGTTGTGTTCTTCCTGGGAAAACAAAACAAAACAACTAAGTGGCATGGAGGTTCCTCAAAGCTTGCTACCATTGAGAATCAATATTATTTAAGATTTACAATAATCAATATTAAGATTCACCTAAGGGCCATCAGTTGTTGTAGCCTAGGGTCTTTTAAATTATATTTTAATTTTAATTACCTTCACATTTCTGTATCAAATAGCAAAGCTATTTCTACATTGTTCAGAATAGTTTCCCTCTATCTGCTTCACATAGGTGTCTGATGGATGCATGGCTGGAAAGACACGTACATAAATAATGTATCGGTACAGGCAAGTTAGATGAAAGATGAATAGGGAAAGGGACACATGAATGGATGATGAACTGATGGGAATGTACTGTGTGTTCCCTTTACAGGCAGATATGATTGGCTGTTTTTTTTTTTAATCAGTCTTTTTAAAGAACTTGAAATTTAAATAAAAAATCAATTAGTTAAGGCAGAAAGTTAATTCTTTTCATAATCTTACAGCAGATGCTTTGAGAATCAAAGACAGGTGGCGTAAGAATCACTAAAAAGAGCCATCACTTGTCTTTTTCTTTCTGTATATCCCTTTCCCCCCACAATTTCTTATAGCTGTCTTTCACCTTTTTACCTTTCCAATCTTCATCATCACGCTTTTCTGTATACTTATGTATTCTACTGCTCTGGTTGCTAATCTTTACTCTCAATCTCACCATTTTTCTCTTTTTGTCCACCTAATGTATGTAAAAAAATGACCACTTATTTTAGTTTTTCCTTTATATTATAAGAGTGCAGAGTAGAAGAAAACAGGAAAAGTTACACCTTTAGAGAAGAAAAATGAATACTTTTTTAATTTACCATTTTTGCTCTATCTTGTAGTAGTGAACGTTTTCTACCTGACCCCTAATCAAAGAATGGGAAGAAGATTCAAAGAAATAGGAAGATACAGTGGGATTATTTGATCTAAATATCAATAAAAGTAAGAAAGGCAAGAAGTAAATTTATTCCAGTTTTATAATAGAGGGGGTTTAGTGAGGCATGATCAAGAAGGAAATAGCCAAAGAAGTATTCATCATGATATCATTCCTTCTAAAGAAAGCCATGCCTCCAAGAATTTAAATTTAACCCTTTGATGACACTTACTGATTCTAGGCTATACTTTATATTATTGACTTTAACTTGTGTGTGTATAGTGTGACAAGTTATAGAAAGAGTTGCATGTTTGGATATATCTCTCTGTATGTTAATTTATTCATCACTGGTATTCATGACCTGTATTCCTTCATTCATATTGTAAATCCCCAGAATCCCCTAAAACTTAAATAAGTCATTATTACAGGAAGGAAAGAATTTTGGATACCATGTCCTTTGTTGAACTTTCTTTTTTTCTTTTTGGCAGATGTATATTTCTGGATCATAGCCAGAACTTAAAGAAAGTACAGTAAAACCTTGGTTTGTGAGCATAACTCATTTCAGAAACATGCTTATTCTAATCCAAAGCACTCATAGATCAAAACGAATTTAAAGAACCATTGGCTCAGTTGTGATCATGTGATATTCACTGTCATGTAATACTTGAAGTGCAAAACATCACTAGTTTATCAAGTTAAAATTTATCGGAAATGTTTGCTCGTATTGCAGAACACACAGAACGTTACTCCCAATCCAACATTTTACTGTATAAAAAGAGACCGATATTTAACTGCCATGAGAAAATCTCATTTGGATTTGTAGCAAAGTGAATATAGGGTAAACCCAGAAGTCTCATAAAGTTTTTGCCATTTAATTTTCTAAGCTAGAACACCAATAGTAAATTTTATTTTTTTCTAGTTTATTTAACTTTATGAATTTTTTTTGTTCTCCTTACTATGGTTCACATATATCCTTCTTTACACATCAGAAGGGTGGATTCTATTCCTTCTCAGTTATTACCTTTACATGATCTTGTACAGGTTTCAACATCTGTGGGTTCAGTATCTTCAACTAAAGGGGTAGAAATGATTCTTCTTCTTCTTCTTCTTTTTTTAATGTTTTATTTATTTCTAGGAGAGAGAGAGACAGCATGAGCAGGAGAGGGTCAGAGAGTGAGGGAGTCACAGACTGAAACAGGCTCCAGGCTCTGAGCTGGCAGTCAGCACAGAGCCCGACGCGGGGCTCGAACCCACGAACCGNCTACTTGTTGGCTTGCATTCATTTCTCCTTTTGAGAATTTTTTCCCTTTGCTTTTTTATCTACTGTTGTTTTCAGTTTCAATTCGTGTAAAAATGTGATAAAAAAAAGTGGTAAAGCTGGGGCACGTGGGTGGCTCAGTCAGTTAAGCATTCTACTCTTTTTTTTTTTTTTAAATGTTTTATTTATTTCTAGGAGAGAGAGAGAGACAGCGTGAGCAGGGGAGGGTCAGAGAGAGAGGGAGTCACAGACTGAAACAGGCTCCAGGCTCTGAGCTGGCAGTCAGCACAGAGCCCGACGCGGGGCTCGAACCCACGAACCGCGAGATCATGACCTAAGCAAAAGTCGGACACTTAACCGACTAAGCCACCCAGGTGCCCCTAGAAATGATTCTTCTATACCACCTCTTACAAGCTCTTTAGATCTAAATATTTGAGACTTATCAAAAATTCTCCATTTTCTTATTATTAGCATTCTTGTTCATTACAAAAAGTGCTCATTTTAATGGAGCTTTGCATGTTCTTTACTTGTTCACTTAAACTCAAGATGTAAACACCTCTTTTCCATTTTTTATTATATTAGAAGCATTTCGTATTACTGATGTATCTGTGTGTTGGTCTGAAAAAAGTTCTCAAAGAGTGGCATTTTTGCAATGTAGGCAGAGAAGTCCCCACCACTGTCTGTGTCCCAGACAGTGCCCACCTATCATCTGCCTATATCAAGAAGATAAGTAAATGGTTCATCTTCCCCATACAAATAATTTAGTAGCTTGTCTGTCTAGAAGGTAATTGCATAGCATCCGCAATTCCTGCAATTTTGATAGTGTAATATAATATGATATAAGACACCCCCAAACTGCAACCCAGACAGCCCTGTTGTTAAGAGTGGGAAATTACTCAGGGCTCCCACTCAAAGAAATACTGTGGTCAGCACCACTCATCTATGCTTGTTCTTTGAGTCTTTATGAGCTGCCTATCTCTAAGAAATAAATCCTTTTTTTTTTTCTACCTATCTAATTGTCAGTCCAATTTGAATAAAAACTCGTGGCTTCTGAATTAAATTATCTGGATCTGGTTTTATTGCTATTTCCCATTGATTCATCTCTTTTTAATTAGCCTTTGTTTTTGTGAGATGTTATATCTAAAGACATGGGTTGCATTATTATACCCTCCTCAGATACTAGAGAATGAGACATTTAAAGGGAGAGAAATAGATTTGCCATATATTTGAATACTATATGTAAGACAACAAGAAAAAAATTATACGTAAAATTATGACCTATATTTCTCCTTTAATTTTAAGCATGGCTTTTGATATTTAATCTAATAAAGATAATTTTGTTTAATCCTTGGAATCATGTGACCTGTCTAAGGTTAGCTGATGAGAAGAAATAAAGTATATTTATGAAATTAGAGTATTTTTTGTGATCTATAAAGATACAGTGTGGTTGTCATCATAATCGTTATCATTATTGTTATCTTTGTAAATATAATGAAAGCATGTCTTCCTTCACCTGTACAGTTATTTGTTTTTACACACCCATTATCCATCCATCCATGCATTCATTTGTCAATGAATGTCACATGTTTTCTATGCATACATTGTGTAAGGTACAATGCAAGGAATCAGGAACTGTCTTCAAGGAATTTACAATGACCATCTATTCAGGCTAATTAATTCTAGTAATTATTGGGCATATTTTTACTTTATTAGAATCTTCAGTAGGAAGCAGAAATTAATATTGTCTGAGACATTAAAATAGAATTTCAGCTTTCACTATTACATCATAAGAACCAGATACTTAAATATGATCTTGTAGGAACTGAATCTAAAAGTTATAATTCATATAGTCATGAAACTCATAGAATATTCATATTCGTTCTTTCTATTAAAAATCTACAGTAAAATTTCAAATAGTGAACTCTTTTACCATTGTTTATTGAACTGTGACTTATTTTTTCTTAATAATTTTTTTGTTTGTTTTATTTATTTTTGAGACAGAGAGAGACAGAGCACTAGTAGGGGAGGGACAGAATGTGAAGCAGACTACAGACTCTTAGCTGTCAGCATAGAGCCCGATGTGGGGCTCAAACCCACAGACCTTGAGATTGTGACCTGAGCTGAAGTCAGACGCTTAACCGACTGAGCCACCCAGGCGCCCCAATTGGACTGTGATTTAAAACATTAGGAGAAAAATATTTTTGTCATAAATCTCTTCTTTTTAACATGTAAATGATTCTAAGGCAAACTTAAATTTTGATACTTTTTGTGTTGTTAACTAATTGCGTATGAGAGACATTCATGTCAATTTGAGAAAATATGTAAAATAATAAGACTATATTCAATCTGTAAATATTTGAGATTTCACTTAGACTTTTAGCTATATTTTATTAAAGTAGACTTGGTTAAGGCATGTCCTCCAGGTTGTACTTGTACCAAAGAATGTTTTTAGTACTTACATATATGGATTAATACTTCCCAGATTAATCTACCATTACTGGTAAATATTTATTCAATAAACACGTATTTTAAAAGGAATTTCTAGGGTGCATATTTCAGTGACTCAATGTATTTATAGTGATTTTCATAGAAGTAGAAATCTATTATTCATATTCCAACTCCTCAGCATCCTTTTTACCAGTCCTCCATATCAACCCCACTGCCCTCTGCCTCTTAAGTGTCTGTCCTGACTCTGTTTTAGGTATATACTCCCTTTTAAAAAAGAAATTTCTCCCCATGTTTAACCCATTAGGCTTCCCCTGTTGTTACTGTTCATGCAAGGATAGCTCTCCAGTCCTTATTTCTACCTTTTCTGACAGCAGTTACTAAGATGGAAATGGTGTCTGTCATCATGGAGATTTCATTCTATTGGATGTTTTATGTCTTTAAAACCTTCTTAAAATGCTATTCCTTAGAAGAAATATCTTTCATCTTTCAAATGAGCCTAATTACTTCTAAGAGACTGGTTTTTCTTGTTCTAGTTTTATAGTAATTCACATATGCACATGGTTGATGCCTTTAGAAGTATGGATATTTGGGGGCATTAAAATTTATAATGAAAATGTACCCATTGGTACACATTTATAGAAATTATTGGGGTCCTGTCCATTTTTGTCATTACAAAGGAAACTCATTAGAGGCAGACCATTAAGTGATGCATTGCATTTATTTTTTTGTTAATTTTAGAAGCTTTTATAAAATGTTTATTGGATAAAGGATATAGGAAGTTAATAAAGCTTTCTTTAAAAGAGATATACATTTCTCTTAGAATATAAAAGAAAAAGTCATAATTTAGAGTAATATAGGAGAGATGCTATACATATGGGTGTCTATACATGTATAGACATATATATGTGTATATATATACATATATATATAGTCATGTATATGTCAAGTATGTATATGTGTATATAGACATCTGTATATAAAGTGAAATGGAAGGAAAGACAATGATCTGAGCTATATGCCTCCTTGTAAATATTTTGGACCTTGGATAAGTGACTTAACATGTGTGGTCTCACTCTCCTATCTGTAAAATAAGGGACTTGAGCTAGATGACATGCAATACCTCATTTATTCAGAGATTTGTAGGTAAGAAAACCCAACTCCTAATAGCTTTAGAAAAAGTAATTGTCCCTAAAGATAGGAATAAAAATGGCTTCAGGATGCAGTGGAATCTAACTTTTTGACTTTTGTACGCTCTTGTTTTTTTTTCTTTATCCACCTTCTATTTCCATGTTTTCTCATTCCTGGCTTTTTTCTCCTGTGCTGCTTATTGACTTTTCCACATATTAGAGGACTACAGCGTTGCTGGCAGCACTAGGCTTACACCTATAATTATACTTATAACCATTAAGGAAAAGAAACTTTCCATGCCAACACCATCTAGGAAATCTCTGGGAAGGTTATCATTAGTCTTTGTTTATCGTCCAGGAAACTACAAGCCTTTTGTCTCAGCATAGCTATTAATTACATTATTTTATACTCAGAAGTCTAGTTTGGGCAATAAATTATTTAATCACCCTACCTTGGTGAAGACTAATTAACTTGGTTTAGGTTTTGTGCCTTCTCTGGAGTAGTCACTGTGATCAGAGGAATAAGGTACAGTGATTGTCCATATCTGGATCATAAGCTAACAGTTAAGGCAAGAGACCTGGGGCTACAGGATTGTCAGCTTCCACTCAAAACATAGGTGGTTGACAGGGGAGCAGTCCTAGCAGAGAAGGGTGTTTTCAACCAGATGAAAAGCATAAAGATGTACTTACTGCATAGGTAAAGCACACATATGTCTACTGTATCATGACAGACTACAACATATACACAACAATTGCTGAATAGAGTCATGATCAGCATTAGATGGGGTTTATAGCATCTAGTATTACACAAAGATTTTTTTTAATTGAAGGTATTCATAGTGTATACTGTAAATAAGTCAGCTCCGTTTTATTCATATATGTCTAATTATGTTATATATTCCCATATACATATTCAGCTTTAATTTAGCTAATGTCCATAGTATTTTAGATATTTGAACACTAGTTTAGTAACATGATTAAGTTGATATTTCCATATATAACCAAAATGACTTTTTTGTTTCAACCAAGATCTTGGAATATTTGTGCGCGCGTGTGTGTGTGTGTGTGTCCATTTCTTTACTTCTAATCACTGAGATATTGAGATAAGCTTATTTTAAATTAAAGTTGTATAAGCAATGTGTACACATTCTGCTTTTCCTGCCAGACCTAACCTCAATCAGCAGTTTTATAGGATGACAGTTTGCAGGGAGAGTCAAGATCTTTCTTAAATGAAAAGTGATTATTCATCATAATAGAGTTACAAACAGTACCTTAATGAGTAGATGTGCTAATGTCTGTTTGTTCTTTAGACTTATTAGCCTAAATTTGTTTTTTAGCTCTAACCTGTGAAATCACAAATAAAATACATAATTATCACCTTAAAATAGCATTATATCAGCTGTTTTTACAGTATATTTAGGCTATGAGTCATCAAATGTTTCCCACAATGAGAGAGTGAGTGTATTATTGAAAAATGACAGTGGTTGAATTTTTTACTTTGGCTTTCTATATTGGGCAATGGAAGCATGAAATAAGATTTTTCATGGAGTAGCAAGTAGTTTAGTTGTTTTCATAAAAAAAAATTAACTACTTAATGTATGTCAGGTATCATACTAGACAGTGAGGATGCAAAAGTAATGAGACCAAGCCTCTGATCTCAGGATTCCAAACTACAGAGTGAACAGACTTGCACAATTTGATAAATGTATCTAATAAATGTGCACATCTCTCTATATGTATATATACGGTATTATTTGACAGAACATATGTAGCCTCCACCTGGTCTATTTTCCATGAACATTGAATTAATTATTAGTATGAACTGCTTTTCTCTGAGCTATTTAGAGGAAGAAAAACTTAAGTTTGCACACAAGAAGAATCAGGGCATGGTTAGGAATGTTTGCAAGGGAAGACTACACACAAATCTTGAAGGATTAGAAGGAATGATCAAGTCAGCAAGGGAGGGTGTAGGGTGATATAAAGAAAACACTTTAGATGTAGAATACAATGCAACAAGCTTTTACCTAGCCAGTCTTTCCTGGATGTAATATGGAAGCTCTGAGATATTCAGTATATGGCAAAGTACTGAGGGATATTAAGGAACCAATAATTTATTAGAAGCCCTTACCTTGTTAATAATATCTCAAATGTCCTGGAAGCCAAGGTTGGCCCAGGAGAATATAAGGCTAGAGCAGAACTATAGCACTGCCATCAGTGGGCTTTCTCTTGGGGGATCTGTATGTAAGTAATTTCTTTCCAAAGGTGAGGGTGAAGAGAAGGGATTTGCTTATAGGTCCATTCCATGGCTTTTAGTGCATATGCACAGGGGACCAAACAGTAGGATCAAACCATTATAGAGACCTAAAGAAAAGTGAATACAATTACTAAAAGAGTCAAAGTGGAGTATGAAAAAAATATGCACTCAGGAAAAAGAAAAGTGGTATCTACAAGGAACACAGTCAGAAGTGGGTGGAAATGGTACTGATGTGAGGTGTGGAAGAGCACCTAACTTTTAGTGACAATGCCACCACATTTCTTATCAGTTCCTGTTTGTCTGTTTGTTTTTCCCTCTGCAATAACAAAGGCTCTGATTTTTCATTAGTATTCAACTGGAATTTTGCTAGATTGCCCATTTCTAGTGCTACTCTTCTCTGTCTGATCCTAACCAATTTGCCTCATGATGTTTTTTCTCTTTTCCAGTGTGTTCTGCAGTGAGTTTCTGCCAATTCACTCCTTCAACATTTCTCAATTTTATCCCCTTATTTTCCTCCTTTATCATCACTACTCATGCTCAGGCCTGTATTATTTCTTGCTTGCATCATTGAAAGAATCTCCCCCTGGCTTCAGTGCTCAGTGTCGCCTCTCCAGTCTATTTTATAGCCTGTTGGCAGAGCTTTCTAAGGATGATTCTACTTTAATTAAGTCAATGCTTTTCTAATAATACTTCAGTTGCTTTCCATTATTTTTAGAATAAAATTAAAATTTCTTTCAAAAGCAAACAAATTCTTTGTAATCTTGCCCCTACTTAACAAGTTTTTCCTAGTTTCATTTAAAAGTATTTTCTGCCTATTTTCTCTTCTGACCTCTGTCTTCTGCTGGCTTTTCAATCCATTTGAAATTGAACTACAGTGACCTTATGTGTCTTACAATGTGCCATTTTCTCTTTCACGGGTCTTTTTCCAATGCTTCTTCTAACTCCAATTCTTCCTTTAGCCTTTATCTCAATTTTCACTCTTTCTGTGAAGCCTTCTCTGACTCACCTGGGTCTTGGTTAGGTAACCCTTATATGCTCAATACTTTCTTTTGAACTAATTTATTTCATTATGTTTCTCCCTCCAGATCCTGCCGACTCCTTGAAAACAGTGATGTTTTATTTATTTCTAACATCTAATGCAGAAGTTGTACATATAGGTATTTAAAACATGAAGTGTCATTTTATGCTCTTCAAGATAATATTCAAGATGCTTACCTTCTAAATTCAAAACCTTGTCTGTAATTCTAGCAGTTACCAAATATTCTTCACCCTCCTTAAATACACATTTCTAAAGTTTCTCTAAACACATTCAGTATTTGAGTTATTTTTCCATGTAGTCTAAGGATTTCATGGCATAAGAGCCATCTCTTTCTTTATTCATTAAAATACAGATAGAGTCTTGGGTGTCTTGGTGGCTTAGTCAGTAAGCATCTGATTCTCGGTTTCGGCTTAGGTCCTGATCTCACCGTTTGTGAGATTGAGCCCTGCATTGGGCTCTGTGCTGACAGCATGGAGCCTGCTTGGTATTTTCTCTTTTCCTCTCTCTCTGCCCCTCCCTTGTTCATTCTCTGCCTCTGTCTCTCTCTCAAAATAAATAAATAAACATCAAAAAATTTTAAATAATAAATAAATACTCTTAAACCTCAATCACTCATGCAACGTTATGAGATAATGAGCCAAATTAATAAGAAAGATAATATTCTTGATCACGCTTGGTCATCTCATACCATCTTCCTTCTCCTAATTCCCCCCCTCCTCAATGAGCACTCAATCTCAACAGTAAGTTATTTATTGTTTTTAGCTGTATTTTTGCTCAGTGAACATCTATTGAGCAAATACTATGAACTAGTGTTACTATATTGAGGATACAATTGTCAAGCTCAAGATTAAAATGCAGTATTATAAAGGTTAGTTATGTCTTTATTTTATGTTTTAAAGTTATGGTTCTTGGTTTTTACTTGTTTTTCTACATCAGAGTGTAAACTTTGGGATGATAAATGTTATTGTATTTACCCATTCTGTATCATAAGTCTGCTTTTGGATATAGAATTCTATGTAAAAGAGATATTTAGCTCTTTTTTAGAAGTTAAATATTCATAGAGAAGACAGCATGAAAAAAAATTTATACAACAAAATGCAAAGCCCTCAGGTCAAAGGTAGGCATCAAAACAAATTTACTCTCCAAGGCAAGGAGAGCATTACACATTTCCTGGGGTGATGCAGGCAGTGAGTGGCTGAGTTTAGCCTGGAACCTACTATTTCTAGCCATGGAGGAAACATACAACTGTCCATGCTATGGGAGAAATGTCCTTTCTTTGAGTAGTGCCTTTTGCTAAAATTTTGTTCAGAGCAATTCCAATTTATTTTATACTGTAAGAACTCAGGCATTTGGCAGTACTATATTGCTTGACTGTTCACTCATTCATTCATTCATTCATTCATATATCATCAAAATAATTATTGAGCATCTACTTCTTGCCTAGTGATATTCTAGCATTTGGCAATAGAGCAGTGAACAAAATCCCCTGCCCAGAAGAAGTTAATATATTCTAGTAGAGGGAAATAGGTAATAATAGAAATAAATAGGTAAACATTTTGGAATAGGCAGGAGGCTGGTGTGGAGGAGTGGAATGAATGGTGGAAAGGGAAGGAGATGAGGTCAAAGAAATAATGGAATATCTGTAGGGTATTATAGGTCACTGTCAAGATATTAACACTATCCTGTTAAAACTTTAACACTAACCCTAAAATCTGAGGCCATTGAATGTTTTTGGGAAAGTAAGTGACATCATCTGACATATGTTTTCGAAGGACCTTTTGAGTCCTATGTTGAAAATGAATTGCAAGCTGCAGAATGGAAGCAAGAAGACTCATTAGCAAATTTAATAGTATTTTTATAGGAGAGAGGTGATGATGGCTTGGCAAAGTGTTAGCAATGGAAGTAGAAGTGATTATATTTTGGATTTGTTCTGATGATAGAAGTGAGATTTTCATGATAAATGGCATATGGAGTATATCCGAAAGATGAATCTAAGGTATTTTGACATGAACAACTGGGAAGATGGAACTTCCAAAAATTGAGATAGTGAAAACATTGTGAGAGGCAGATTTTAGAGGGAAAAGATTGAGAGTTTTGTTTTGTATGTAGTAAGTTTGATTGCCTATTAGACTTCCAAGAGGGATGTTGAGTAGACAGATAAAGAAGTCAAGAGTCTAAGAGAAATATCCAGGATAAAGATATGTTGGATTTAATGATAAATCTTACAGGAGAAAGATGGGAAATCTAAAATGCCATCTGTGATTTTTAGAAATGTATAATCTACTGACTGGACATTGTAGACACATAAAACTAATAAGCAATACAAAGCAGTAGATATAGTATATTTACAATGTATTTGAGTACCAAAATGAATACTGAAGAACACAGGTGGAGGGACACCTCAGAAAAGAGAGATGTACATTCAGGAAAGGGTCCAAAGAGAAGACCCAATTTGAAATAGCCTAGAAGTACATGCTGAATTTCAGTAGTTGCAAAGGGCAGAGGTATCTCAGGCCTAGGTCTTAGAAAATGAGAACACAAAACTCTTCAAACACAGATGAGATCTTCTATCTGTCTAGGAATGCATGTATGGAAGTTCCCAATAAGATTATGAAGGGTAGAATTGACCAAGAAGTGATGTGAACTAGATCTTGTAAAAAAGTATCCTTAGAGATTTTTGAGCTAGTGAATAACATATGTGATGCATTGTTTTCCATAAACGAATCTGATGGCCATGTTGAATTTTATTCAGTTTTGCGAATCTAGTTTTAATACTTCCTCCAAAGTATTGTCCAAAAGAGCCCTGAAGTCTCACTAATTAATGAAGAAAAAAAATGTCTAAGTCCATAGCTTTGAAATACTTCCATTATTTTAAAATATAAATAGATGTAACAAAGTTATATAAATACTGTTTATAAGAAATTATTGTCATGTTCTCAACTTTGTACTTGTGACTATTAGGAAGCAGTCATATTAATGTTGTAAATTTGGATAGCCTGGGGCAATATATATTCTTTTGCTCTAGGCAGACTGTCTTTGGCAATTTTCCAGTGACCAGTAAAAATCATCCTGTAGAAGCGGAAAGTAACAATGGGATTTTAAAGATGTTGAAATACTTTAAACCTCAAAATACGTTTGTCTTCCATAAAGTGGCTGTACTTGCCCTATTTCTAGTCACACCTTAGTTTTCCAAGCAGACTGTATAATCTAAGTCTTTCTCTGGAGATAATACAGGGTGCAAGCCCCTTCAAAGAAAGGATTTGTGCTTGCTGGCAGCTCCCGGAGCTCTGTTCTGTCTGCTAGTTAAGATCTCCAGAGTGGCTTATGGGCTTTGTGTAATTTCTATCTGCACCCAGACAGCTGGACTTCATTTCATTTTATTTGCATTTAATAATAAGCTGCCTTTCCTTAGCTGTTAAATTGTGAATTATCAAACACTATCAAATCCTCCTTCCCATATTCTGAATACACTTACTTTGAAACAGACCCATTGGTAGCATGCTGGTTCCAGAGGAAAGCTGGGCTTCGTGCCATGTATTTCAGGGTGGGAACTACTCTGATATATTTCTTTTGGGGCTAAAAAATGCCATTTCTGATCTAATGTGAACGCAGGGAATGGCAGAGAGAGCTTTGTGGTGGATTCATCTTTAATTATTAAAACAGGAGAGATCATTCATGCCTCTTTGAAGTTCTTTTTTTATTTTCAGGAAAGGAAATAAATGTACTAGTCACTACATGTGAAGCAGGGTAGATAGTGATAGTAAAAAGGCGGGGGGAGGGGGAAGGAACAGAATAGCAGAAGGAATAGAAAACTGAGGGGAATAGTGATTACAAAGAGGAAAGGAACTGTAGAAATGAGAACAAAGGACAGAGTTGGCCTGCCTGGTACGAAGCTGGCGCACAGCTCTCAATAATATTTGAAAAAAGTGGACTTGAGATCTCTTCACTGATTCTTTGTCAGTTAATATAAATGCAACTGTATGTTGGCATCCACTGGGCTTATAAGAGCTAATGATGAAGGAAAGGATGAGGAATAAAGGGGAAAGATTTTGCATATTAAAACTTTCTGAGGAATTATGTCCTCTTGAAGTAGATTTGGGAGGAAAACCACATATCAGTTAAAAAAAACTGGGGAAGCTAGAACAGAGTGAGGAATTGTGAGAAAGAAAGAGTCACAACCATAGTAAAAAGTCACTTAACATCAAGGATCAGAGATCTCTGTGTGGTTTTTCTTTCTGTCTAAAATTGCCCAGTCTTTGTAATTAGAAATTGAGCATAATATAGGGGCTGGTCTGAGTCATGCTTTAATGAGTCAAGATTATAGCAGGCTGGCATCCATTAAATGGAAGCACTTGTGTGTGTGGAAGGGGGTTGGGGGAGCAAGGCATCATTTTTCAGGGGAGAAGATTACTAAAGCTCAAGGTGTATTGACAGAATTTATCATGGGGCTAGTCTAGGAGTAGCAGAGGGAGTATGGGATTTTAGGTACATTAATGGACTCTGTGATTGCTATTCTCAATGTTGTTGTAATCATGGATAATGTTGTATACATATATCAAAAACTAATTATCATTTAGTTGCTTCTCACGCTTGATGAATTTGAGCCTTTTCTGGTTTACAATGAAATAACCATAAGATAAAGAGTGGGACTACAAAGATGTTGCTGATGTATACAGAATGTGGATGTTTGCCATTCTAATAAGATCTAATTCTTATTTGATTGACCTCTAACATTCTGACATATGTGGAAATAAAAGGAATTGTCTCTAATAAAGAGAAGTATAGAAAGGTAAAAAAAAAAAAAATTTGCATAATGGGTGCTTTAGATACATATAGCCCTATACACCTGGAGTCAAAAGCCCAGATCTTCTAGCCATTATATCAGTTCCAACTTAGGACATGCCCATGAAATGATGCCCCAATGAAAATCAAATAACTAAAGCCTTGCTTCCTTACTGTTCCACAGAAATGTATAAATGTATAATTTCATTCAAAATATTAATGTCTCCAACTTTGTAATATACTAAGGACTAATTTGAGACATTTGTAATTTCATCAGGGCTTTTTATTTAGTTTATCTATGAAACATTTTCTCTACATATTTACTTTACTAGCTCACAGCTATAAGTTAAAAAGATATCTTAGATTGAACTCCCCAAAAAAGCAGACCCTGAAATGAGGAGTTGTTTCAAACTTATTTATTGATTTTTCTATTCTTTAAATTCCAAGGAAAAATCAGTTGATGAGTAGATATTGGAGGGGAAAAAATCAAAAGTGAGAATAAGATATCAGGCAAACTATCACAGAAGGTAAGTAATACTTCAAAGTTGTCCTAACTGAAACAAGAAGGCCTGAGTATCACAGCACCATGAATCATTGGTTAGGAGCCTTATTGGAGGAACACAAATTTGGGGATACTTTTAGTGCTCTATGTGTTGAGGCAAAACAAACTCTGGCAGTCTGAAGGACAACTGAGGAAAGTACTGGCTTTTCTATTGAATCTCAGTGGGCTACAATGTACATGAAAATGGCAGAGGATTTGAGGAGATATGGGCAGGACACTCAGCAAATCTACTGCAGAGGGTATGGTTCTTCAGAGTCTCCACATTGTCTGCAAAATATGCATATTGTCATTACTTCTTATTATAGTCCTTGTTTTTTCTTCCACACCCCACCCTTCCTTCCTTTCCAGCTTTTCAAATATACCAGGCTATTATCTGTTTTCTTGCCTTTGTACATAGCTTTCCTTGTCTGGAATGCCCTTAACTAACCTCTTCACTTTTTATGTTTTAAATTCATTTATTTGTTTTGAGAGAGACAGAGAGAGCCAGTGATTGAGGGCCAGAGAGAGACGGAGAGAGAGAATCCCAAGCAACCTCCATGCTGTAAGGGTGGAGCCTGATACAGGGTTCAAACTCACAAACTGAGAGATCATCCAACCAACAGTCCAACAGTTAACTGACAGAGCTACCCAGATGCCCCTAACCACTTCCCTTTGATTGGTTGATGAACTATTGCCCCACCCTTGTTCACAATTTCTTTTTTTTTCCTTGTTTACAATTTCTATGTGAAATTGTCACCTCTTTCATCGTAAAACTATAGCACCTTTAGTTGCTAACATAGGACATATCACACTCAATTATAATTTTTAATTTCTATATCTGTTTAATTTGGCTATAATGTCTATGTTTTTGTTTATATTTGAAAACCCAGAATCCATGATCCATGTCTGGTATATGGTCAGTGTTAGTGAATTTTGCTGAATGTAACTGAATGTACAGAAAAGAATTTGAATGTAAGGGACGTTGAGATTTTTATGTGTAGGATCCTTTTGAGTCAATAAAGTTTAAATTCCCACCCAGTGTAGAAATCTCTTTCTATTGTATTCACAACCAGTGGGATATTTGGTCTGTTTATTTTAAATAATTTTCCAGCCCAAACTGTCATCTTTAGTTTAACCAAATGCCTGCAATGGTAATAATCAAAGGCGGGAGTGTTTGTTCCTTGGAGCCTAAAACTCCACACTCATAGTAATTATAATTTATATTGTGGCTAAAATTCCTTTTTAATATTTTAAAGAAAAATTTCCAAGAAATAGTAAGAGTGTATTCACAGTCAACACTTTCCTAGTTGAGAAGTCAGTAGAGAATATCAACACAGATTATATATTAATATCATTTTCAAAAGTGACACTGTCCCGTCCCTGGATATTTCATGGACATTCAGTCTGGTTTGTTTGTTTTCCCCTGATTATGTCAAGGGAAGGGACTCTTATTGCTGAATCTTTTTCTATGATCCTGACATACATTTGTAAATCTTGTAACCAAACTTTAGCAGTACAATTTATGGCTTTCAAATCGTTCAATGTGATGAGGAAATTAAACATAAATAGTAACCAAACAATGTTTTGTCATCACCAAAGGGACAAAGAAGATAGAAATTATACAAGGTACAGGCCTATTGTAGAGGCATAAATCATGGGTGTTCTGGGAGAGTTATGAGGTATAACTGATACAAAAGTGATTGCATTGTGAATTTATCCAGTATTACCCTAACCAAAGAAATCCCTTTCTACCTGTTATTTTTCACTGTTAGAAGTTATCTTTTCTGCTTTTTACACAACCCTTCCCTACCCACTAGGACCTTTATCTTCCCTTGCCTATCTACCATGGCTGGAAGTTGGCTAGCTTTTGGAATAGACACTAGAGAGCCTGTGTTTACATTTTTTCCTACACACCATCTGTTCACAGAGTGGATTACAGTTGCCTCCAGTTAAAAAGCAGATTGTCTTGGCCCAAGGTCAGGAGAGAAGTCTCAGCATCCTGTTTGATTGTTGAAAACCTCTTTCCCATCCCTGCAAGACAGGAATGTAACATCTGCAACTAGAACTTGGGTCCCTTGACTGGTTCCTCTGGATATTGCTTAGCAACTTTCAACTGCAAATTCACAAAAGCACCTCCTCCTTCTCTGGCCTGGCCTCCTATTTCTTCATTTTAATGTGTTTTCTATTAGGCTCTGTTTTTTAACTTTTAAGATGCCTGCTGTCAGCCTTGATTTACCTTGATGTCCTTATTCCCAGAACTTTCAGTGCTGTGGTCCCAGTATACATTAGGGTTAGTGAAAAGACCTACTGTTGTCTTTTGCCAAATCACTTTGGCATCATGTTCAAAAGAAAAATTTGTATTTTCTGTCTCTTTACTTTGTTTATTAGAGACCAGGATCAGAAAAAGAGAAGACAGTGGAGCTGAAAATTAAACTCTTCTCCAGATTGCTAGGCCATCACTTTGGAAGAGAGATAAAAATAATATATATATATATATATATATATATATCCTCTTCTTCTCCCTTCTACAGTGCTTTCTGTTGGCATCTAGTAAAGGAATTTTCAATATCTCAGGGCACTTTTTTTTTTATTTTAAAAAAGATTACAAAAGTAGAAATGTCCTTTTGTTAGACCCAGCCAATTGCAGAGTTATGTACCTTTTGGGCACTGGGGAAGGCTGTTGGTATAAATTGTCCAGAGATATAAAATAGCAAGAGTAATTGAGAATTAAAAGGTAAATGAAAAAATACTCAAAATCTGTCCATTCACTTTTACCTTCAGGTGAATTGACTGAACAGTTACTTGAAATTCTGAAAAGTAGGGTCAGTGTATGTATCTCCCTAATGATTTCCTGATTTGTTAGTCAAGTGGCCTGACTTATTTCCTCAGTGCTTTTACATTTGCTCTGCTATGATATCCTCTTTCTCACATCCATTCTTCTCAGAAGTTCACCTCCCTTCTTCCAAAGGTCCAACTTCCAACTCTCAAAATTCTAGTTATCCTTCAAGATCCAGTAAAAATGTATTTCTTCCATTAAGATTTCCCTGATTTCATTAGCTGGAGGCCCCAGGGTGGAAGATGTCATTTTAGATAAATGGAAAAGAATATGAGTCATATGACTGTATTAGGAATACTACAGATGATTTGTGGTCATTAAGAGTAGAAACATAGATTATAACCGGATGGGAGGTCACCTTGAATGTCACACAGATAGTTGAATATAAGAGATGAGAAATGTAAAGTTATGAAGATTTTTATTTATCAAAACAGAACATCAGGAAAATTAACTCTATGGCTGAATAGAAGATTTATTGGAGGAAAGCCTCTCAGATACTCTGTTTACTACAAGTTCTATCTTAACCATTGTGTCATACTAACTACTTTCTTACTGGCACTTACTGTGTACTGGGGACTTTAGGATATTCAAACAGATTTGGATTATAAGACATTACTAACCATGTAACCCTGGGCCAATCTGAGAATTTACCTATAAAATTAGGAAAATAATATTAAAAATTTCACAAATTTCTTTTGAGGATTAAAGGAAATAATATATGTGAGGTAATTAGTACAATGTCTACCCTATTGAAAGTATTCAATAATTGGTATCTATTTGTAGCTGTGTTGGTATTAATAGCAATAATAATAACTATTCCTTGCTTGATTTCCGTAAATCACATTTCAACAAGAAGATTGTACACATATCAACTAAAATCACCCATGTCTAAAGCACTTCACCTGGATAAAATAAGCTTAGTTCTGGGCTAAATTGTGCCCTAATACCTCCTCCCCCCCTAAAAAAAACAAAACAAAACAAAACAAAAAAAACAACTGTGTTGAAGTCCTAACCCTTAGTACTTTAGGATGTGCCCTTATTTAGATAGCTATAGGGGCTTTTACAGAAATAATCAAGTTAAAATGTGATCAGTAGGGTGGACCCTAATCTGGTATGAAAAGTCTCCTTATTAGCAGAGGATATATCTGAATATTTGGATATAGATATGGACAGAGAGAAGATGATGTGAAGACACAGCGAGAAGATGGTCATTTTATAAACCAAGGAGACAGACCTAGAACAGATTCTTCCCTCACAGTCTTCAAAGGAACCGACCCTGCACATACCTTCATCTCAGACTTTTTACCTCAAGAAGTGTGAGAAAGATTCTGTCACTTAAGTCAAATAGTTTGTGGTACTTTGTTTCAGCAGCCCTAGTAAAGTAATTTATACCCCCAAACAGTTTCCAAGGCATTCATTATCTTTTAAATTACTTGCTCCATTCACTGACCCAAATGATAACTAGAGAGGGTAAATATTTTTAAATAGACAGGCAGCCATATTAAGTAAAGGCATTCACATAAAATGTAGACAGACTTGAAAGTCTCTTAACAATCGTAGGAGACATAACTTCACATCCTTGTAAATCTTTAATTTTTAAAGATGACTAGAGAATGGAAATGCCCCACTGATGCTTATACTGAATGGGTTTGTAGTTTGCCTACAGTGCAGCCTCTTTGGACTTAAGATTCAACTTGGCCTTGGACAAGTTGCATTTTATTGTATTCCTTGTGCCTTTAGGAGTGCTCTCAAGTAATGGGAACTATAAAAATAAGCATTTGAATGCCAAAGATCTACCTTACATTGCTGAAGTCAGCTTATGTGCACTCTTCTATTTGGGACTCTAACAAGTTAATTCTTAGAATCATAACATTTTACTGCTTGCTGAGAATTAAAATGATTTCAATCAGCTTTGTCATGTGACAGATATGGAAACTGAATCCAGAAGATGGGAAATATCTTGGCCATGGCTGTACAGCTAATTTCAATTCTACCTAATTTGAATCTCCCACTTTAGACTCTTGGGGAGAAGGAGTCATATAAATACTGTATTTCCCCATCACATTCTTTCTCTTGAGTTCTGTCCTTGATTTCCTCCTTCTTGAAGTTCCTGTGGAAATAAAAGCTGGATTCTGACCCTGTGACTGAGAGGAGCTCAATGACCAATATGTACCCCCTGCCTGTCCTATAATCCAACCAGCCTTGTAGACTGCTTAGCTCCTCGCGTCTCAGTAATTCATTTCACGCATTCTAGTTGGTGTTGTTTTGACATACAGCTTTTGCAAGGGAAGGGAAGGAGAGGGAGGGTGAAGGGAGCTTTACCCCAGGTATCCATGCTGGACTTCTTTGAATTAGGAAAACATAATCACTCATAAAATAGTATGAGAGAATTGTACCTTCTAAAACACATGACTCAAAATTAGATGTGTTTTCTGTGTGGGAGGACAGGTGGTGATATGCAAGAAAAGAGAAAAAAAATCACAAAACACCCCCTCAAAATTACCTTTTCTCTGCCTAGGATTTTTAGATTGTTCACATATACTGAGAACAATGCACCACCTGTCATCAATATTGGGAATAATCCAACTGATTCATTAACTTTATCACTTTATAGATCCCAGACTACCTAAAATTCCATGTTAATGAGCCTAAATATATATTTGAAGATGCAATAACCCCAACCCCCACTGTGCATCAGACTCACCTTGTGAGCTTAACTCAAATAAATTAACATAGATGTTCATGTCCCACTTTCAGAAATTCTGAGTCATTTGGTCTGGAATGTGGATCATGTAGCAATTATTTCTTTGAAATCTTTTCAGGTGATTCTTATGTACAGATTGTTGAGGGCAACTGATTTACTGGTTCCATAAGCCAAGGCAGTTGATGTGTGAAATGGATGAAATACAAGAATATTCCTCAGAATAGACAATAAAGTGAGAGCCACCCTCTTCCTGAGTTGAGATCTGGGATAGCAGAAGCCCAGGAAGTAACCAGAGAAAGTCTGGAGGATGCTGCTGTGATCTTTTAATTATTTTCCAATACATATGATAGGTCATTTTTATCAGAGGATGGGTTACTGTGCATTGCCAAGCAGAGATGGGTCAAATAATTCTCTGGCTTCATGAATGAATTTCATCCTAAACAAGTGCAATGGGTTTGTACTTATTTAACAGTCATTTTATATGGCTTGGTCTGAGGCTAGTAGGTTTGTATTTCAGATGAAGGAGGAAAATGCAGGTTAGAATGCAACTATTAGACACAAATACGCTAATGAGCTAACTATGATATGAAAAATGGGTGAAACGTGTAATTGTCACTAATGCCCTGCTAATGCTTTCATAATGATATGTCAAAGTACTAGAGCTAATTATTGTCATGGCAATTTGGCCCAGAATCACTTGGATAACCCTAGCATTGGTGAACAGGAATATGCATTGACAGTTTGCTACCCAATTTGAGTCTTTTTTCCTTTTTCTCTTCATATAGAGATCCTTTATGTCATTCTTTATATACTTCTAAATATGTACTTACATACTTCATTTTCCTTTTATTTTCTTGTTTTCCAAGCTCTGTGTTTCATCTTTTTCTCCTATTTCCGTTTACTTTTTATTGCAGACTCAATAGCCCTATGACCTAATCTCGGTTCTACTATAAGGGCAAGTCATTTCATCCCTCTGAGCCCTTTTCCTTAAGTATAGGAATAAAAGAACTAGATAAGCAGTAATGTCCTTCTTTAAAATAATAGACTTCTAGATTTCCCTTGCATGTCTGCTCTATGTTTGTATCCTTGGAATCATCTTTATCAACTTTGTTTATCACCATGATGACTAACTTTTGAACCATAGAATGTACAGCAAACAAGGTGCCAACTATTAGTAGTCAGTGGCACAGGAAATGAAGTTTCCCTGCTATAGAGATGTAGAGGAGGGAGAAGAAAATAGCCTTTAAATATGAAAAAGAAATACCTCTAAGTACATTGCAAGGTGACACTACCACCTCCAAATTTTCTCCTAGAATAGTTATTATTGTGGAATAATTTTCATTAATAATCTCTTAAATAAATTGTTGTAGCAAAGCCTTGGACCTGCACAGTATCTCAATTTATGACATCCCTAAAGGATACTAAGGGCAGATAATAATCATCTTTCTTTTTTTTTTTTGGTAGGAAACAAGTTTTGGCCCTTGAACCATAGTTTGCCAACCCCTACCTTAGAGTCATGTCCATATTGTATAGTCCTGAGACACTTAGCCTAACAGGAATACTGATGTTCACATTCAGGTGCTCACAACAAGGGATATTAATATATCAAGATGCATTAAATTGACATCTAAGAGGTGATCTCTGTACTATTCAACTTGACAACCATTGAAAGCAAGACTCATTTTTGGAAGGGATAAATTTTCCAATAAGTGACCTGAAGTCTTGAATGGAAGATTTCTCAATTCTGTCCAAAGCTCATTGAGCTCCAGATATAGGTTGTTGTCTAGACTATATCTAGTTTGTGTAACTGATATGTTTCTGAAAAACAATGCTAAGTTAAAAATCTACAAAATGATTTTTTTCTTTTCTTTCCCATATAACTTCAACTGTGACTTTCCCTGTATATATATGTATACATATGTATATATATTCTCTCAGAGAGAGAGAGAGAGAGAGAGAGAGAGAAAGACATAATGAAGAATGTATCTTTTATAATACTAATGTCCCCTTAAGTTTTGGTGGTGAACAATTTGTATTCACTTCATCCTCTTATGGTGTCCTCAATGAGAAAAATTATTCAAAATATAATCAACATACATGATCTTTCTTACACATATTAGGCACATACGTATATATCTCATGCCGACATAGTGCTAGACATGTCAACTGTTTAATACCTGTTTCATTGGTCATTCCAAATAACCCTTAGATCCTGTGTATCTGCAATAGAGAGTCCTTAATTGAGAGAGACAAGTGGAAATGCTCTAGGAGAGAATCCACCACCAATTTATTAATATTCTTCACATGTTTGGATCTATAAAAAAGAGTAACAAACAAAAAGAATAAATACCTCTTTTAAAATAAAGCATTTCTTCCCGTATGAGTGTCAGTGAAGACTAAAAACCTAAGCACATTTTTTTAGACTTCAGTTCAATGTGCATAGTTATGCCCTGTACAATAAAGAATATAAGATAAGAAACAGCATTCTGACTTTCTTGAATTAATCCTATTAGTAATAAGATTATAATTCCACAATATTTTTATTATTGCAATAGTAATAATAAATTAAAAACAAAAAGCAAAAACTATAATCAATCTGGGGCACCTGCGTGACTCAATCGGTTGAACATTGGGGTCTTGATTTTGGCTCAGGTCATGATCACATGGTTTGAGAGATTGAGCCACATGTCAGGCTCCACACTGACAGCACTGAGCCTGCTTGGGTTTCTCTCTCTTTGCCCCTTCCCTGCACTCTCTCTCTCAAAATACATAAATAAACTTTTTTTAAAACCCTGTAATACAAATAGTCATTAATAAGAGAGTGCTTGCAGGTATCATGGTTATATTCATGTTACAAAATGGTTTGTAGTCATTGATAAAAATGAGTTAGATCTGAATCTATTGATGTGGAAGAATCTCCACGGCACATTAAAGTATTGAGTCATTTTTTTTATAATGTGGCTCCTGGTTTGTAAAAACAACCCCCGTAATATGTTTATAGGTTTAGGTGAGGATGGAGAAATATGAAAACACAAAATATACATCAGGCAGTTAAAATTGGTTGCCTCAGCACTGTACCGATGGTGGAAACAGGCAAAGATGTTTAGGTATTGTGAAACTTTATTCATCAAGCTAACAAAGAAAGACAGGGGTAAGCACTCAGATAAAAGAAATATAGGGCATAATTACATAAATGAATCATTAATCTTAAGTAGATATGTCCAGTTAATGAGGTATACATAAATTGTATGCCAACTGAAATACAAGACACATTAATTTTTATAATCCTAAATATTTCACTATAAACATATAATAATAATAATAGCTAAAACTGTAATTTTATACACATGATCCAAGTACTGTGCTGAGCACTTCATGTGGATTATCACTTTTTGCATCCACAGCAACCCTAGGAGGTAACTGCTATTGATAATCCCATTTTAACAATGAGAATACTGTGGGTGAATCAGTTGTTCATACTCCTATGGCCTGAAAGAGGTTGCATTGGATTTTATATACCAGGTTGCCTAAATCTAAAGCCATTGTTTTCATCAAAGTGTTGTAATCACACAAAATGTGTGGTAGTAACCTAAAAAATTTCCAGGTACATGGAGTTTTACACATGGGAAAGCCAATAATTATAGAATGCTGAATCAGAAATTTTGAACATAGAAAGGAACTTGGGCAAAATTCACAGTTTATGACAATAACAATCTCTGAATCAGGGTCTTGTTGTTTTTTGCACCTCAGAGAAGTTGCTATGGCCACCTAAACAGAAGTTGCTCTGGCCACCTAAACACTTTCTATATCAGTGGATTGTTTTAATTCTCACCATAACACGGAGAACATTTAAGGATATATTTTTGGTTATATCAGTGAAAAATGACCATCTGTGTTTGTTTGTAATTACTATAGCAATAACATTTCATCAATAATACAATTAAATTCTTCTCTAAGGTTTTTATGTCTTTAAAATATACCTTAAGTAATAACATTCAGAATGCCTGCAAACACACAAATGCTTTCTAAATATGAATGAACTTGTTTATATCATGGTAGGACTCACTATGTTTGGTCTAAGCAGTCACTGATAGCAAAAGAACAGATCAAGTATAAGTCTTGTTGCATCTGTTACTTCTGCCACCTAGGAGTGTGTGACCTTGGCCAATTTAACTTTGGCAAGTTCAATTCAATCAGCTGTAAACTTAAATTGATACTATTTATCTTATAGCCACTATCTGCCATACAAACTAGGTGAAGTGGTTTTCTAATTGGGGGAAGGGAGGATGTTTTCATGTCAACCTTATTGCAGCGTTTACAGTCACAAATGAGAATTATTTATTTGTGTAATGAGTTTATTTGTTGTCTACACCACTAGACCGTAAATCTTACATCAAGAATAGTATCTATCTTGTAAGTCTGTGAATCTTCAGCATCTAATTCAGTGCCAAAACAGAGAAGACTCTCAAATATTTATTACAATAATTTCTTTAGTTCTTATGAGGGTCAAATAAGATGATATGTGGGATGTTTTTTTATGAATTGTAATACAGTACAAATGTATAATAGTAAATTACTCTCTCCACTATTGTAACTGCTACTCATTCTTCTTCATACCACAGAAAGAAGGCTACCCCTAGGATGAGTGGGCTTCCAGAAAATATTTTTTGTAGAGACCTCTTTGTGAATTTTAAACAGTTCCCCAAATTAGTATGTCTGCACCCTTCCTGTAGCTCAATGGCATGTGATCTCTGGAAAGACATGTCACATCAGCCACCAGGAGCAGTGTACTAATTAGGGAACCCACAGGGAACAGGGCCTGGCCATAGGACCTCAGGTTAAATCAGGTTTTGAGCCTTGACACACTCTGGAGGAAATTTGATTGACTTCACTCAGAGAAGAGTTTTGGAGTGCACTGTGAAAAGAAGAAATAGCTATGCCTGGTTTTAGGATCTAGAGGGAAACAGAAGTTTTGAGGAAGGCATCCCAAAGTTTCGGCCCCCTTGAGGGACAGGAAGAAAGTCATGTCTTTTCTTTCTTGTGTCTTGGGTAGAAGAGGGTGTAATAGACACTTAGGGCATGGTACACTCTGAGAGATGTGTTAAATTGATTTGTTGGCTCAAATTCTGGATTCCAATTAACTGGTTATTTTCTAGATAGATGCATTATCTGTTTCCTTATTGGTTGAAGGGGTCCAATGATGCTTTTCTATTCTATCTCTTAATAATGTGTATAATGTTGTGTGTCATAGACACACATATTATTTATGAAAAAAGAAAAGATTCTACAGAATTTAAATATTATTGGCAGTTATAAAAATAAAAGGTGAACAGGCTAGAACTTTGAAGAAGAAAGTGTAGGATATTGGTTATTAAATTCAATAGTGAGTTTTTGTGTGATAGGGGAAGTAGTATTTGAACTGGTAAGGTGAAGAAGGGAGAGAATAGAAAGGAAAAGGTTTGAAGTTGTCTTAGGAAGAGTTAAAATAGATAAGACAAATTTTGCTGACAGCTGTCTTATAATATAGAGGTAAAAATTTGGATTTTATTTAATATCTGTGGAGAGGTTATTGAACATGGAACTGATTGACAAAAATAGTTTTAGAAATATTGATTTGCATTAAGTAATGGATTATATAAATATTTATAGGTGCTAATTAACCGCACAGGGGCATCTTTGAAATGTGTTCTCCATCTTCAACTTACTTTAAATTTTCTTTTGGCATCAGTAAAAATACCTAGTCTGTGGGTATACAGTATGGAAATCAAAATAATGCTCTTACTGGTTACATGTAAAAACTGTTCTAAGGAAAAATACTTAAAGACATATTGCAAATAGTACAGAAATCTTCTTTCTTTTGCTGAACCCAAAGAACCATTAATAACAAAAATTAAACTATGACTTTCATGAAGTGTGTGTATAGTTTCAAGGATAAAACTACAATCCTCCTATAATTGCCTGATATCAGAGGTGTTGTTATTGTTTTATCTTTTGTTTTCGAAACACCAGGTTAAGTTCCAGTTTGGCTTGTGAAGATAAAACATTTTGTTACTGTAATAAGAAGCAATTCTTTTTCATTATACATTTTATCCAAAATGAGAGACACAAGTTTTTCTATTGAGAAATAAGTAATTAGATGCAAGAATACCTCACCATTAGTAGCTAAAATTAATTCACCCAGTGGGTGTTTTACCTTATTATGAGTGTATTTATCAGAATTCAGAGGATTCCTTTTTTTTTCAAAGAGCATACCTTGTAAGGAATTGATAAGACATACAACATTTAATTATAGCACCTCTCCAACTTACAGATTGTGTTCCAAAAGTTTCTTAGCAAACATTATTATAACTAATTAGTTTAAAGTTCTGAAGAGTATATATTTCTATATTAATAGTAAAACTCCCAGAATATTAATGAATTTAGTGTATTATTGGAGTCAAATTAAACGAATGAAAAGTATATTATATACATAGTAAAAATATGCACAACATTATATCTTACCAGAAAAAGTAGCCATAAATGATAAACAGTTCATGTAAATGTCTACATTTTAAAGTATGTTTATACAAAATGATACTCGAGTGTGTAGAAAAGTATGTTGGGATTTTAATCCTGAATGTACTAGAGGATTCAATGGCTAAAATGAAACTCTAGAATCCTCTTAAAGTTAATGTGTTACTTACATCCAGTTTCTTTACAATGCTTAATTTCAAGATTATTGTTTGAGTCTAAACTCTAAGTCAAGACAATTCCTTATAGATATTTTAAATGAAATCTACCAGTAAGTAGAGTTATTGTTATTAAGTAACAAAGAATATTTTTGTTGAAAAATGAAGACACACAGGGAAAGATGCAGCATTTTATATATATCATGATAGTTACAGTGTAAAACAGAAACCAAACTAGTGTGTAAAAATAAAAGTTCTAGTAAAAATACTAAATGAGAGTAGTTTTTAGCATTAGATGATAGGACTAAAGAAGTTTATTTTTATTATTTTTATTTTTAGATATATTACAAATTTCCTAAATTTGCTGAATGCATTTTCTTTTAAAAACATTTTTAAATGATTTATATTTAATGCTGAAAGTTTTAATTTAAAGGTTTAATTAATTAATTAATCAATTAGTTTTTCAAATACTGTCTCAGCAACAAACAGCAGCTGAAAACTGTTTAACAAGGACTACAGCTTAGACTCCTTTTCCCCAACAGTGGTTAAAACAGCCTTTTTTATTTTTAGTAATAATGTAATGATCATCATAATAATGATGATAGACAAAGAAGAGAAAGCATTTATTTGAAAAACATAACATGCATTTCCAAGCAATTTTCACATAGATTTACTTATTTGTTTCTCATGATACCAACTCTGTAAAGTAAATGACTTATTTATCAAAGGAAATCAGTCCTTTTTTAGTAGGGAGCAGGTGAGTCCAAGGCAGAATGATTAAAGAAGGTATATGTTTGGCAGGGGAGGCTTCACTGAGCTGTTATTTATTCACCAAGGCAGTATTTTCATCACCACTTCTTCATTCTCAGAACCTCAGTTGGTAGTAATTCATACTCTGAGGTCCTAGGAGAACTTGTGACCTCCGGTTCTCAAACCTAGAATCACTTTCATAGCTTGTAGAAAGATCTGTAGGAGCACCTGAGTGTCTCCATTAAGTGTCTAACATCTCCTCAGTTCAGGATCTCACAGTTTCTGGGTATCAAGCCCCATGTCATGTTCTCTGCTAACAACTCGGAGCCTGGAGCCTGCTTCAGATTTTGTCTCCTTCTTTCTCTGCCCCTCCCTGACTCTCATTCTGTCTCTGTCTTTGTCTCTCTATCAAAAAAAAAAAAAAGTAAACATTAAAAAATATTTTTGAAAAAGAAAAAAAGATCTGTAGACTAATTATAGTTTGGATGACAACAAAAATGCAGCAGTAAATAAAGTGTTAATAGTTATAGTGGCTTCACAAAGCCAAAAGTGATGGCCAACAACAGAGATTTTTCTGATCATTCTATATTGTATGTTGTTGTTGTTATTATTATTGAAATTTGATGCATTTCAGGCCTAATAGAGCAAGATATAACCAAAAATTTAATAGCTAAGGTATAGATGACCAGAGTTTGGTTTTCATTGCTACAGTTGACTTCTTTAGTAACATGGGGCCAGACACTTAACTTCTTCATGCCTCATTTCATTTCTAGTAACATGCATTTAATGCTGTAATAATGCTTGTCAAGCTTATTAAAATTTTAGAAGGTAGGTACTAAATGCAAGTGGCATTATACCCATACAATGACAAATGCTTTCCAGTTTTCTCAAAGTTTTTCATGAAAATTAAATGTCTTCACGTAAAAAAATATGTATCCTTTTGAATGCATTATCAATCAGATTCTTACTTTATAACAACTTTATGTAATTTTATTGAAGATGACTAGGGGACCAGTGCTCTCATCAGCAAAATGGAGAAATTTTCATTGTCCTGCAAAGTATTAATCACATTTTTTTTCTTACATGATCATAAATGAATACCATAGTCCAGTCTCTTTACTGTTGAGTTGTCTCACCAAATAATCTGAGCACTATGCAGATGACATTTTCTTTTATGTGTGACATTAATGAGGGAACTAGATATTATATGGAGGAACTCGAAGAGGTTACTCTAATAAAATGTGAGAGTTCTTGCTTGTTTTGTGTCACCAGAATCTAGGAATTTTATGAGGTTTTTAGATTGTCTTTGATCATGTTGGTCTACTTACCCTAGAATGTTCTTCATGATCTTTGATATAAAAGAAACAAGTTTTAGGTTTATAAGCTTGACAGGTGCAAACTGCAACTGGCCCCTGTATGTGGAGGGCATGGAGAGATTGAGGAAAGAATCAGGACACCAGATTGGTAGATGGTAATTGCAAGGGAATTAACATAGGAGAATTGCCTTGGAAAGCTCCTAGACAAGTAGGTGTCTGCACCTGCCCACCAAATTTTAAAAGTTTATACGGAAGCTTTAAGTGAACTCAGTCATGTATGCTGTCAGATGATCTCAATACCATGTCACTCTCTCAGAGTTGTGCCCTTGAAACAGACTTTGGGAGTGAAGTAGGCAAGCAGAATGTACATTCCAAGAATGGAGTAGGGGATAAAGAGCCTCTGATTGTAGAGGGGAGCTCATGCATCAACCAGTAGTCTTGTCTTCTTGATGACCTCCTCCAACACCAATCCAAAATCTACTACCTCATGAGGCCTCAGTATTGAATGATAGAACCTATTTTTATAGGTTTATGTATGTGATAATCTATATGCTCCCTATTTTACCCAGATTATTGGAATCCCTTTTTCTTCAATATGCAAAATTATTCAGTACAAATTCAAATTAAGGAAATAAGTGTAGAAGTCTTCCTCACACCTTTCTGAAAATATCTAGGTCTTTATTTGGGGAAGGTATGGTGGAGGGGAGTTAGGGAGATTATGTTAACTGCCAATAACTTTTTTCATATTTTTTTTATTATGGCAAAATACACATAACAAAAAATTTCATGTCTTAACCAGTTTTAGATGTACAGTTGAGTGATATAAATACACTCATATTGTTGCACCACCAGTGCCATCATCTGTCTCTGGAACTCTTTTATCTTTTAAAACTGAAACTCTATATATATTAAACAATAACTCCTCATTCCTCTCTACCAGCTCCTGACAACCATCATTCTATGTTCTGTGTCTATGATTTTGACTACTCTCAGTGCCTCATGTAAGTGGAATCATATAGTATTTGCCTTTCTGTGACTGGCTTATTTTACTTAGCATAATGTCGTGAAGGTTCATCCATGTTTTAGGATATTCCAGAACTTAATTCCATTTTAAGGCTGAGTAATACTCCTTCCATATATATTATGAATATATATATGAATATATATATAATATTTTATTTATTCATTTATCTGTCAGTGGACACTTGTACATTTTAGCTATTATGAGTAATGTTACTAGAAATGTGAGTATACAAATATCTGTTCAAGACCCTACTTTCAATTCTTTTGGATATATATTCAGAAGTGGAATTGCTAGACCATGTAGTAAATCTATTTTTAATTTTTTGGTGAACTGGCATACTATTTTCCACAATGGTTATACCATTTCCATTCTCACCAGTAGTATGTGATGGCCTTCAACATCCTCACTAGCACTTATTATTTTATGTTCTCTTGATAATAGACATCCTAATGGGCATGAAGTGGTGTCTCATTGTAGTTTCAATTTGTATTTCTGTAATGATTAGTGATCTCAAGCATCTTTCATATACTTACTGGCCATTTGTATATCCAGGGAGTTGTCTATTTTAAGTTCTTTGTCCATTTTTGAATTGGGTTTTTTAGTTTTGTTCTCAAGTTTTAGGAATTCTCTGCATATTGTGGATATTTGTCCCCTACCAGATATGTGATTTACAAATATTTTATCCCATTCTGTGGGTGTATTTTTTCTCTGTTGTTGGACTCTTTTGATGCATACATCTTTAAAAATTTTAATGAAGTTCAATTGTCTTATTTTTTCTTTTACCTGTGTCTTTGTTGTCAAATCCAAGAAATAATTACCAAATCCAATGTGGTGTAGGTTTTGCCTTATGTTTTCCTTGAAGAGTTTTATAATTTTAAGTCTCACATTAAAATGGATCTATTTTAGGTTAATTTTTGTAGATAGTGTTAGGTAGAAGCTCAACTTAATTATTTTGAATCTGGATATCCAATCTTCCCAGCACTATTTCTTCAAATGATTGTCATTTCCTCATTGAATGGTCTTTGCACCCTTGTCAAAAATCATTTGGTCATGTATATAAGAATTTATTTCTGGACTCTGTATTCTGCTCTCTATTCTATTGAGCTGTATGTCTGTCTTTGTGCTCATACCATGCTGTTTTGGTTACTGTATCTTTGTAGCAGGTTTTGAAATCAGGAATTTTAAGTTCTTCAGCTTTATTCTTCCTTTTTTTTTAATTTATTTTTTTAATGTTTATTTCTGAGAGAGAGACAGTGTGAGCAGGGGAGGGTCAGAGAGAGAGGGAGATACAGAATCAGAAGCAGGCTCCAGGCTGTGAGCTAGCCAGCACAGAGCCTGATGCGGGGCTCTAACCCACGAACCGTGAGATCATGACCTGAGCTGAAGTCGGACGCTTAACCAACTGAGCCACCCAGGCACCCCAACTTTATTCTTCCTTTTACAGATTTTATTTTTCTAACTATTCATGGTCTCTTGAGATTACCTCCGCATTTTAGAATGGGTTTTTCTATATCTGCAAAAAACTATAATTAGGATTTTGGTAGGGATTGCATAAATTTGTAGATTGTTTTTGGTAGTTTTGACATCTTAACAGTATTAAGTCTTCTAATCCCTGAACAAAAATGTCTTTCTATTTACATTTGTCTTTTTAAATTTCTTTCAGAAATGTTTTGTAGTTTTCACTGCACAAGGCTTTTACCTCCTTGGTTTATTCCTAAGCATTTCTACTTTTTTTGAGGCTACTGCAAATGAATTTTTTTTTAATTTCCTTTTTGGATTGTTCTTTTTTAGGGTATAGGAATCCGACCGATTTTCTGTGACTTTGTGTCCTCCTGCTTTGCAGAATTCATTTATTAATTCTAGCATTTTATGTGTATGTGTGTGTGGAATCTTTAGGATTTTTTACATATAAAATCATATCATCTACAAATAGATATAATTATACATGTTCCTTTCGTTTTGGATGTTTTTTCTAAAATTTTTTCATGATAATTTCTCTGGCTACAACTTCCAGTACTATGTTGAGTAGAAATGGTGAAAGCAGGTACTTTTGCAATCTTCCTGATTTTAGAGGAAACATTGTCAGTCTTTTGCCTTTGAATATGATATTTGAGATAGGCTTTTCTTAAATGAATTTATTATGTTTTGGTGGTTTTCTTCTATTCCTAGTTTGTTGAGTGTTTTTATCATAAAAGGGTGTTATATTTTGTCAAATGTTTTTTCTGAATCAGTTGAGATTGAGATTTCTTGTTTGTGTGTGTTTTTCTTTTATCTTTCCTTCTGTCAATGTAGTATAGATTAGTGACTGAGTTTTGTATGTTGAACCACCCTTGGATTTCAGGAATAAATCCTACATTTGCCATTGTGTGTAATACTGAATTTGATGATGTTCTGTTGAGTACTTTTACCATCAGTATTCCTAAGAGTTTTGCTCTATCGTTTTCTTGTGGTATCTTTGACTTTGGTATCAGAGTAATGCTATCCTCTTACAATGAGTTACAGAGTGCATCTTTCTCTTTAATTTGGGGGGAAACTTTGAGAAGAATTGTTGTCAATTCTCCTTAAATGTTTAGTAGATTTTAGTCATGATTCCATCAGGTCTTTACCAGGAGAGTTTGATTATTAATTCAATATTTATTATTTATAGGTCTCTTTACATTTTCTATTTCCTCCATGTTTGGTTGGTCTTGGTAGGTTTTGTGTTTCTAGGAATGTGTTCACTTCATCTAGATTATCTAATTTGTTGGTATACAATTATTCATAGTATTCTCATGATCTTTTTTAAAATTTCTATAGAATTGGTAGTAATATTACCACTTCTATTTCTGGTTTTATTAATTTGATTCTTCTCTCTTTTTTTCTTAGGTTTGTTGATTTTGTTGAACTTTTTGATAACCAACTTGTGTTTTTTTTAAATTTTCTCTATTATTTTTCTAGCCTTTATTTCACTTATCTGTATACTAATCTTTATTATGTCCTTCCTTTTGATAGCTTTGGGTTCTTTTTCTAGTTCCTTGAGTGATAACATTAGGTTGTTGTTTGAGATTTCTTTTATTTGTTTGTTTGTGTTATGTAACCTTTCTTTTTAGCTTGAATTTCCCCACTTAGTGCTGCTTTCACTGTATTTTATAAGTATTGATATGTTGAGTTTTCATTTTCATTCATCTCTACGTATTCTGTAATGTCCCTGTGGTTTCTTCTTTGATCCATTGATTAAGAATGTGTTCTTTAATTTCCACAATTTTGTGAAATTTTTTTAGCTTTACTTATGTTATTGATTTCTAATTTCATCCTGTTGTGGTCAGAGAAGGTACTGTCTATGCCATATAACAATTGAAACAAAATTTGTGACCTAACATATATCATCTTTCCTGGAAAATGTCCCAAGTGCACTTGAAAGATATGTATTCTGTTGTTGGTGGATAAAGTGATCTATTTATGTCTATTAGATCTAGTTGCTTTGTTGTGTTGTTCATGTCCTCTATTTCATTAATTATTGTATGTTTGCTTTTCTATTAATTATTAAGAGTGGGATATTGGAGCCTCCAACTGCTACTGTAGAACTGGCTTTCCCTGCTCCAGTTCTGTCAATTTTGGCCTCATGTTTTCATGGTCTATTATTAGTTGTATAAATGTTGATAATTGTTATATCCTCTTGGTGTATTGAATTTTTAATTAATATATAATGTCTTCTTTTGTCTTACAGAACTTTTGAATTGGATTTTAATTTTTCTGATGTTAGCATAGCTCCCCCTGCTCTCCTGTGGTTACTATTTACAGGGAATATCATTTTCCGTCCTTTTACTTTAATCTGTTTGTGTGTTTTAATCTAAATTGAGCCTATCGTAAATAGCTTATAGTTGAATCATGTTTTTTTTAATCCATTCTACTTATCTTCGTCTTTTTATTAGAGTTTTTAATGATTATTATAGAATGTCTCTGTGCCAAAGTATGAGCCTGAGGGAAAGACTTCTGTTGTTCTGAGCTCTTTTCTGAACCTGTGTTTTCCTTTGGGAATTCCTTGTTTATATGGTTGCTATAAAATATTTTAGTCACCAATATCTGGCTCCTAAAAGAAGAAGAAAAATGAGGGCAAAGAAGTTGTCAATGCTTTAATCCTCTGGAATTTACCTTAGCTCAAAGGGCAGCAGTTTGCAATGATGAGAGGAGGTGCAAGAACAAGACCCTCTTCCTCTTCCCATCTACGATTGTAAGCACCATCAGAGCACAGGTGTCTGATACTTGGAGGACAAGGTCTTTTTGGCCCACCTGGGCTTCTGCAAACTATTTGCAAGCTGCTTCATGAACATGTATAGAGCTGCCTGCCATGGGATTGAGATGGGGGAATGGGTTTCTACTGCTTTGTTAAGAGCTGAAATTGACCAAAATTTACCATCCAAACCTTCCTGTGAAAATTACAAGTTTTCAACAGAATCCAGAGTTCCAAAATAGTTTTAGCAGCTAGATACTACCAATACAATTGTTGTCTAGGTCAGGAAGACAGATTTCTGATGTTTCCTAGTCCACCAACTTCCCAAAATCCTCTTGGCTTTCCAGTAACTTTTATGCTAAATTCCTGCTCTTGTTGAATTCTTAACTGTGTATTTATAGACTCCCTTATTTTAGCTGATGTCTTGTCTCTGCCTTGACTTCACTCCTACACTACTTCTCTTCTATTCCCCAAAACACCAACCACAAAATTGTTATGTGAATAAAGTTTTTTTAAAGGCTTGATAATAATGAGATATAGGATATAACACATATTAAAACCATTTAAAATTTTAGTTCTTATATTTTAATATTATTCTTCCATCCTAACTTCACTGTTTCTATGTATTAGTTTGCTAGAGCTACCATAACAAAATACCATAGACTTAGGTGGCTCAAACAATTGAAATTTATTATCTAACAATTTTGGAAGTCCAAGATCAAGATGCTGGCCCTTCCCTTATATAAGGATGCTAATCATATTAGTTTAGGGTCTTGCTCTAAATGTCTCATTTTCAAACAATCACCTGTTTAAGGGCTTTATCTCCAAAAATAATTACATTCTGATGTCCTGGATTAACATATGGATTTTGATTGGACAAAAATTTAACCCATAACAATACATTTCTTTAAGACCCTAAACTACCTTTATATTCCTCAGGCAACCCTTCTCCTCCTCTTCTCCAAATACCTATACCAATCCATAGAACAGTTCTTCATTCATGACCTGCGAGAAGGAAAACCCACCTTCCAGTACTTTATTACTTCTTGGTCTCCCTTTTCTTTGATAGATCTACCAGGGTGGGTAGAGGGAACACAACCAACAAGTTCCACAAACATGTTTTCCAGAAGATGAGAGTAATACTCTCCTTGGAATGAATGCTTCCATCATTGTGACTCAGATTACAGCCAGTGTTGCAAATAACATTTTTTCTTCTGACTACTCTATGTGTATCACATTCAGTCTTTTATTAAAACTATTTGCTGCATCTGTCTGCCTCAACCTGTAGGTTGTAAGGTCTTTGTAGGCAGAGGCTATGTCTTATTTATTATTTATCTTATAAATAAATAAATAAATATCTTATTTATTGCTCACAACCTCTGTCTGAAGACCTTTATATCATAGGATCTTTTTTCTACCTTTCTTCTTTATGCTCATGGAAAATCTGTGAATTTCTTTCAATGTTATGGACTTCATAAAATTATTTCTTCTTTAAAATTTTAGGTTAATTGTTCATACATTAGGTCTTAAGCTTTGTTTTTTGATTTGTCCTTATACCCTATCTATGTACTTCAGTTAGCACAAATTACCTTGTACAGGTCCTGAATGTTCATTTGTTAATCTCATAACTAGATTTTAAAAAAAAGCATTATTTTCTGACGAAGTAAAATGCAAGTGTATTGGACACAAATTTGTTTCATAGTTTAAAATGCTACCTGTTTTTGAAATTTTATACAGAGAAGATTTACAGCCATTTTTGAATTTTTCTTCAGTTAAATCATATTTATATATTCACACACATACATATCTACATATCAACACATGTATGTATATATGTGTATATACATGTGTATATGTATGTATGTGTATGTATGTGTATGTATGTGTGTGTAATTATACATGCACATCGTATAGGTCTCTTATTTTTAGTTTATTTATTTATTTTGAGAAAGAGAAAGAGAATGAGCAGAGGAGGGGCAGTGAGAAAGGGGATAGAGGACCCAAAAAGGGTTCTGTTGTGACAGCAGAGAACCCTAGGTGGGACTGGAACTCACAAACTGTGAGATCAGGACCTGAGCCAAACTGGACACTTAACAGACTGAGCCACACAGGCACCCATATAGGTCTTGAAAATACAAATATTTTTCTTGGAATAATTGCATTTCTTATTTTCTGAATTCTGTCTGTGATGATAGAGACATTTGTCATTTATGTGAAAAATAACTCCACAATTAACAGAAGCATTGACCTCTCTTATAGCCTGTCTTGATGGAACATTCTTCCTTTCCCACATCATATTCATCATAAATCCTAACAGAAATGTTCAGCATGATTGTAGACATTTCTTTTCTTTTGGGTTGGAAGCTACGAAACTTAATTTGGCTAGAGTCAACTTCTTCAAGCTAGCCATCTTTTAGGAAGCTTATTAAGTAGATTCAGGGCCAAGCTTTTCCAAATACTATCACTTAACCTTGGGCACATTGTATTGAACAAATCTAAATTCCTTTTCCTTCCATCGATCTTTTACTTTGTTCAGAATCTGGATAATCACCGTCAAGTGTGGAGATTTATTAGAACTTTTCACTTGATCTTCTGACATACAAGTAAACTACATAGGTATTAACAAATGTGTTTGGGGGGGCTTACTGAAGAATCAACGGGACTCCTGCCATTCTCTTGGCAATCACCTTTTTTGGAGTTATGAGTGAAAGGTTGTTTTCAGTCCTGTTTCACTATAGTATAGATTAGCATGGTTTTAACATGTCAGGGGATGTTCACCGCCTCCTCTGTGCACAGCTGTGGTAGAACACTGTGGTCATCCTTCCAGGCCTTTACTAGTGCTCTTCTCACACTATTAATTAAAAGAGAAATATTATTACAGCATTTAAGAGAACGTATGATGCAGCTAACATTTTCCACCCACCTGCATTTACCAGAAGCAATTTTGCTCTCACTCACACACCTACCACTCATGTCCTTAGGTGAAGAGAATATTTATTTGGACTTGCAGACCAACATAATCAGAGATGGCGTAGAGTCACAGTCATTATGCCTGGAAGGAATGTGTGGGGAAACAAAGATAAGAGTAACAGTGAATAATTACTCTCGCTTGTAGGCAGCGGGTTTCATATGAAATAAAAAGAAATGCAAGAAAATGAGTAAGTGTAAAAAGAGAAAGAAATACCCTGTTCAGAGATGAAGCGACTTAGGTCAAAAAGAAGTGCATTTAATAGGAAGTACAGAAATAAAAGGAATGTGAATCATAAGATATATTTGCATCCTAATGACTTTATAATGGACAGCTGCCTTATCCTTCTTTTTGTGTTTTATGAAGTATTTAGCACACACATACTCCATGCCCAGCTTAAGAAATAGATTAGTGACACTATTTTGAAGATGGCATTTAGTTGTGATTTCTCTAGTTTATGTCTGTCTCTAGCCTCAGATACGCATATATAAAAAAATACAGGCTATATGTATACCTTTGACTCTTCCCAATGAAAAGATCTGATTACCTTAGCATCAATGCAATCAACTGCTGTTGTACAGGTTGTTAGTGTCTAATGTCCCTATTGAAAGTACTTAGCAAGGTATAGAAGCAATTGTTTCAGGTATAAAATATGCCAGTTGCCTAATTCCTAAAGCCTGGCAAATCAAATCAATCCACTCTCTCCCATCACTCATATTTTGTGAAGACCCAGGCAATGCAGATCACAGGAAAGAGACTCAGGAAGACTGGTGGAGTATGTGTGTGATTGTGTATGTGTATGTGTTTGTGTTTGATAAGGAAATTCAACAAAGATTATGATTTGGCAAAATCAATAAGTCTTTGGTTTTGGTAGCTAGAGTCATTCCCTAATCCCATTATTAAGGCAAAGTAGATAAGAAAGCACTGAAGAGCACAGAATTGATCTTTTCTGAATTCCTAACACTTATTCAGTAAATGATTTTTAAATCAATAAATAAACAAATATGCATTATTTCTCAAGCACTTCCTCCATACCTCTTTGAGGGCTATATCCCTGGGACTTCTTTGGTCATTTGAAACTCTTCTCTATGTTCCTTAAAACGTTTTATTTGCTTGTATAAAAATATGTGTGGGGAGGATCTTAAATGACAGTTCTATATGAATAGCCACATAAACACAAACAGTGATAAATAGTGTGAGCAGTTAATGCCAGAAAGTATTGTTGTGGATGTAAAAACACACAGAATCTCATTGCTTATCAGTCCTGGTCTTCATTTTATGAAAAGTTAATAAGTCTTGGAAGGAGATACTTTTGATAGAAGTAAGGTATTGGCCTCAAGGAAATCCAGTCTCTCCTAACGCATTTCACTAGAAAAAGAAAAAGTTTACTTCAAGTAAACTGCAGTTTATTATCCAGGATATTGTTTTGGAAACTCATCATCCTAAAGAATTAAACCTGAGGACATTCTTCTTGAGTTCCTGTCTTCAAGCTCTTTTCCTTGGTGTTTTATTTTCCTAAGGGCTAAGTAGAAAATCCCTCAACCAAACCCCCCCAAAAAAGAAAAAGCTGCTTAAGGGCATAGGCTGTTTACACAGTATTCACAGCTTTTACACAGTATAGGTACTTTGAGCTGGGGTCACCTTTTACAACTCTTCTGTGTTACCAGTATGATATTGGTATTATATAGTGTGATTCCACAGTGCCATATTGAAGAGAGGCCAAGTCTATGCCTTTATTGTTTTTGCCATTTGAAAAGCTTCAGTATCTTGATCCTATTTCTTGGAATTACATCAAAAAAATTTTATTCTTTAAGAACCTACTGATTCAAGAGGAAATTATCTTTACACATTGATAGGTGGATTAATTAATTAAAAATATACACATAGTATAAATTTACCTCAGCTTAGAAGAGAGCTAAACTCAAAGTAATATATATCATTGTCTCTGTTCTCAATTTTAAAATGTAATCTGAATTTCATGATATTTAACAGTAGTCAAAATTAAAAGACTCAAAAACCCAAAACTTCTTTCATGGAAGCTAGCTTTTCTTTCCTTTAATTTCATATGGCAAAAGCAATTTTATACATGGTAAAGATATCAAAGACAGATAGGCAGATATTTAAATGTAGTCCAAAATCTGTGACTGGACTATTTACTTATTTACATCCTACATAACTCCAAAAATGCTTTGTAGTGGAGAAGAATAATTATTAAATACATTATTCAGATTCATATTTGTTCTGTTAATAATCCTTAGCTTTTTATTTGTACATATTGCTATTTAAAAAATCATTAAACCTGTTAGCACCCATCATTAAAGTATAGTGTTTGAACAACTCACATTTTTATTTCATACTAAGGACTTTGATTTAGTCAACATTTTTGTATAGAAACAGATGTGCATAAGGACAGAATGTCTTTCATCTAATACATCATTCATATCAAAGTTTTAAAAACACATTCCAACTGGTGAATTTATTATTGTATTCCAATAATGAGCAAGCATATCTAATGGGCTTTTTTTTTTTTAATTCTTCTATCAGATGTAACTTGGCATAACAAAGCTTTTCTTCCTAACAAATGTGAGCTGGCTCTTGGACTTTTGTGCCATTCCCTCTTGTGTGTCCTTGCACTTGAGGTTAGTGCCTTGTTCCCAAGGTGTCTAGACTGTTGCCATCCAGCAGCTTCTCTGTATTCATATATCCTCGCACATTAACTCACTTCTGAAGTCTAATGAATGCCTACATTGAATGAAGGCCTACATTGAATGAAGGGATTTGGCTTGCCAGAATCCGTTTTCCATTATTCCGGTAATGGCAACTAGCTTTTCCTTTGGGGAACTGCCATTCTTGCATTCCACCTGGTGCTATTTGGGTTGTCAACCATGAAGCCTTCTCTACCTTGATTAGGGCAACTAGACTGAACAGCTCTTGTCATTAGTTTTAATATGGATTATGCTCCTATGAGGATGGAAAGCGATTAGAACTCCTGCATCTTAAAGATGAAACCTAAGGAAATTCTTCATGAGTTCTGACATCTAAGCTTTCTGAAGTTTCCCAGGAGTTTTACTTTCTTAGGCTCTGTTGTAATCAACTATGTATGTATGTATGTATGTATGTATGTATGTATTTATTTATTTATTTGATTCGGTGTCTTACCTTGTGAAACCGATCAACTCATTGGGATTTTCCTTATGTTAGTTTCTGTGGAAATTTTCTGTTGCTTTCAGTGAAGAACATGAACTGATATAAATTTTTCTTAGACTCTGTTTTCAGGGGTTATTAATTATTTATTATTAGCAGCTTTGGAACAAATAATTGGGCCCAATGGTTGTGAATCTTCACTAAAATCCATGTAGGCTCTACAAAAAATTGGCCTGAATACAAACCATTCATTTTGTATGCTTGACCATCTCTTTGAGGATTGTTCTCTATATATGAACATTTTTTTTCTTTTATTGTACTAGGTGAATTAAGTTTTCAAATCTCTGAAACCCAGTCCTCTGAGAATGATTTAGTTACCCCTGTGTATACTTTGGGATTATCTACAGTAATCTTTAAACCTATAGATGTCATCTATTGTTAATATTTTGGATAATCCCAGCAGGATATTCATTGTCTTTTTTGAACTTGAAGAGGTTTGGGTTCCATAAAGTGATTTCACAAAAGATTCATATTTATCAAAGAAAATTCTTATAATTTTCTTCTCAGGGCAAATGTTGAAAATAATTACTTTTTAATGAATATAACATACTTTCCATTTAATTACATAGAGATTAAGTGAGTGAGATTTACTTTTATCTTATTATAAAATTATAGTTTTTTGCATTGATTTTACAAAGTAATGTTGGGCGTCAGACTTAGTGATTTTGTTTGGCAATTTTATGATCTTGCTGTAAGGTTAAATAAGGTATTAACTCTTGATTAGGTCTATAATTATGAGAAACTGACTTCTAATGGGAAGGGGAAAAATAAGAGGATATTTTCATATAGTAATTCCTAATGAGCAGGAATACCCATTTTTTAAAGAAAAAATTATTTTAAAAGAAAATTCAAAACAGACTACAGGAATTTGTAATAATTACTCAAATCTTATATATACATATAGAAATATGGAAAGAAATATATGTTCTGAACCCAAGATATCTTTATGTATTAGATTTCATTTTATAGAATCAATAGCTTCATAGAGTCAGCTACTTATTTGAATTAACATAAACATTGGTGATGCCCCCAGTGTCTATCCTGGTTTCTATTTCTTTTGAGAATACATAGGTAGCAGATATATGTTGGTTTTTCCACTGACACACTTAAGGCAGCTTATCATAAAATGCTGCATTTACATGGGATGCCCAATTCAGCTTTAAAATTGAAGGATCTCTTCAGTCCCTCTGAGCTCTAAAAATTTTATGATTCTGTGATTCTGGGTACAAGAAAATATTTAAGCTCCCTCATTGTCAAGGGAAAGCCACCAGAGTTGTGATTCTACAAATTCAATGAGACAAAGCAAGAGTTTTAGTAATTGTCAAAGCGATGGCCCAGACAGCAGTGGAGACAGGCAAGCCTGGAATGGCTGGCTTGGTAGTCAAGGTATTTCTAAGAAGGTGGTTTAAATAAGATACAGGAAGAGAAGTAAACAGCAAATACTTTGCATAAAAGTATCTGATCTTGGGGCGCCTGGGTGGCTTAGTCGGTTAAGCGTCCGACTTTCGCTTAGGTCATGATCTCGCGGTTCGTGGGTTCGAGCCCCGCGTCGGGCTCTGTGCTGACTGCCAGCTCGGAGCCTGGAGCCTGTTTCAGTCTGTGACTCCCTCTCTCTCTGACCCTCCCCTGCTCACGCTGTGTCTCTCTCCCTCTCCTAAAAATAAATAAAACATTAAAAAAAAAATTAAAAAAAAAAAAGTATCTGATCTTGAAAATGCCTACTTTGGATTTTGATTCAGGGATGATCTTAGAAAGGATCAGGAATATGTGGTTAGAAAGGATAGGAGGAATTCAGGACTTGTGTATGAAGATAAAGCAAAAGTAATAATTCTATTTATTTCAATTTTCTCTGATCAGGGTTAAATGTATATGTTGGAGGTGAGTGACTCTAGTTTCAAAGGTTAAAAGATAAAAATGAAAAGTGTTCTAATAGATCCTGATAATATTCTTCTCAGCCAAATTCCATTAGTGATATTCTAGCTGTTAAGTGCCAAAAACAAACAAACAAACAAACACACATACATACACCTAATGACATTGAATGGATATTCAGCTATCTTAGAAATTCTTCTACAATGATTTTCTTGAACTGTCTCTTAATTGAATTATTTATAGATTCAAGTGATTATCTCCTGAAGTGGATCTAATAATGTACAATCAAATGTTTGTGTGAATATGCTTCTATCTGTACACTTTACATTTACACAAGTAAGACATTCCATTATATTACAATATGAGATAGAGAATAAATTATATAATCTTATGAGGGTATATAAATTATTATATTACACAACTTCTCAGTATTCAGACCTAAACACTTTTCCTCTTTTCCCATTTTTGTTTTGTCAGTGGGTCAGATAGTAGCAGAAGGAATATATATTATTCTAATTTAATCTTAATAAAGGTTCATATAGAACAGTTCAATACAGTACAGAATTATACAGTATTCTCTACATGCACTGGATTTTCTGGGGAGCTGTGGGGAACCCAAATTAGGTGGAGATACTTGATCCCTGCCTTCAAGGCGTGCACAGTCCTGTTAAGGAAATAAAACTTGTGAACTTGAAGCAATTAAATAACAATACCAAGACAGTTTACAATACAGTGTTAAATTAAATACCATCAAGCACCATAATTATATGGTTCAAACTGTAACTTTTTTAGGCAGAACTTGCCAGAGTTAATTGATCATTTTGAATAATTCAGCAAGAGTAGAAGGCTATAATTTATCTTTGTCTTAATTTTCCCAGTTAGGTCACCCAACCCTTTTTATCACTTAGTCATATTCCCAGGCATGTGGCATTAGTAACCCTTGTTTCCTCTTGGCTTGCCTGCAGCTGCATTTCTGTCTCATGATCCTTATCTTTTAGCTTACGTATAGTACTCAAATTGACTAGAGGTTAGACTATAGCTAATCACTACCATCCAGTGTGTATTCTGAACAGAAATACAAGCAGAATTCACTCTGAGGGTACGGATTCCAGCTGAATGAGTTTTGAAAGAAGGTGAACAGCACTTGCGTTCTTAACCAGGTTGGATACGAAATTCAAATCCTGTAAAAAGAAGTAAGATCTTCTGTGTACAGGAAACTAATGACAAAGGGGAAAAACTTAACATCTCTGAACTTTGGACAAGATCTGAGCCATTCCACATTGGGGCCAATAACCTAAAACATTATGGGATCACCAAAAGTCCTTTTATTGCATTATATAATGTAGTAAAATAATTGGTGTTTGGTGGAATGGAATACATGTAAATTAAATAAAATAAGTGACTGATATGTTTTATAATTAGTTTCAGGAAAGACTGTTAAAATTAAAGCATGTTTTAGAGATTAAATAGATAACTTTCACTCATTTGAATGTTCTACTTTGAGGCACACCATATTTTCTGGAGAAAATAATGTAAAGGAACTATTACTGCATCTTTATCTAAAAGACTATTTCCATATTAGAGCTCAAAACATGAAAGGAGATTTATTTAATGATGTATCATTAGTCTCAGAACTGTCTCTAGCTGACACTGTAAAGTAAACACGGCTGCTTTGTCTTTTCTCGCTCTTATTTCCACCTATAGCTTCTTGCTACTCTTTGGATTGTCTTTATACTGCTCCTCATGTGAGGTCCCTGACTCCCCAGTCCAATTCTCCCATTCCATTTGGCCTCTACTGGCAAGTTCCAGATTTTCAGTGTGTCTCATCTTTCCCCTTTCCATCCCAGCAATCTTGTCATATACATCTCAGAACCCAGATACCTCGATAATCAACTCCACATTAATGTTAAGGAGGTATTCGTGGACTGATGTGTGTTTTTTAAAGGATCCTTTCTGTTGACAATTTACCTTAATGGTGTAAATGTCAGTGACTTCAGGCTGCGTTTTCTGCTTAAATACCTAGAGTAGATGTCTGCTTTTTCTATCTCTACATATGGTGAAGCCTGATTAAGCTTGTAGCCAAATTACAGAGCTGACAAAAAATCATGTCACAACATCTGAAGGGTTAGCTAAACTTACCTTGATAAAGTCTGTGACATTTTCACACTCTGGTACCTGAAAGAAGATAATATTTTCACGTGGCTGATATTGGTTTATTTAAATAAGAAGCTAGTTGGTGTTTGTCCCTGAAAAGAAATGTGATAATCTCTTTGTTTGACTTATAGTTAATACTTTCTTGAACATTTCAAGAGTTTCAAATGTATTTACCCAAATTATGTGTGAGCCAGAGAAGCCCATTTGAAGGGAATGGTACTAGATCACAAAACGCCTTTCCCACTTTCAGCAGCAAATTAGATAAACAGACAACAGCTTTGGGGGCTATGCTTTTATTTATTTAATTAGTTCATCACCGCCGTTTAGTCTGTAGTTGGAGTATTCTTCTAATCATTAGAAAAAGTGCTTAGTCCAGGCTGACATGTTCTAACTTTATTCAGCTGAGAAAGAACATAATTATAAATAATGTGAGAGCTAAGGATGGATGGCTACGTATGTACATATGCTGCTGACTCTGGAAAATTCTTCAGAATCCTTTCCTAACACAGCAAAGGCCAACCCTCTGTGCAATCTCCCTGTCAGATGCTGAAGCCACCTTTCCATTATTCAGGGACTGATGCTGCTGAGGTGTTCTCATTCTCTTCCTTCGCCCTTCAGATGTTTAGCTTTTGATCATTTTGTTGTTGTTGAACAGCATGTCCAATGGAAAGTAGGGTGTCGGCAAGACAGAAAGGCAAAATTCAAACAAATTAGTTGTATTGCATGTAGGACACAGTCAATGTGCTGCCTTCACCATCAACAATGCAGTCCTTATATTCTCCTCCCCCAGACCCAAACTCCCAAATCCTTCCTTCCTTGGTGCAATGGTTTCAATCGACTTTCAGGCAGTCTTCAGAGTTATAAGACCAAACTTCTTTACAAAAAACAAAAAACAAAAAACAAAAAACTAAGGCAAATCTATACATACATACCCTACAGAGAAGTCAACAAAGAATACATAATGTTATCAGTTAAATCTTTTGTGCCTTTAGCCAACATTTCATCTCTGTAGGCCTCAGTTGCCTTATCTGTCAAGCCTTGGAGAGTACTTGAGTGATACAAAGACATATTTATATTTCAGGTCCCCAGTATTTACTGAGCACCTACTATGTGCTATGACAGGAAATTTATTCATCTGATTTTTGGTGTTTTTTAGCTCCCATTTGCTGTTTTTTACTTATTTGCTCTAATTTTCTTAATTATTTTAATGTCAAAAATAACATTTGCACCAATAAAAAATGTATAAAGAAGACATTAATAGCCTCCCTCAATCTTGTTTCCTTCCAATCTCTATCTTCGCTGAAGTATTTATCTATAGTGCCTTGCTATATTCTCCTTTTTCAAATTCCTTCATGTTCATAATAATATACAAATATATGCACACAGTTAGAAACCATAGAATTATACTTTACCTTTTTACGCATCTTAGAAGTCTGCTTTATTAGAATTAGTCTTTTTTTTTTTAACCTGGTGAGGCCTGTCCTGACCACCCCATTTAACATTAGGATCCTATCAACCACCATTGATTCCTCAGGTGCTCTCTATGTGCAACTATACTACTTGATTTTTTTTTTTCTTCTATAGCACTTATTGCTATTGGATATACTGTATATTTTACTTCTTCATTTGTTTTTTGGGTTTTTTGGGGAGAGGTAGTCCCAGATAAGCTTCTTGAGGGTGAAATTTCATGTCTCTCTTTTTTTTTAATTTTTTTTTTTAATTTATTTCTAGGAAAGAGAGAGAGACAGCGTGAGCAGGGGAGGGTCAGAGAGAGAGGGAGCCACAGACTCTGAAACAGGCTCTAGGCTCTGAGCTGGCAGTCAGCACAGAGCCCAATGCGGGGCCCGAACCCACGAACCGCGAGATCATGACCTAAGCGAAAGTCGGATGCTTAACCGACTAAGCCGCCCGGGCGCCCCTCATGTCTCTTTTTATTATTACTGTAATTCAGTGCTGTATTACTGTTTGATAGTATTAGCATAGTATTCAGTGCATCCTATTTGTAGGATTAATATTAATATATATAAAGAGAGAATTTCTTTGGGGATGGCAATTTTTCTTTTTTAAATTGGGATGATGGAGTACCTTTGTGGCTAAGATGATTAAGCATTAGACTCTTGATTCTGCCTCAGATCATGATCTCATGGTTTGTGGGATGGGATCAATCCCCAAGTAGGCGTCTTAGCTGACAGTATGGAGCCTGCTTGGGATTCTCTCTTCCTCCTCTCTATCCCTCCTCTCTTCACTCTCTCTTTCTCTCTCAAAATAAATAAACAAACAAAAAGTGGGATAATACTGAGCAAATGAGGTCTGCAGTTTGCTTCTTGTGCTGAGCAATCCAGCAAAAACAATAGATACACAACTAACTCATTTAAACATTTTCTAATGTATATAATATTCCACAATATTGTATCGTGGATTGTATAGTATACGTAACCATTCTCATATTGATGAATATACAGTTTTTGCATTGTGAAGTAATATATTTTCAATATTATCCAATATTATCTTTATGAAAGCTGGTTCTTTCACTTCTAATTCATAATAATAACAGCTAAGTTATTGATTGCTTTTAGGCTTGAACTTTTCTGAGCATGTTATGTGCATTAATTCATTTATTCTTTCCCACAGTCCCACACAATAGGTTTAGTTTTTATCTCTATACAGTGAACACAGTGCAGGGGACTGAGATACAGGGAGTTACTTGCCCAAAGCCACACTTCTGCTAAGAGGCTGAGCTAAGATTCAAGCCCTAGCAGTCTACATCCAGAACCTGCTCTCTTAACAATCTAATGCTGATTATAAAAATGAGATGGGTTTATTAAAAGTAAACATGTTTTAAATGTATAGTTATAAATGTAATAGTTATTTCCAGTTAATTACCAAACAAGTTTTAGAGTTCATACTGTCACAGACAATAAGTGTCTGTTTTCCTTTATCCTCATCGATAAATTTTTGATGTTTTCATGTCATTTTATTAATTTTTAAAATTTTACAGAAGTAAAGGATCAAAAGAAAAGATGTTATTGAAAATAGCTTCCAGTGGCTAGGAATGAATACTGGTTTGGTTACATTGTTCTATCAGTAAAAATGCCTGCAGCAAATGCCTTCAATGAAATGGGAGTGGAGGCTAATTGCTACTGGCTACATAACTGGTAAAGTTATGTACCTTTAATTTATTACTGGGGATACAGAAATTAAAAGATGCCTATTCCTAGGAACAGAGCTATTTCTAACCACCACTGCCCTTTCCTTTACATAGAATAGGAAGAACCAAACCTTGAATGCCAGGTGCTTTATTAAAGAGAAATGAAGTTTAACATATGTCAGTTGGATAATAATGCTAAGTATACTTTGGATGTTGGTGTGTTGGTACTGGACTAGGGATTCACTTAGTCCACCATTGAGAAGTTTACAGGAATACAATTTGGATGAATTTATTCTAACTGCTATCAAACTCATTTTATTCAGGTATGAAGAGAATATGATCTTTTAATAAATAGGTCTTTAGTATAAACAATGGGCTATGAATGAGAAATGAAAGAAAATTTATTCACTTTTCATATTGCCAACCTATTATGAGAAATTTCTGTCCTTTAGGTAACCATATAATTTGTTCAAACTGTGAAACTTTTGAAAATGGACAGAGTGCTACCAATAGTTATTCTGGGTAACAGGTGTATAACAAGACCTTTCTATGCAAGCTGAGATGTAATGACCATTCTGTATATCACAGACTTTCATTGTTTACTTTTCTTACATATATGCTTCAAAGTCTACTTGTGAAAAAATATTGTAAAAGTGATGGACAGTAATATTTTCCATCTCATTTACTTCATGTATGCTATTGTCTGTCCCTCTTTCCTTCTCTCATTTTTTATTTTTCCATTTTTACACATTGCCCTATTCCTCCATTTTCAAATTACAATGTTTCATCCTCTAATTGTTAAGATTTAAATAGGAGACAAAGACTCAAAGTTTGCCATGAGTTGCTTGGGTTCTAGTATGTATGGGCCATGGAACAATGGTCTTGTTCTGTTGGTTTGGACTCTGCTTGCCCTTTTTGTACTGTCTTACTACCTGCTATTTCTTTTTCTTTTTAAGTTTATTTATTTATGAGGGAGAGAAAGACCCATGAGTATGGGAGGGGCAGAGAGAGAAGGAGACACATGATCTGAAGCAGGTTCCAGGCTCTGAGCTGTCAGCACAGAGCCCAACTCGAGGCTTGAATTCACAAACCGTGAGATCAAGACTGAGCCAAAGTTGAATTCTTAACTGACTGAGCCACCCAGGCATCCCTCTACCACCTTCAATTTTTATTTAAAAACCTTTTGTACAGGTAATTTCTATAATAGAAAATCTTGCAGTCCATGAAAATAAGTATATCCAAATATTTTTATTTTTTAAAAAGGTTTTATTTATTTTTTAGAGAGAGAAAGAGACAGAGTGAGCAGGGGAGGGCCAGAGAGAGAGGGAGATAGAGAATCCATGCTACCTGTCAGCACAGAGCCTGACGTGGGGCTCAAACCCACGAACCATGACATCATGACCTGAGCCAAAATCTGATGCTTAACCAACTGAGCCACCTCAGGCACCCCACAGACATATCCAAATAGTTTAAAGGCAGAGAGAAAGAGACAGACACAAACAGAGATAGGCAGAGTGAGAGAGAAATGAGAGAGAGAGAGAGAGAGAGAGACTGAAAAACATAATAAAAAGGAGAAAGGATGAAAGGGTATCCTGATATAAGGAATCAGATACTTCAACTATAGTTAGTGTCCATTCCCTGCAAACATGTTGTTACTGCCTGACTATTAACTTCTGCCTAAATGAACCTGCCTGTAAGTCTAAAGAGAGCCAGCATTCGTTTTCTGAAACGTCATTTGACTGACCTACCAACTGTGAAAATGTCAAGGCAAGTTAAGGGTAAGCTTAGGGATGAAGAGGCAAGTTCTATATACACCATCCAAAGATTGGTCTTCATCATCAGAGCTCATTTAATGAAGAGTGAATAGAAGGAAAACCTGTTCTTACCATGATTTTATTCTATCATGTGTGTATAAAATTATCAGCACATTAGTGCTCAGTGCATAGCTCTAAACAAAATAGAAAATGTACTTATCCTGAGGCACCTGGGTGGCTCAGTTGGTTGAGCATCTAAGTTCGGCTTAGGTCATGATCTCATGGTTCATGAGTTCGAGACCTATGTCCAGCTCTGTGCTGACAGCTCATGCTCTCTCTCTCTCAAAAGTCAATAAACATTAAAAAAATTTTTTAAAGAAAATGGATTTACCATGAATTATTCCAGCTATACTCTGGATTATCCCTGCCTTTGTGGAAAGTTGATTTTTTCTGTTTTAGTATCAACATAAATTAAGAACACCACTTGGCTATTTTTCAAAACTATGTATAAATAATTTTTATTAGTTTACTTATCATGTTTGGGAACTGATCTTGAGTGTAGAGAGGCTTTGTGTATAACTTAATCTACTCTGTTGTGTAATATGAAAATATAGATTTAAAGTATCAAGAATGTGGAACCTAGGTGGCTCAGTCAGTTAAGCATCCAACTCTTGATTTCAACTCTGGTCATGATCTCATGGTTTGTAAGTTTGAGCCCTTCAGTGGGCTCTGCACTGACAGTGCAGAGCCTGCTTGAGATTCTTTCTCTCTCCCTCTCTCTCTGCCCTTCCCCTGCTCTCTCTTTCTCTCAATAAATAAATAAATAAATAAATAAATAAATAAACTAAAAATATTTTAAAAAATAAATAAAAGTATTGGGGAAAAGACAGAGATACTTGAAAATAGATCAGAAGATTACTGTTGTTGGATATGTGTACAATCAAAACCAATACATAGTAGGTACTTAATGAATGTTTGTTGAATTAATACATTCCAAGATGCCTGAAATACCTCTTGTGACATGTGTTAATACATATAACCTCTCTGGTTCTCACTATCCTCCTCTGCAAAATGAAGGTGTTATACAATGATTTGTAAGGATCATTTCATCTCTAATATTGTGTGGTTCATAATGATTATTAATAACAATACAAATAATAGTGGGGACCATCTCCAAAGATCCACAGATACTCATGCAAACTATAGACAATTATTAGAACTCTAATAAGATATAACTAATCCTTAAGAAATAAATAATCTCTTGTTTTTGTGGGGAGGGGACTCATTTGGCATACATGTGCACATAAAATTTTAAAATGTCATTAATAGGAACATCTAACAATGCAAAGCAGTACCCAACTCCATGAAATGCTTAACTATGGAGATATGGTTGTTTGCAATTAAAAGTTAATTTTTTAAAAATTTTGACTAAAGTTCCATAGTCTAACCCTTCAAGGATGTGTGTTAATTTTTGTCATGTACATTCAGATGTTTTAATGCATAGAATACTTCCTGGTTTCTCCCTTCATTTCACTTCAAAATTCATTCTTCCATTAGATTATGTTTATGTTATATCATATTTACTTATTCGCCATGTATGACATTCATAGTAAAGAAACACTCCAGTAGGAAGCAATTAATAGTTATTACTATCCCCTATTCTGTTTCTTCATTCTCTGTTTTATTTTGCTTTTTCATCACATAGTTATACCAGCTCCTTTAGGCTCAATAGTGGATCAGCAACTGACCTAGGTACTTATGTGTTAACAAAACACTGTTTCTTCTTCCTTGGACCAAACAAAAGCAAAAAAAAAAAATTTTTTTTTAAAGAAACAAACAGAAGTTCTAAAAAATAACATTATGTTAACATGTTGGGGGAGGAATAAATATCTAAAATTAAAATTATGGAAATTAATGAAATTGTGAGCACAATTTTATTATACACTGTAACTGAATATCCATCCCAGTTTGCCTGTTCCTGCAAGTCACTAGAGACATCCTATTTCAATGATTGTCATTCACATAAGGTAGTTTTTTCTCTGTTCATTTACAGAAAAGAGAAGATTGACGTACCCTGAATCTTGAACCTTGGGGCAGGTGTCTATTTATTCTCATTTCTCCATGTGACCCCTGTTCTGAGGGTTGACAGTCCTACAGAATTCTAATTTCTTTAATTTTACAATAATAAAAAATATTTCATAACTATAGTAATAATGATGGTGACAAAAATAGAATTAGAAGGTTGATCTCTCACAAGTCACTGATTCCTTCCATAGCTACATATTTCCCAGCCACCTTCTCCATATTTTAATGAATTGGCTGCTTTTTTTTTTCTTTTTGGTTGCTATTTGGTTTTTAAAAATCTTGCCTCATCAAATAGAGCAGGCAGATAGACGGTAATCTCCATTAGAAGAAAGACCATGCTTATGGTTTTATCCATAGTACTTGGTACAGTGCCTAACATATAATTGTGTGTTAAGTAGATATCTGTTGAACAAATAAAATACATACATACATACATACATGCATGCATACATGTTTGGACATACAGATACAAGTATCACAATCTATTTGCTTACAGCCTAAAAGAAATTAAAGCAAGTTTCAAGGAACGCCTAAAGTGAATAATATAGAAATCAGAGAGTGGGGTATAAGTGATTTTAAGGAACTCTATCTGTTGTCATTGCTTCTCTGCTGGAAATTTTAGAGTTAGCTAGACTTGGCTTTGAACGCTGATTGCTAAACTGAATACATACATATATATATATATATATATTATAGATGTTAGCATTAGATAAGTTTCAGATGTGACAATTACAGGAGTTGTTTTGGAAGAGGCTAGAGTAGAGGTTTCCTTAGTAAATACAGTATGGTTAATTTAGGTTTATAGGTATAATAATATCTTCTCTATCAAAGGGTTTCTCAAATCTCTCTGCAGGTCTATAATGAGTTGCAGTATGTTTATCCGCCTACTCCACTATTGCTGTCAATCAGTTACACTTTGCATTTGGACTTATCTTGTCCCACAAGCCATATATGACTGGGGGAATTCTGGGTTATTTGCTTTTCCTTTTACAAATTTACAATCTTTCTTCCATTTAAATCTTTATACATGTCTATATCCATGAAATCACAGATGACTTGGACAAAAAGTGCAGCACATATATGACCTAATACTTATAGCCAAGTCATGTGGCAAAACTACCTGGCATTGAATGGGGGATGGTAATACCATTACTCAAATGTAGTCACAGGACCCTCATAATTTTTTGCTTGTTTATTTTTGATACCTACATGATGAGGTTATCATTCTACAGTTCAAATCCTTGTAGTTCTTGAAATGTTACTTTTTTGCACAACTATTACTGATTTTCATATATTATATAGTTTATATACTACATATACTGTATAATACTACATATTATGTAGATTTTTACCTACTCGTGAATAGTGAACTTATGCTCTCACAGTGTCTATTTGGTGATGCTCTAATTGAAAACTATGCAGGTTTATTTAGAGAAATCAGATGGCTGATGAATCCCTACCTATATACAGTTGAAACCAAAAACAGGCTGCTGGCTCGCTAATTTTGCCTGTCTCTGTATTTCAGAGTTACCTGCATCCTGTCTTTGACTTCTGTGGTGTTGACCTAGGGTGTAACTCTTGGAAACTAAACTAATTTATGAGACATAGCTAAAACAGGTTTTGTGTTTGGTTTCTAATAATCCATACAGGGAGCCATAATATCGGTAAACCCTGAGTGACTTGAATCTATCATAAAAACTGCCTTTGGCCAACAGTACAGGCCATTTTATAAACAGCACAATACATTTTACTGACCGTGTTTGGCTAAACTGGCTGCCTTAGGTGACTATCTTTGTTTCCATTAAAGCTCTTGTATTAGGAAATTACCTGAAACCTAAGAAGCTATCTTCTTTACTATTAGAATATAAATAACAAGTGGACCCTGGTGATTATTACATTGCTTTCCCATTCCCCATCAATCCCTTCAGGCAAGTCAGTCATAGATCTAGAGTGGGTTTTTTCTCTTGTCTGTATTGCCTACTTGTAGGGTCACAAACCTGTCCTCCTTGTAACTTAGGGGCTCTTTAGTGACCCATGTTTCACTGTGTTTGCTCTACAGCAGATGTCTGACTCCTTAAAGTTTCCCCTGAGCAAGATATCCTGTCTTTCCAAATATATCACAAGTAGGTGCAGGAATTTCACATTTGCCTCCCTTCCACTCCAGGGATCAGTGATGAATGGTCACTGCAGTCTTTTCTTTTTTCTTTTAATTTCACCCTCTTTGTTTGCTAACCCTATATACTTTATCACTTACTTTGTTCCCAAATTGTATCTCCTGGTATCTTAAATACTTAACACCTAATGGAACAACTTTTCATCTCTCTCTCACTTTTTTCCCTCACTTTTTCATTTTGGAAAGAATTCATTAATATTGACTCTTGAATCATGAAAATGATCCTCAGTCATTGAATTATAGAGCCATAGAATGTTAGAGCTGGAAGGGAGCAAAGTTATATTTCTCTTACATCCATGCTTCCAATAGAGCATGTCCTGGCTTATTGTAGCTGCATGAAAATTCCACCCACATAGTTTCATATGTCATAAAGCATGTCACATGCGCATGATGTTTGGGGTTTTAATGCAAAACCCCAAACATCTATTAAATCGAGTCTATTCCATCTCCAAGACTATGCTGCAGCTATTTTAGCAGCTTGAAGTGGTGCAGGGGGCACCTTCAAATATCAGCGTTCCCCACTAGAAAACTTAGGGAAAGTGATTTGAAGGGTGCAGGGATGGTTCATATCAAAGCATATTCTTCATCTATTGGACAGAGAACTTTCTGTAGGACAAAATATGTTGTTAGGCCTATATTTGGGAAATATATTAATTTTTTCTCTCACAGACTAATATCTTAGTATGAATTGGTTCAGATTTTCCATTTTCTTTATTGTTTGACTTAGGAGAGAGTTCCTCAAAGGGACCCCTGAGTGGCTCAGTCGGTTACACTTTTGGCTCTTGATTTCAGCTCACGTCATGATCTCACAGCTCATGAGATAGACCCCTGCATCAGACTCTGCCCTGACAGCACAGAGCCTGCTTGGGATTCTCCCTCTCCTTCTCTCTCTGCCCCTTACTCCCCCCACCCTGATTCATAAATAAATAAACATTTACAAGAAGAAAAAAAAAAGATTGTGTTCCTAGAGATAGATAAGCAAAAGCAAGATTTGATACGGATTCTAGAAATAAGGATAAGTAGATTAAATTTTGATTGAAGAATACGGTAATGGAGGCTGATGTTAAGAAAAGCACTAAAAATATGTCCACAACATTTAATTGTTCCCAGTAACAATTTAGTTCAATTGTCTACCATGAGATTGAGAAGAGGAGCTGTCCAGTACTTTCCAACAACAGCATAGCAACCGTGAAAAGCTGATGTCAGGAAGTGATCTCAAATATTAGCCATGTACTAAGGCCACACCATCCCCTCTTACACACTTTCCCATGTCATTTTAATACTGTTGCTATTATTTTTCATTTATATAGCCCTTTCTCCTGAGGAAAATTACAACTTTCAAATGCTGACTTACTGCCACCCTAGCCCTGTTTGTCATTGCTTATCCAGACAATACATGTTTAGCTCCTTTAATCTTTTCCCATAAATACATCATTCCATTTCTTTAATCATTTCAGGGCTATCCTCTGTTCTCAGTTCAATTTCTCACCACATTTCAGGTATCAGGAAGCCTGGCAGTAGTTTAGCCTAACCAGGGTCAAGGAAAGTGGGAGTCATTTCTCTATATTTTTGCTCTGTCCCAACATAATGGGCCACTATATTCAATTGAAAATAGCATCAGCCCCTTTGGCAGCCATATTACATTCCAAACTGATACCTAATTTGTCCTCCATTATCAGCTCCGGGTCTCTGTCAGTGTTACTACTCTCCAGGTTTATCCTGCCCATTGAATTATTTTGCTGAAGACGTATTGGTTTTCATTTTTCTAAGCTGAATCTCATTTTGTTATTTTTGACTCATATCACTACCCTCTCCAGGTCCATTTATGTAACATCTTAGTAGCTTCACTGTTCCTGCCGTACATCTTAACTTATCACCTGCAAGTTCCATTAATGAGCCATTTCCACTCTTTCCTTACCTAGGGGATCATTAACATAATGGAAATAACCCTTCTTCCAGGTCATTTTTAAAGAGATTTATTAGGACCTAAGTTAAGAATACCCCCTAAAGAAAAATATTGTTTAGCACTATTTTCATACATAATGAAAATACTTTTGTACTCTCTTCCATTTTGAAGTAGATGAATTGATTGTAATTATTTTGTTAATAGAAATTTTTGAGAGTTTTCTAATACTCTCGTATTTTCATAGAGACTACATTTTACCCATCCATAATTTGGAGTTGTTGAAACAAAAATCACTGTTGAAAGTGTTTAAGTGTCATTATCTCAGTTACTTGGAGGCCATCTGGATCCCTAAAAGGATCATTTAGCTTCTCTTTCCTCCATATGCCACATAAATAATCATACTAGCTTCTCTTATAGGAGCATCAGTGATGATGTGTACAGAGCTTATCAGAAATATTTCCATTCTATTAAGAGCCAAAGAAAATTACAAAACATGTTTTTAATTGGGTGTGGTTATAGAGTATCACTTTTGGAGAGTCTAGTTTGAGAAATTGGGGAGAAACACCAATTTGTCATAAGAATTCCAAGGTTGTAAGTGTTACTAAGAAATGAAGACATTTATTCTTATAGAGCTTTGGATCTGTATTTGCAGAGTATTTTCTGTAGGCTGTATGATAAATATACACTGTTATTATTAATATGTTATATAGAAGTATGGTTAGTAACAAAACATGGCCTTTTTTCCCTAAAATAAATACTATCACATGAGTGTTCAGTGTTTTTGTTTGCTTTCTTAACATTAAAAAATGTCCTATGTTGGAAAATGTTGGATTCATGGTTCTGGAAAAAATATTTCAACATAGTTTCTCATCTGTATAATGGATATGTTGGGTAGGGCATATTTTGAAATCTTCCTTTTATCATAAGATTTCTTTACCATGACTTGGACATGTTCTATTTTTTTCCCCTCAGTCGTAAGGGATAATGGCTTTGATCTTCACTGAGATACCTAAGGTGTTTGATAATTAGTTACAACAATGTCAACAATAATAATAAAATGATAGTAGAAATAATTATTAAATTCTCATGGTATTACAGACACTGTGCCAGGTGCATTCTTACACATTGCCTCTTTCAATCTTTACTACAATTTGAGATATACTTCTTTCTCCTGCTTACACATTAGGAATCTGATCTTCTGAGGTTTTACACAGGTTTTAACTGAACGACAAAGATAATTGAAAGAGAAAACTAGTACTGTTGGATTCTATAATCCCTGCTCTGCCTACAGTGCCTTAAAAATCATTTAAATGATTTATAGCCATGATGTATGTTCTACTACACAACTTGGCACTGTAAAACAACTACTATGTCCAAGACTCTGGGGATCAGGAATTTGGGCCAGGTCTAAGTAAGATAGCTTGATTTTGCTTCACAATATCTGGGACTTCTACTGGGAAGACCCAAAGCTGAGGTTGACTTGATGGGTTGGGGGCCAAAAGTAAGGGGCTAGTAATGTATATAGGAATCTTCACTTAGATATATGGCCATTGATGCTGGCTATTGCCTGGTTCCTCAGCTGGGTCAGTTAGCCTAAACAACTACAGTTAGTTATGCCTTTATGTGAGCACAGCAGTCTAAGACCTCACCTAGTGAATTGGGGCTCTGAAGACAAGTGTCTTAAGAGAATTAAGCAGAAGCTGTATCAGCTTTTATGACCTACACTTAGAAATCATTTAGTGTCTCTCCCTCTGTACTCTATGTGGTGGAGCTGTTTGTGTACCCTAAATTTAGCCCAGGTTCAGTGAGAGTAGATTTCCTACTTCTTCATGGGACAACGTCAATTTTTAGACATGTTTAAAATCTCTGTAATTCAAGTGTTGATGTGGGTTCTGGAAGAACTCTCTATGGCTTTGATTTATTTACTGTGGTTCTCAACAATAACTGCAACTCCTCACCGTTTGGGAGCTTGATAAACCTATCAAGTTCAAGACCCCACTCTAAATATTTGAAACAACATTGCAAGGAAGGGAATTTGGGAATTTGTAGTTTTATCAAGCTCCTGATGATTCCTAGACAGCCAGTCTACCTAAACACCAAGTTTTAGTTACACTGCTTCTGTAGGTAGAGATGTTCTAAAAAGTCTACAGCTAGTCCCATTCTTGGTAGGATTGCCCCAACCTGGTAAACTCCTTGACCTCTAATTAATTAGGGCTGTTGTCTGTCATATCCACCTCTTCTCCTTGCCTTGGCAAAGTACTGGAAGCTTTACAAAATACCACCTTTACCTGTGCAAGAGGAATCCTGGGAGCTCCCTTCCCCATCTCATCATGGATGGATGACAGGACTTAAAGCAAAATATCTGCTGAAGCTATCACAGCAGGGAGTAAACCAGCTTAAAGCTGTCAGCTGATAATCACTCTACTGTGAATGGTTGGGCTAGTGGCACCCAGTGATTCAATTTGCATATTTATAACTTGATGTGTACACAGAAGTGCCACTTAGGGGTGCCACTGCAGCCGCTCCACTCCAATGAAAACATCTTCAAAGAGCCTTGTCAGCTTCCTTCAGCATGTTTTCTGAGGTTTAGCACCAGAGGAGGGTGGCAGTCCACACCTCTGGAGGAATGGCTGATAAAATCTATTAACTCTTTTCTCCTCTTAGACTTTTTCTCTCACATTTGTGTCGGCAATGCACACAGTCCCCTCAGTGGGAATTGGAGCACTGCTTAAATTAAAAATAAAAGAAAAAGAGCAAATTTCATTTTCCCTGCCTGTTTTCCAGTCTTCAGATTACCAAGAGTTTCGCAAGTCCCAGTATCATGCCTGGAGCAGGAGAGAAGAGACTGTAAAAGACCATCTGTGGAGGAATGAAGAGGTTTGAGGAAAATGTTTGCAGGATGAACTTCCTCTAGTTTTGAGTCTGATGACCAAGAGACAAGTTACTAAGGAGATTTTCCTGCAGTTCAATAAGAGAAGCTGTAAAGAGAACCCTACTGCATTTATCCAGTGGGCAGGAAAGTCAAATTTGGCTTGTCAAATTTACTGGACTACAGTTCTCCCAAATCTCAGCCACTGTCAAGTCACTCACTGTATCTGTTAGAGGCTAAAGAGATGACAGTCCATAAGAATCATGTTCTCCAAGTCCTCCACAGAGGTAAGAGTCTTTGGAAAAAGTAAGATGGAACAAGCAAAACCCAATGAAAAACATATTCTTTATAAGATTTTGGAGTAAGATTGTTTAGGGCGAAGAAAGCAAGAAGGTAACATTATTTTTCCTCCTTTCCTCTTCGGTTATTTCAGACTGAGTCTAGCTATGTGTACCTTCAAAAGTATATTTCTTGAACAGTCTATATTAGAATCTCTTAGGAGTTTTATGAAAAATGAAGATATCTAGAACCCACCTTGGATCTACTTAATCAGCAACTCTGGAGATGGAACCATAGAATCAAAATTAGTGATGAGTTGCCCAGTGACTGTGAAGCACACTCAAATTGAAGAAGCAATAACCTAGATCCTATCATTGCCAGTGTTAGTGGTGCCAGGGATAGTGTTGCTAAAGGTCTCTGTTAACCTGAACATACTCTTTCTCTGTCCTTGTCCCTCAGTGGGGACTCATAGGCACTAGGAGGGTCTTTTGAAGTTTGATGGTGTTAAGTGGTTGACCTTTATGAAGTCGTTAGAGTCTTCTTTGATATTAATTAGTCATTAGGTCAGCAAACATCTAAAGGACAGGACTACCTACAGGGCAGAATACAGTAAAAATGACTCTGGTTTTTGAAAAAAGGTTTGAGATTATTTTCTATATTTGAACCCTGTAAAAGTGATTGTCCAAATGACTACTAATTTTCCCCAGCCCTGGAAGAGCCAACAGAGACTGTGTAACATTCATATCAAAGTAAAGTCTCAGGAGATATCAAATTAGCAATGTCAGTGTGCTTTAATAAATGAAAACTATACAAAGATAATATTAGTTCATTGCCCCATTTAACTAAACTTCTTGGAAGAGTGATGTAAAAAAGAGAAATGGACAGTAGTAATTATTCAGCAACTTACATGTGCCAGGTGCTGTGTGTGTTGTCTTTGATATCCAAAATTTCTTTTAATTTAATGCATGTGGGCTTTGTATTTATATAAAAAATTCATTTAAAATAAGTTAAGTTTTTTGTGTGTTTAAGTTTATTTATTTAGAAAGAGAGAGAGCAAGTGTGGGGCAGAGAGAGAGGGAAAGTGAGAATTCCAAACAGGGTCCCCACTGTCAGCATAGAGCCTGACATGCGGCCTGATCCCACAAAACCATGAGATCATAAGCTGATCCAAGACCAAAAGTCAGACGCTTAACCAATTGAGCCACCCAGGCGTGCCAAGATTCTTTTCAAAAATAAGTTAAGATTCTTTTGGCATATTTATTATACATGGCATTAATTCCCCCCATCACATCCCACTGATAATAAATCACTAAAAATAACATGGATAGAAAATACAATAAATAGATTGGAAAAACAAGATTTAGATGTAATGCCATCTAACATTTGATGTGAAGTTAAATGGTACATTTGTTCTAGTCCAGTCTTTACCATTATATAATAAAGTCCTCCTCCATAATATTTGGAAACAGTATGAACACTTGGTGTTGGCCAAATTACTGTTGAATTTTGAAAATTTGGACATCCTCCATTTGTGATTTTTTTTTTTGATAGCTAAGAATTTGTATAGGTAGTAGCAAAGAACTTTAGATTTGGCTAAAATATTTATTCTTTAGATGAAGAAGCCAAAGTACAAAAATTGTGTTTATTAAGTTGTTTCCTAACAATTTTCAGTCTCGTTCTTAATAGAAAATCTGCTTTAATTTTAAAGAATTTCATAAAATCAGAAACAAACAAATAGAAATCTTTTGGTTTAACAATTTTCATAGAAACAATTTTAACCGAATGTTAAAAGACATCATGTATGATTTTCTCCACTGATAGCTGATTTGCCTTGGGTGACTGGGTTTGGTTTCTTTAGCCTTAAAATGAGGATAAAAGATGGATCAAATTCATTAGGCTATTATAAGAATTGAATTAGAAAATGTACAATCAGTGCTTAGCATAGAGCTTCTTAAAGTTTGATACAGGTTTCCAATTATTTAAATAGGTAAGTTTATAACATGTATTAAATTCTACCTACATGCAGTAGTCTATTCTTATTAGAAACTACCCCATAATTCATACATTGTGGTAAGCCAAAAGTGCCTTACTATGCATTTTTCTGAATTGGATGACATATTACATTGTTCATAATTAGGACACATTCTTTTTTTGAATTTTTTAACATTTTTATTTATTTTTTAAAGATAGAGGCAGACAGAGTATGAGTGGGAGAGGGGCAGAGAGAGAGGGAGACACAATCTGATCAGGCTCCAGGCTCTGAGCTGTCAACACATAGCCTGACTCTGGGCTCGAACCCAGCAACCGTGAGACCATGACCTGACCCTAAGTGGGATGACTTAGGCATCCAGGCGCCCCAGAAAACATTCTTGATAACAATGAAACTCTGCATTATAAAGATCTGGAAATCCAAACTCATTTGGTTCTATTTCTACATACATTTAGCTGTTGTCTTACATTGTAGACTCATGGAGTTTTATTTCAATGTTAAATAGTAAAAATTACATACACTTAATTTTCTACAATAAGTGTATAGAAAAATATAAATATTTTTATATAATTTAATCAAATAAAAGGATTGTCTCTAAAGAAAGATAATTAACTTATTTTCATTGGCTATTTATAATAGCACCAGCCCTTTCCCATTTTGCAGTGGTAAATGTCAGTGTACAGAAGGGCCTTCTTTGTTGACAAGGTAGTAATGACAGTGCCCCTATCACTCTTCAGCTCTTCTCATTAGCATCTAACCATCTTCATTTATTACTACTGATTCCCTCATGTTCAGTATATTAAATGTTAGCAAATGGTTCTCATTTTACATGACAATTTTAATAATTAATGATTATAGAAGCGTATTAGACACATAATGCCCAAATATATTACCTGTAATGTTAATTTCTAATTTGAGTTCCTTTCATATATTGGGAATAGAATATGCTTTTTAGAGGTTATAACAGGAACACAAATGTACCTCTATACCTCTTCTTCTCAATCTTATGCTTATTAATTTAAGTCAGTGAAGAATTCTAAACCTAATTTTCCATTAGCAACATCAGGCTTGCAGGAAAGATCTCTGCAGCCCAGAGAAGAATCGCTGAAATTCATAATGGATAGACACTGAATGTGATGAAGGGAAATATTCTTGGCCTGACATCTCTTTAGTGCACAGGTGACTATGGGAGATCATTTTCTTTGCATGATAGATTACCACTCTTCTTTCTATCCAGAGTTGGGAAAGGAGACTGAAAGCAAAGGAGCAAGCCTAGACCCTTGGGTAGTCAGCTAATGAGCACTAAGAGGAACATAGACAACACATTGCAAAGGAAAATACAAAAGAAAGTGAGCTGAGGGAATCATTGCCTCAGAAACAGGGAACAGAACTGAGTCACTGATGGAGAGCACTCAAATGCCCTAACCTTTGTAATGTCTCAACACAAATTAGGATGGGTGTATGAGAGACTCACTGATGTCCTCAAGGAACATGTCACACAGACTCCAACATAATACACTCCTGCCTGTTAATAATTTTTTAAAGATTTATTTTATGTTTTTTAATAGTTTTATTATTTTTTAAACATCTATCACAGTCACAGTCTTTGCCGACTGAGTGTTATTTCACAGTAAAAAGCATAGTAAGTTGTTATTAACAACTGACATTCTTCCTGATTCTCAACTGCCTTATCAGCCAGGTGTTAGTTTAAAATTCAGCGTGCTCTTTATATATTTAGTTAAACAAATATTTACAAAGTGCTCAAGTATGCCACAAAGAGTGTTAGAAGCTGGGGAAATAGAAAATTAGATGAAGTTTTTGGGTCCTTGATAACTTCAGGGTCTAATAAGAAGAAATAGCCATGTAATTTAAACCTTGATATGAATGTATTAAAGAAAGGACAGCAGTGCAGCAAGATCAGATTGGAGGTTTCCAGGATAAAATACTGGAGAAAATAATCTTTTGGCAGTGTCCAAAAGAGATGTAAAAATGAATATTCTAGATTTTCTTTAATGTTTTATTCATTTCCGAGAGACAGAGAGAGAGAGAGAGAGAGAGAGAGACAGCATAAGCAGGGGAGGGTCAGAGAGAGGGAGACACAGAATCCGAAGACAGGCTCCAGGCTCTGAGCTAGCTGCCAGCACAGAGCCCAACGTGGGGCTCGAACCCACAAAGTGCGAGATCATGAAGTTGGACTCTTAACTGAGTGAGCCACTCAGGTTCCCCAAAAAGTATATTTTAAAACATAGAAATTAAGATGAGCTAATGTATAAAGGAAGTAAACCACTAGAGTGTTCCTGGGAACACAGTTTGGTCTCCCTATTTGGGGACATGCAGTAATTTTGGTAGTACATACGGTAGGAGAGGCAGTCAACAAATCACAGAGGGTTATGTAGGACTTTGTGAGTAACAAAGTGTTATCCACAGCCCTCACCATTGGCCTCGGCTGGAACTTGTTGGAAATGCAACTCCTTTGGCCAGATATTCTACATCAGAATTTGGATTTTAACAGTAACCCCAGATGATTTGTTTGTGCAATAAAGCACAAAAAGCACTGGTATAGTAGAGTTGGAAAGATCTAAGGAAGACTTAATTGGAAGCTGAGGGACCAGAAGTTTTTCTCAGCAAGTCTCTACCTTTCTCTTTTCCTTCCTCACCAAGAATGGCCTCCTCAGAGTAACTTCAAGTTTAATTCGTGCCTTTAACTCCTGCTTTCTGCTGCTTGATTTCAGTGACACCTACCGTTGCTCCCTCCCAACTCCATACCTTTGCAAACCTGGCATGGAAAGCCTTAGTTATATGAAGATAAAAGGAAGGTGTCAGGAACACTTTGAAAGGTCTTGGAGGCTAATATTAACAACTTACTATTCTTCTATTGCGTAATAAGTGTCAGTTTTTACATATATTTTCCTTACTTCAGCTCTGTGAGATCATGATCAATCTCCTCATTTCAGATGAAATAATTGAGGCAAATGATGTCAGTTGTTGAAAGTTGAATGGCTGACTATGAGAGGAAGGAAGGAAGGAAGGAAGGAAGGAAGGAAGGAACGAACGAACGAACGAACGAACGAACGAATGAACAAACGAACGAACTAATGGAGTTCAATGTTGCTTCCTCTTGTCTATGCTGTCCTTGTAACTCATGTGCTCATGGAGCCCTGACCTGGATAGTCCTTGTTACTGCATTGTATTCTAGCATCATATTGGAACAGAGTATTTAAGAACACTGGGAGTTGGGAGACACTCAGAGCAGAGTTCCACTAAAGGATGGCTGTGTTTACCTGTTCAAGAAATTGGGATTCCGTGAAAAGTTAAAGCAATGTAATTCTTTTTACTTTTTAAGCAGTTACAAAGGAGGTAGAACAGAACCAGGATAAGAACTTAAATTAATTTTAGATTAACTCTAAATAAAATAGGGATCAAATCCTGATGAAAGTCACCTTGCTTTCCTTTTTCACTACTCAAGAATATAAAAAAACCATGACTTCAGGCCACTGAATCATGGCTAGTCTAAGGGTTAGAACTCGTCTTACTGATTGAATTAAAATGTCTACATAGATAATTTGATTGATTAAACTGAAACTGGTCATTACTTATATAGTTATGTTGAAAATAAAGATTCCAATGAGAAATGTCTGATTTGAAAATATGAATAGATTAAAATTTCCCACTCCTCAATTATTCAGCCTTTGATCATAAGTTGAAAATGATGATAAGGGACCTGTGGAAAAATCATGAATGTCTTTAGATATGTTTGTGCTCTCTGCAGTTTATTTTCTTTGAAAGTTTGGGATCCTCAACTTTTCTTTGGCTGGTGGAGAGAAAGTGGAATTTTCATTATCAAAATAGAAGTGCTTTTCCCTGCTATGGTGGTTCCCAAATAATACTTTGGCCATTGAAGACTCAAATAGCTCTATATTCTTTTCTTTTTTTTTCAACATTAGCTCAGAGGCAAATAGGGGTGTTTAAACTCTAAACCCTAAAACTATGCATACTGTTGTAAATTCAGAGAATAGAAATCACAAAGAAAATGGGTAATACTTGAGAGATCAAGTTATGAGAGTGGAAGTATGATGCTTAGCTCTGTTCTTATTATATATTATACATATTTTCTAGCTTTGGAAATTCCACCTCCTACTGGAAATAAAAATCTTGAATAATCTCACAATTTGAGGGATCTCTATGCCTTTACTGAAATCAAGATGTTAGCTTTTAAGGGCAATATGTGACTTTCCCTTGTCATTCACTCCATAAGAATAGGAACAGAGTAAGGGATAAGAGTATGTGACTAGAAGCAGATTAGATCAGAGCAGAGGGCAGCTAAAAAAGAAAAGTACTCACTTCCTGTAAAAAAAATTATACATATTTATAAATATAAAATTTTATAAAATTTACTATATAAATATAATTTAAATTTTAAAATATATTTTTTTATTTTAAATATATATTAAGTATAATTATTCTGAGCCTATTCTAGGCACCTGAGCTTTGGCAAACAAGGCTTTCTCTTCCCCCTGGTTACCCTTCTCTTGATTTCCTTAAATTCGTCTTGTGCAAGTCATGTTGGATGCCCATAGCTCCTGTGAGAAAAGCATTTTCTCTTGAATGAGAGAAATTAATTTTCTTTTCTGCAGTTTATTTTCTCTAAGCTGGCCCACAACAAGCAGTGCACCTTGGCATTATCCATAGTATTTAAGACTTTATAGTCATTTACATTCCATCTTAACTGGCTCCTTTTCTTGCAGGCTTCATGGAGTGTAATTTCATTTTTTGCCCTTAAGGGTTGGATAATATGATAATAGAGTCATCTATGGTCATATCTTGTAGAGATGGCCATGAAACATTAAAGAATAAATGGTTATCATCTTGGATTATGGTGTGTGAGAGGGATGTGAGAGGCTCAGGCACCCAATCTAACCCCAGAAGGGCAAAATATGAAATTATAGCTTGTGGCTCAGGTGCCTAAGAGCTCAGAATGAATAGACTATACATTAATATTATTAATGAAAAGTTTTATTGACTACATACTGTGTAGATGCCTATATAGATCTCACTATGTAACCTAAAATAGTCAAATTTCTGGGATCTGAGTCTCAAGTAAAAACAAAGATGGGTAACTTATGGAATACCTCTTCCATTTAATCCCAAAGGCAAAACTCAAGGTGTAGAAAGAGCTTCTCTATAGCCTGAATTTTACAGAGACAGAATGAAGGGAGAAATTCTGCTTCAGCTCAGAGCTATGAGTATCTGGTGAGATGCTCCCCATCACAAGTTTAGCAGAAAATAGAATAAATCAGTTGAATCCTATACTTTGACTCATATATAACAATTATAAAAAATACAATAACAGCTCTGCAATATGAGCTGTGGTATCAATTTATTTATCATTGCAGTCATTCATTCATTCATTCATGTATTAATATGTTCACTCATTCTATAAATAATACTTGAATGCCTAGTAAAGGATGAGGGAATATTCTGAGTGTTAGAGCTACAGTTTTCACCACATAGACATCATCCTCATGCTTGCAAAGCTTATAGACCATTAGGTAAAGACAGATAAAGGCAAAAGCAAGTGCTAAACAAGATGATTTAAAATGACAGAATTGCTATGAAGGAAGAGAGTAAGATGTCATTATGGAAATTTGTTGCTTAAGTAAGATAAAGAAGATAGACTACTTGTATAGGGTGATCTGGGAAGTGTGCTTTTTGGTATCATTTAAAATGAGACCATGTAAAAAGAAGCCAGTCTACATCAACAATATGCATACATTTAACAGAGTACAAAGAATATCTAATTTATTTCCAAATATAGAGATCAAAGATTAATGAATAATTTGCTAAGATGGGAAATCTTTAATTTTTTAAGGAGAAGAATATCTCTCCCTCTTTATCTTTCTAATTATTTCTATCTCTTTATCTCTCTCCAAAGTGGAATCTAGCAACTCTTTATTTGTCCATAAAGTTCTTATGCACAACAAAAAGCATGCCTAGAATTTATAGTTCTTTAAAAACTGGTTTCAGCCCATCAGAGTTCAAAGAATTGTCTTTCATACAGTGTTGTGTGTGTGATGATGGTTGCTCAATAAAGACTAATTTAAGGAATGGAATTTTGTTTAAAGATGGTATTTGCTAAATATATACTTTTTGGCTAAAGAATGAAATTAAATTTAGTGAGATCATCTCCTGTTTTTATGATTTGTTTTCAAACTCTCCAAAATGCCTTATTACTCATTCTGCAAGTAACTGCCATTCACTTATCTAAATCAGGTATAAAAGTATTAATCTGAGAGTAGTAACCCCGAGTAGTGTTCATAGTGTAGCTTCTAACATGAAATTCAGCTTAACTCAATGCTTCTGTCCCTTTCACTCAAATGAAGCTTATGTAAATAACAATATAAGGGAAAACACATGATGAAATATCACTTAACACCTGTAAGAATAGCTAAAATAAAAAAATTTTAAAAAAACTAGAAAATGTTGGAAAGAATCTGGAGAAAATGGAATCTTCATGCAACTGTAGGTGGGATATAAATTGTTAGAGCCACTATAGAAAACAATATGGAAGTTCCTCCAAAAATTAAAAATAAAAATACCATATGATCCAATAATTTCTCTACTGAATATTTATCTAAAGAGAACAAAAACACTAATTTGAAAAAGTGTATGAATCCCTATTTTTATTTTAGTATTCTGCACAATAGCCAAGATATGGAAGCAAGCTAATTGTCCATAAATAGATGAATGGATAAGAAAGATTTGGTGTGTATACACTGTGGATTATTATATAGCCATGAAAAAGGATGAAATCTTGCCATCTGTAATAATATGGATGAATCTGGAAAGTATTATGCCAAATGAAATAAGCAAGAATGAGAAAACCAAATACCATTTGATTTCACTCATATGTAGAATCTAAAAAACAAAACAAGTGAATAAAGAAATAAACAAGAATCAGACCTCTAAATACAGGGAACAAACTGATAGTTACCAGAGGAAAGACCAGTACAAGAATAGGGAAAATGGATGAAGGTGAGTAGGAAACACAGGCTTCAAGTTATGGAATGAATAAGGCATGGGGATAAAAGGCACAGCATAGAGAATATAGTCAATGGTCTTATAGTAGGATTCTAGGGTGAGTACATTTATAAATGGTAGCTACACTTATGGTGAGCATAGCATAACATATAGAGAAGTGGAATCACTATGTAGCACATTTGAAACTAATGCAATGTGTGTCAACTATATCCAATATAATAAATAAATAAATAAACAGATAAACAAACAAACAAATAAAATGATGGGCTTTGAAGACTTTGACTAAAATAGAAGTGAGAACATAGTTTTTCTATGTTAATATTTTCTGACTAGATTGTAAAATACATTAAGATAGGAGACAGCTATTTATACCTCTTTAGAACCATAATCCCTAGCATATACAAATGAAAGATGTTAACTAATCTTTTGGGCTTTGTGGTGAACTGCCAAAACTGTCCTTGGAGACAAACAGAGATATGAATCCTGGCTCTGCAAAGTGCCAGCTCTATGTGGTTGGGCTAATTAGTATGCCAAATGATCCTTACTTTTTTCACCTATAGGATAGAGATCCCACTACCTTTCAAGGTGGCTTTGGAGGTTGGTGATACTTTAGGCAATATAACCATGGGACAGTTATTAAAATTTAAAAGCAAGGAAAAACAGGCAGACTGTGCTGTTAAGTTCTGTAAGGGTTGGAATGGGAACTGTATCTTTCTGTATCGATAATTCTTAGTTCTTAGGAGTAGATATTCAACAGGTATTGGCTGAGTTAGTGAATAAATGAATATTATGCTTGATGACTTGGGATGGGTAGGAAGGTGAGAAATACAGAGAATTGAAGATTTTAAAGACTGCATTAGATATCACGACCCCTACAAATTTCTTATTGTCCTTAGGAGGAATACTCTTATACATTATCAGTAGCATGAAAACTATCCCTTTTTTTTTTTTCATAAAGAACCTCAAAAGAAGCATTTTCATTATGCTAACTTTCCTAAAGCAATTCCCCACAGGTCAAACCTACAGAAAATTTAATCAAATAAACAATAACCAAAGACTTCTTCAAATGTTACTTGCAGGAGTTACCATGCAATGATTCTTGGAACAATTGCAATTTGACCCACGGAAGAAGAGTTGAAGATTGTTTGGGGTGTTTAGTTCTTAAATCTTCATGGGCAGTAAGTGAAAAAGTCTGATGAAACTAAGAGAATCTTCTAAATGAGCTAGTTGAGTGGTCTCAGTGTTTATAAAGCAGGACAGTATGTTCTAAGAATTTCTGAGGGCCATGGCCAAAGCTTGTCTTACATATCTGTTGGAAGAGTTAGTATCAACATAAAGAAATAATGGAATTAGACCTTATGTAGAAAAAAGATTCTGCTTTTCCAAGAACCTGAGAATCTGAGATAAGTAGCTGTTTTAGAGTTATGGTAGAATAAGGAGAGTTATCAAGAAGGAAGAGAATTTAGGTACAGAAATATATGGACCAGATAATCTGAAGAATAAGGTGGTATAAAGAATACTGGTTTTAATGTCTCAATTAGACATTTCTATTATGATACCTGCAATGTACCCAGGCGCTCTGGAGGAAAGTGTCCCACCCTTCACCTACAGCCTCTGCTGGGAAACCATCTGTGTTATGCTTTTGGCCTCCTTCCTCCTCCAGCCCAAATTATTCTCACTTCAACCCTACCACAATTTCCTGGGCAGGGGTGAGTGCCTGCTTATGGTGTACTGAATCTATAAACTGGCCAATGTAAAATGATAAAATTGGTTAAGAAATTTGTTCTGGACTTTGAATTGGAGGTATTACTACAAAATGGTTTAGTTGGCCAAGGTAATTGAAGCTGAATCAGGTAGTGAACCCATGAGTTAATTGTCTTAAGAAGCTTGAGTTGTGAGAAAACACACTGTGACTAGCCCAGAGTTAGGAAGTTGAAAAAAGGTTTGCAAAGCTGAGAAAAGGGATTCACAGTGCAGACGGACCTAGGAAGAGAAGTGTGCATCCAGAGTGAAGATTTGTAGAAAGTAGATGAGTCATATTTATGATAGACAAATATTAACCAAATCCTGTTTTTCCTGTATCCCTGCTCTTTTATAATCCCCAGTTTTACTGAGTTTGGAGATTTTTTTTTTCCAGCTCACTGGGCAGTATATCTTCAAGGTAAGACCCTTTTCTTCACGGTAAATCTACTTTATAACCAAATTATCCAAATCAAAACTTGGTGATGACTAAGCAATTTTTCTTGACGTGTTCTCAATTTTATATATTCTTTCCCAATGTTCACACACAAAAAGTAAAGTTGGTTCTGTTAATGGTTTGAAAAAATTCAAATGTATTCTTGTTGGCCTAGTATAGTAGAACAGTGGAAAGGGGAGAAAGAAGGAAGGAGGAAAGAAGGTTGGGAAATAGAGGAGGAGGCAGAAGGGATAGAAGGAAAAATAGGTGGAAAAAAGAAGACTGAAAGAAATAAGGAATAAAAAGATTGAAAGATTTGGATGGAAAGAATATGATCCAATAAGAGGTTGGTAAATCCCCTTAAGTGAGTTTGGAGTTTAAAAAGATTTGTCTACCTATAATGTCTTTTAAAGTTGCCATCCATCAAAAGGAATGAGATAGTCAATTTTGAAAATTTTGTATCCCCAAATACATAAGTTCTAAATCTTCTAGGTAAACAATATGCCTCCGAGTATAACATAAAATAAGCAGACTTAAATAATGTTAAGGGAGGGGTGGTGTTTGCATGTGGCTTGTGTATCAGGAATACATCTACTACTAATATTTTCTTCAAAAAAAAAAAAAAAGCAGTAAGCCTACCTACAGAGCCCAAAAATATATTGAAGAAGAATGTCTGGATGTCCCTGGTTGAGTTCATATAAAGGAGGCAGGCATATTTCCATATAGCAAATCAATGAAATAGTTATAGCCACTTCAGTAATACAATATAGTAACATTTATTTTTATATTGGGCCATAAAATTACTATACCACAAGTGGCCAACAGTTTATCAGTTCTCAAAATGGCTAGTGTAGGATGCAACTAACAAAGGTGTAAAATCCCTCAAATGTGTCTAATTATCCCAAACTGTACGCCCAAGAGAAATATTCTCCTAACCCTTTCTGTTGATCAGTTTATATTATAAAACATATAGGTTGATGAACCTTACAACATAGTGTTGCTTCAGTGGATAATGTAACTACAGATCTCTTTTATTGTCCCATAAATATTCTGTCTTCCCTTGAAATAGTATTGCATTCATCATGTGTCTTCCTCGAATTATTTTCTTGTGTCATTATATCACATTCTAATTGAACATCACTATGCCCAATGTAGAATGGATGAATTTTGGAAAAGAACTATTAAAAACGACTTAGACTTCAGACCAAGGAAGTTCATTGAAAATAACTGGGACCAAATTTAAATTTCAAACTTGATCTCTGCACCAGCCCCATATTTGACTCAGTTAATGAGTTTTGGAGGAATAGGAAAGGTTGAGAAGCCATTTACTCCCTTATCTTCAGGATCTAAGAATGTGTGTGTGTGTGCATGTGCATGTACATGTATGCCTGTGTATGGGTATGTGTAAGTAGGAGAGCAGCTCTGAAACATTAACACTTAATATTAAAGAAGGAAAGTCAAAGTAAGTAAATTTGAACCCAGGCTCCATCACTTACCAGCTGTATGATCTTAGCTAATTAGTCCTTGAAATCCATTTTCTCAGCAGTAAAATATCAATATCGCCTTCCTCATAAGAATTGTGAAGGTTCAGTGAGAAAGAACCTGAAAAGCCTCTCACATGATACATGCTACATAGTAAGCATCTAGTAAAGGTGAACTGCTAATAATTACCATGGCTATTCTTTATGTAACCTGTTCCTGAATGAGAAAGAGAGATTTCCTTTTGTAATATCTCTGATAGAAACATATCCTCACAAAGAAATCATTGAGAGAGTTAGGGGTTGGTTTGGCTCAGGAAGCTCTCGCATAAAAGAAAGTTGGAAGAAAAATGCATAGCCCAGATGCCCTCACAATGATTCTGAAGGCAGAAAGAAAAAACTCTGAAGGTAGATGAAGGAAAAAATGTTGAATAAGGTTATCCAAGCATGGGATTCCATTCACTGCTTGCTTATGATACTCCTGTCATGCGCTAGTGCTGCACCTATAATGAGGATTGGGTTTGGGGTAGTAAATGGTGAGAGGTATGTCCTTTTTGTTCTGTTGAGATATAATTGACATATACTATTATTTTAGTTTTAGGTATAGGGCATAATGATCTGGTATATGTATATGTTGCAAGATGATTACCGCAATAAGCTTACTTACCATCCAGTTTCAAAAGGACAGTGGACAAAAGGGGCAGAAAACAGGGTGGAGAGAAGCAAGTGAGAGTAAAGATAAATGATATTTAACTTTGTCTCCATATTTGATTCCTGACCCATTCTGACCATGATTTCTGAGTAACACAATCAGGTAGATGCCATGGCACCCTCAGAGAATCTAGTACTTCTGGCTTGTGACAAGTGTCATGTGTGCTGACAGAGCTGTACAAAAGGAAAAATGGAGAAAAGTTTAATTGGTGGTACAGATTAATGCCTCGCCAGTGCTATTAATTTCAGCCATTGTTTCCAAGGGCTGCAACATTGGAAACACAACAGCAGTTTTCTTATACATTTACCTGAAAGGCTGGTGTCTGACATGATTTCATAGTACAGGTTGGGGGTTATAAACATAATGTATTGTTTTACTGACATATGCAAATGTTTGAAAAGTCTTTCAATTTTAAAGAAGGAAAAAATACAACATAAATTGTAGTCAAAGAAAAAAAAAACTGTTGTTTGGTTTTCCATCTTCCCTGGGGAGCAGCTGTTGATTTCACTCTAATTTTAGCTGCTATTGCTTTGAGCTAAACTTTCCATTTTTATTAAAAAAAAAAAACTTTGAGTCTAGAGGATTACAAGCTCCTGTGCTTTTGATTTTTAATAAAAAGCGAGCATTTACCTCTGAACAGTAGCAGCAAGAAAGGGAATTAAACCTCAGGCTAGTGAGCTGACCTTTAGAGGGGTGCCGATCCGGAGGGAGATGAGAAATTTAACACACATCCTTTTTCTTTCTCATGTACACACTCTTCAGCTAATATTCTTCTTTTTATATTTATTTAAATGGGAGAAATAATTTGAGTTTCAAAAAATCTTTGTTCACTAGTGTTTGTGTTTCATGAGTTGGCTAAGTGCATGCAAGTTTTTCCAAGTGCCATGCCTACTGGTATGGGTGGATTTTCACATATAATATGAAATGAATGGTGATGGTGCTGGCAAGATATAGAATAGAAAGAGAAATCACATATCTCTCTCTATACAAGACTCTACTGAATGGGGAATCTGGGGTGATGCATGACATAGTGAAACTAATCGCTCCAATACGGCTGACAAAATACTACTTGCAAATGGGAATATGTATACCCAAATTGCAGGGAAATCTCATCCTTTAATCTGTTCACTTTTTTATAGAGGAAAGGAAGCATAGTAAATGTAGTCTAATTTGCATATGTCTTTTCTGTAAAACAAGTGTATTCCTGTGACATTAAATGAATACCACTGTTTAAAGAAAAGTGGGCTATGATCCATGAATTCAGTTTACAAATTACTGTTTGCATTATTCTCCAGTCCTCCCCCCCGCCACCTCCCCCACACCAATTCTATGCAGCACCATTTTGTCTCAGCAAAGGAACTCACCTCTAAGTAGCTTAGGACATAAAATATTGAACCTCAAACTTGGACTTTTACTTCTTTTGCTTTCCCCATTCTCCATTTCTCCTACATCTTGTGGACAGAGTCTCAGCCTGGTAAAGATTGGGAGTTTGCATTTTTATTCAAAATCATTCAGAGCTTTAATTCTCTCTTGTCAAATGGATCACTACTCTTACAGCATCTAGTTATCTTTATCATCCCCAAATGCTTCACTTTCAGAGAAAATATTTAAAGAAATACTTAAGTATCCAAACATAATATATTGCACTTTGTTTCCATGAATTTTGCCTTCATGTGGGCATTGGCATTTAAATAGATGTGTATATTGAATGCTAACTGCATTATGTTTAATTGCTTTTGTTATTTAACTTTTCTTACAATTTTAAGTTAGCTAAAATTATACCATGGGATAATAGAAACCTTTCCTGGAGCTAATTAGACAGCTAAGGATCATTTATAAAGGTCAGGCTGGCAGTTGGCTTGGGAGAGTCAGGGTGCTCACTGGGTAGAGATTAGCAGTGGGGAAAGAGTTTTCAAGAGTTAGAGAACCTCACACTGGAAGAGCTTCAGAGATGGTCATGCCGAATCCCTTCCTTCTCCTGGGATAGAGACTGAATGGAAACAGGGTTCTACATCTGCCTGTGACTTGCTATGAATCCTTTAGATGAATAATTTAATTTCTCAATGTCTAGTTCATACAATGTATTATTCAAACCCCAGCTTTTGATTAGTGCCATGTATGTTGTCAACGGTATTCAAAGGATTTGATGCAACTTTGCTGCCATAAGCAGTAAGTGTGACTGTTTTATTACTGAGTTTATGGAAGACACTTGGATTACCAGTTTAAATGAAGAGACTTCTGGCTTCTTAAAATAAATGGATTTTTGATCCAGTTGCTTACTTGCAAACCTCTTTTCCTGCTGCTAATTAAAAACAAAAATCATAGGCTGTATCTTTTGGCTTCATTTTCTTCTTTAAAGTCATGCAGACTAGATTTGGGCTCTTTTCATTGCAAGAACACTCAAACATCTCTCCAGCTAAATTGAGTATCCCTCTTCTCTATTTTCACTTCATTTTGATATTAACTCTTATTAACTCATACCACCTCATTTTTGAAGAACACCTATTTTATTTCCCTTCCCATACTTCCCTATCCTATTTTCACCTGACTTTCATTTCCTACATTGGCTCATTCAACAGCTATTTATGATCACCTATCATTTCCCAAGGTCTTTGCTGGGCATGGAGGGTATGTGATGAATAATAAAACCTAAAACAGTTCAAAAAAATATAACAAGGACAGAATTTTGTAGAGTCTATAGGATTATGTGATACACTGTGAAATCCTTCTCAGAAGTAGTTCCCAGTGATCATTCATTTAAATCCAGCATCCTACTGCTTCACTAGGACCTATGAAGGCTCCACATTGCTTGAATTATTCAACTCTTTCAACTGTGACCTGAGTCCTATGTCAAATATCATTTTTTCACCTGGTTGTCTATATCTATCACTAGATCTCTCCACAGAAACATAGTTGCTGTTATCTCTATGACTTTGTTGAAGTTTATCTATCCCAGATATTACACATGATCTCCTTTAACTGCTCAAATGTACTTTCTTCTCTAACCCGCTTCTCTCTGAACGCTTGGACTCTTATTTTCAATACACTGACTTCCCCCCACCCTGAACACCGTTAGTTTCTGAACATGTCTTTGATACTCCAAAAGTTAGCTATTTATCATATATGAAAGACACATCAATGACATGAATTCTGGACTATCATTTCATCATTTACTAATTGAATTATGGCTCTGTGCTTCTATTTTCTCCTCTGTAAAAATGGAGATAATAATAGTTCCCACCCCCCTAGAGTTCTGGAGAGGATTAAATGAGGAAATAGATAGATAGGTAGACAGATGATAGGAGACAGAGATATTTCCCTATCACTTAAAACAGTTCTTGAAACAATAAGCACTCAGCAAAATGTCAGATGCTATTATTATTTTATATTTACATTTGTGAATTATTCTCTGGGTATATGTCTTATATCTTTAAGCACAAAATTTTTAAAGGTAGTTATTGTATTTTATTTCTTCTGTAGCCAATAGAGAGCTGCCTAGAGTGCTTGTCATACCACAGATACTAAAATTGACTGATTGTGGTATTTTCCCCCCTTTGGCTCTGTCTCTGCCTCCAACACAGATTCATAGATTTCCTTCCTTTAATTTTTAAAATGTATGCCATTTTCTATTTTAGAGGCTATCCAAACTAGTAGAAGACTAGAGAAAGAAAGCGTAGATGGGACTGGGTCCTTTTTACATCGGGGGAATCTGATTCCTTAAAGTGGCTTCAGGAAGGAGTAGGCATCTGAGTGAATCCTGGATGCTTGGTAAATAGAATTTGAGACATAGAGATTAGGATATGAGTAAAATCAACCGAGATGGAGGGCCTGGAATGAGCAAGGTCTATAGAAAGGTCCAGAAAACATGGAGGCAGGTTTAGGGAAATTGCCAAACATTCAGTTTAATGGGTAAAACACAGTACTGGAGGAAAAAAAAATAGAAAATTGTGGTGAAATACTGAATTTTAGAGTCAGTCTAAAGATGTTCAAGTGTCCTTTTTAAGCTTAAATGATATTTTTAATCTGATTTATATATTTCTTAATATCATTATCATTTAGTAGATTAAACAGAAAACTAGAAATTGACTTTGCTTTTTGTTTTCTGAGAATTGTGATAGTGTCTTTTATTTTTTGAGGGAAAATGGTTCATTCTTAGGCCTCGTATATGGCATGTTTGAATAAGAGGAGTTCAGTTTTTTATAAATGTTGACAGCTCTAAAAACAGCAGCACTAATGGTCAAGCTAAGCTCTCCATACAGCAACCCCAAAGGGCTTCCAGAAGCAGGCAGGGGAGTTCTGAGTCAAAAAAAAAATGGCCCCTGGAACTACCTTATCTGTCTTTACCAGTTAAACCCATAACTATTTTCTGACACAGCCAGTTTCCATAGATACCATTGTAGGTTTTGTTTTCCTTTTATGAAGGTGGACTCATTTCACATTTTATAGGATGGAAAGAGCTAGGTAGGGATTCTCCTCTGAGCTCCCACTGAATTTTCTTTTTAACTTTATTTTAGTATTTGGCATGTTGTGTTGTAAATTATCTGTTTATGTGCCTGTCTTCTCCACCAGCCTGTGAACTCTATCAGAGTTCCTTGAAATCCTTGCCATGTTTCAGGTATTTTACTTAAGGGTTTTACAGGGATAATTTATTCACCTTTGTAACAATTCTATGAGGGGGATACTATTGTTAATCTCACTTTATAAATAGAAAACTGATCTATAGAAAGAGTAAGAAGATTATCCAGCTTGTATAATTAGTAGTTATTAGAGCTAGGATTTGAGCTCAGTCTAATTCCTGAGCCTGGCTCTTAAATATCACACTGTGTAGAAATGAGTATCTGTCAGTTGAATGTGTGAATAAATGGGACAAATGTTGTTATGTACATTTTGGTAGAACGAACTTGCCATACTTCTCTTTCCTATTTTCTCCCAACTTTCGTAGGAAACTAGGAAACTTGATCTCTAGTCTGCTTCAAACTAGCTTGGTGACCTTGGGTAATGATCTTAACTTCTTTACTGGGTTATGATGAGAATTAAGTTATATGATGTGTGAAAGTGTTTAGCACAAAGCCTGCTACATTCTAAGTTTTTATAAATGCTAGTTATTCTTTCCTTCTTACCCTTTTTTGCCCTGAGAGGCCTGTGAACCAACCTTGACTTTTGTTAAGCACATGACATCCCGTTTTGGTCTATGCCCAACCCCCATGGGCCAGAAGTTCCTTGGCCTCACTTGATGGAGGGAGAATATGGGCAGCATCAGAGGATTACTGAGAGAGCAGAACTCATGGAGGTTCCTGCAGCTGCCACTTCACTGACCAATGATGCCAAGGGGCAACCACATGAGTGCAGAGCCCCATGTGTCCATGCTGGGTGCACTTGCCTCAAGTCACTGTGAATCTCTAATGTGAGTTACACATGTAATTATCCTGGCATCAGGCTAAAATATCTCCACAAATAGCAAAGTTTTATCAGCAGAAGGGCACATTTTGTTTCATATGACTCCAGCATAGCACTGCCAAGTGTTATAAAGCTGTGGTGATTAATTGAAGGACAAGTTAGAAAGTCATGGAATAATATGTTGTCCCCATGGCCAGGCCTCCATGGGTTAAGTAAAGCAGGAGGTTAAGGAATACACCTGAGCCTTTCAGAAAAAAGATACCCCAAAACTCATTTTTTAGCTGTGGGGTCCTCCCGAGGATATGCTTTTCTTCCAGAGAGTTCAGAGTCTGTATTTTTGTTACTGAGTCCTTAATATTGACTAAATCTGTCACTGCAAAATAAGGTAAGAAATCGTATTTTGAAAGATGCCTGGGTGGTTCAGTCGGTTGAGCTTCTGACTTCAACTCAGGCCATGATCTCACAGTTCGTGGGTTCGAGCCCCACGTCAGGCTCTGTGCTGACAGCTAGCTCAGTGCCTGAAGCCTGTTTCAGATCCTTTGTCTCCCTCTCTCTGACTTTCCCCTGATCACGCTCTCGCTCTCTCAGGAATAGATTTAAAAAAAAATAACATTAAAAAAATTTTTTTTAAAAGTCATCATATTTTGAATAAAATTTTGTTGGTGAGCAATGGCACGAGTGAAATGCACATATTCTGTCACATGCGTACCTAGCAAAAGAAACACACATACACATGTTTGCAAAGACACACCTTTAAAAAATCATTTGAATAAAAATGTTATTATTCTTTTATTGTGGTATTGTTCTTAATTCTTGTATCTCTCCAGTTAGCCTCAAGGTCCTGACAGGAATCCTCTAGCTGCTAAGCCCTTTGTGAGCTTTTGCATCTAAGAATTGTGTGTAAGAATTATAGATAGGTTCAATGGCACAGAAAATGGAAGAAAAGAAAACAAAGAAAAAGAAAAATGAAATGGATTATGAGAAGATAGGAGGCAAAGGGAGACAACAAATAAAGAACTGAGAATGGATAAGGGGGAAGGAGAAGGAGATGAGTGTGGTCAGGAGGGGGATATGCTGTTAGCAGTCATTTTGGTGCTATGTAGTAGCTGATTCGGTCAAGGATTCCTAGGGTAAATCTTAGAATATTAATGCTCAGGTTTTATGTCATATTCTCAAGAGAGGTCAAAGAGAAATCCAGAGACCATCAAGGTGACTGAGCCAACATTTTTAGGCAAAAAGTCTGACCTACTTCCTTTACTGCGATCTGTACCCAATACCCATATAAGTACATTGTTCATGATCTGGTGCAATGTTTTTATTTTTGTTTTAGCTTTTGCCTTTGAGGGGAAGCTGGTGAGAAGAGAGAAATGGAAATGTACAGGGGCATCTGAAGTGATGTAGCAAAAAGGTTTAAATACACAGATCTAGACCACCTCTTACCTGCTGACCGATGAAGATGCAACTGAATCAAAGTTACTATTTGTTGATAGACTGTTTCCCTTTTCTGTATGGCTACTCTCTGAGATGAAGGGAACATTAAGTGACCCTGTTTACTCCTCACACAGGTATTAGTTGATGCTCAGAGCTTTATTTCTTCTAGATGAAATAGATTGTTTTAGTTTGTTCCTTAGTTAAATCAAAAGGTATTTATTGGGGTATCTGAGTGGCTCAGTCAGTTACGTCTCTGACTCTTGGATTAGGCTCAGGTCATGATCTCGTGGTTTCATGAATTCTAGCTCCATGTCAGGCTCTGCACTGGTAGCACAGAGCATACTTGGGATTCTGTCTCTCTCTCTCTCTCTCTCTCTCTCTCTCTCTGTCCCATCCCCACTCATGCTGTCTCTCTTTCAAAATAAACTTATTTTTTTAAAAAAGGTTTATTTATTGAGCAGGTACTACTAATATGACCACTACAATGACTGTTAATACCACCATCTCTACCACTAGTTACAATGTATTTAAAAATACATATTATTATTGTTTACCTACTTGACACATCATCTCATTTATAGTTTACAGCCTTTGATGTATATGCAGTTGCATGAGCAACCAGAGCTCACATAAATTTTGTGATTTGCTCAAGTCATGTAGTTAGTAGTGGCAGGACCAGAATTCAAACTGAGATGTGTCTGGCTCTAAACCAAGAAATAGTGTTGGGCTCATACAAATAATAATAATAATAATAATAATAATAATAATAATAATACAAATGAAACAAAATAAAATAAAATAAAGCCTTATCCTCTAATTTAAAATTTCCAGGATGAAAAGATGGATATACAAATAACTAATTCATTGCAAATGGTGTAGAATGTTCTCAACAGTGATTCAGAAATAATGCATCCATCAAGATCATTTGAGGGAATTTATTAAAAAGTAGATTCTAGACTGTAACCAAAACATCTTGGGTTGGGACCAAGGATTTTATAATTTAAAAAGAAAAACATGTGAAAATCTCCACTGATTCCAAAGCCCAGCCACCTTTGAAAACTGCAGTTAATCCTTAATAGTCAAGGCAATATATTACACCTTCTAATATGAGGGGGTAAAGGGTAAAATAGATGCAACAAGAGGGGAAATGGTGGAAGTCTATTTGAGGTTCTTTAGTTGACTTTACATTTTCCAGGGTTATCTAAGTCCTAGAAACCACATCATGATTTTCAGAAAATAGTTGTCAGTAGCTTTAGACTAGCATCCACCAATTCTGTAAATGACTATCTTTAACCCTTGCTGTCCTGAATAGATTTTATGTTTTAAACTACCCTTAAATTGTTACTTTACTACCCTAATTTGATGTTCTAGCCTCTGGTTTAACTTATTCTAGAAATCTAGTTATCATATATGAAAACAAAAGAATTTATCATCCTCATCATCATCATCATATTCAATCATCATATTCAAGTAATAACTGTCAACATTTTTGCTTAGACATTATTTGTGTGTTCTTGATCAAGGCCCTTCACCTCTCTGGGCCAAGATTTCCCATCTATATAATGAGGAAGTTGGACTAAATAAACTTAAAGATGTAAAAATACATGGGATTAAGATCTTGGGCCATCATCCATCAGTACTTTATCATCTCAAGACATTTTTCTTTCCAATTGGGAAACTTCATAATTCAGTAAATACAGCATAACTGTTTCAAAGGCCAGCTCTGGAATAACTAGGAATCATGCTGGGCAGATTTGAGGCTTGTGTCTGAAAAGCTATATATACAGAAAGCCTAGAGGATCGAAATAGTCCAGAAGATTTCAGGACTGGGCAGCTGATGAGTGGGTAAAGGTTGCTTGTGCCTCACGCTGTCAGCTTGTCATTTTAATGAATATCAGAATCACCCACACACCAAATTGAAAAGCAAGGACCTCATCTTAGCTGAGAATGAGCCCCTCCCAGAACCTGGTTTAGTTCTGTGAAACAGTTTTTGTGGCTAAAAGTTTCACTCCCACCAGCTGCCGTGAGGACTTGTATTGCAGGAATTCTGCGACCTCTCTTGTCCTTGATTATAATATAGGCGAAAAACTGCCTTGAAAAGATAAAGATATTTTTCATGATTTACAGTCTGACCTTAAGATGCTCTTGACGGTATGTCTGAAGGAAAAGAAGGAACGGCTGTTCCCAGACAGGGTGAGTTCTTTCCTTATCAGAAGGGTTAAAATAAATATTCTTTCCCCTCCTGTGCCTTCCCAGTATTTCTCTGGCTGATAAAAGGGGAGATCTATGTTTTGAACTGAGAGTAATGGGGAAGCAAATCCAAAGAGATGGGGCAAGCTTTTCTGTTTGCCAGTGCACGTGAAGTGTGAGTTTGCAGAAAAAGAGAAGGAAGCACTTGTCAATCAGGAAGGGGGTTGGCCAGGAAAAGGAGTCACTAGAGCAAGGGCTGTCCACCAACGCAATAGTCAAGGAAAGTCTTGGCTGGCAGACTAAGTATTCTAGCAATAAAACAAGTTTGTTTTGTTGGCCAGATTATCGTATCCAGATGCCATGAAATGTTTGACTCATCCAGTCATTCTCCTTGTTCTCATTCTGTGCCCTCTAAACCAACCTGATTACAATGTTTTTGCAATGAGGAAAAGACACAATGCTGAAAGTCTGTGGAAATTTTATTTTATACTATAAAATAATACACTGCCATTCTTTTTTAAATGTTTAAGTGTTCATTTGGCAAATGAGCGAGCACTCATACTAATCCAGTGACTGGTTAAAACTGCACTGTTTAATACAGTAAGTAGCCACTAGCCAAACATAGCTATTTAAATTAATTAAAATTAAATTACATGCAAATTAAGCTCCTTAGTCATACAAACCACATTTCAGTTGCTCAAAGTCACATATGGCTAGTGGCTCCTATATTGGATAGCGCAGATTATCAAACATTTCCATTATCACAGAAAGTTCTATTGTGCGGTTCTGGATTAGACAAGCATTCTTTTATTTTATTTTTTTTTAATGTTTATTTACTTTTGAGAGAGAGAGAGAGTGTGAGTGGAGGAGGGTCAGAGAAAGAGGGAGATGAAGAATCTGAGGCAGGCTCCAGGCTCTGAGCTGTCAGCACAGAGCCCAACGCGGGGCTCTAACCCATGAACCATGAGATCAGGACCATGACCTGAGCCAAAGTCAGACCCTTAACCGACTGAGCCACCCAGGGGACCCATGATTAGACAAGCATTCTTACAATGCTTGGATGGTCAGTCGACTGAGTGAATGACTTTTGATTTTTGGCTCAGGTTGCGACCTCACAGTTCTTGAGTTCGAGCCCAGTGGCAGGGTCTGCGCTGTGCATGGAGCCTGGCTGGGATTCTCTCTCTCCTCTCTCTCTGCCCCTACCCCTATTCATGCAGGGCTCTCTTTTTCTCTCAAAATAAATAAACAAACTTAAAAAATTGATAGGAAGGCATTCTCATTTCCTTTGCCAGATAATGTTTGGTGATATGAATTAACACATGTAGACCTAGTTGTGCCTCAGTTTGCCTCTGAATCAGGAGAAGGATGCTGTCAACCAAATAGGAATTATGTGGGCATATTTAATGTAACTGCTAATTGATGCTTTATAAATAGAACAAAGAAAAGCATTTGTATATTTAAATATTAATGTGAATAACATTCCTCTCTTTCACTGTGTTCCTTAGGAACTCTAAGTTTTAAACTTTTCCATCTTTCCAACATTTTGTCTGTAAAATGAGGCAGAGAGAAATACTAATTGTTCTTAATCGTGTCAAAGAATTATAGGCTACTGTAAATTTGTAAACTGTGTGATATTAAATGTGAACTTCTGAATGAACAAAGCTTTACCAGCAAAAGAACTAATGATGAGACTTTATAATTGTATGCTGCCTTCCCCCAATGCTCTCACATGCATTCCTTAATTGACACTTAAAATAACCCTATAAAGTAGATAGGAAGCAGGGTGTGTATTTTCATCCCTATTTTACATGTTCAGAGAAGTTAAGTTACTTGCTCAAGTTCATATGGTTTCAGTGTTAGCAGTAGAACTTTTTACTCCTAAACTCATTTTTGATTCTGTTTTACCACCCTGTTCAGTTATCAGGACAAGTGTTATATTTTACAAAAGGCAACAACAGAAAGAGAATGGAAATGTTGAGGATTTGGAATCATGAAATATGGACTGAAAATATTCCCCACTCTTTGTCTGGGCCAAAGAAGTACACACCCCTGAGACTTTAGAAGTCACAGGGAAAGAGACTGCTTTTCATCTTTTCCTTTCTACCTGCTTCCCTCATGGAACTTAGCTTGAGTTCCTTTTACTCATTAATCCAACTTGGAGGAGCAGTTTTCCTATGCCAGGTATTTGCCTAGCTGCAGGAAATACAAAGAAGAGCAGGAGACATGCCTCTAATATTGAGGGCCCCACATTCTGATGAGGAAATGGATACATTTTGATTACCATCTGATGGCGTCGATGCTAAGATAGTGTTTATTACAAAATGTGCTGACAGTGCAAAGGAAAGGGTGATTAGTTCTGTGTAGAGGTAGGTGGTCATGAGAAGAAAATCCCATATTCTTTTCAGGGGACATATGAGCTTAGAGGTACCTTAGAGGGAAAGTGGGAGCTAATAGGTAAAATGTAAAAGGGAAAACCTTTCTAAGTAGAATAAATACCAAGGGCAAAGTTATGCTGATACAGAACAAAAACAAAACAAAACAAAACAAAACAGTATTTTGTATCATACTTACTCTGTTCCTGACATTTTGTGAATACATTAAACATCTCTTCATCTTCATAACAAACTATGAGATGGGCACTGCTATTATCTGTATTTTACAAATAAAGAAACTGAGGCTCTGAAAGTTCAGGTAATTTACTCTAGGTCAAATATCTACTAACTGATACACAGGAATCAAATGTACTCAGCCAGATTCCAGCAATTGTGCTCCTAATCACATAATGGTGATAATACTGTTTAGTCAGTTTTATAACCTGTTTTTGTCTTCCCTTTTATGGTATATCATAAGCAGTTTCCAAAGCCATTAGAATTCTTTATAAATGCTATTTTAGTAGTATAAGAACCCATCTTACTGGTGTATTATAATTTGTTTAACTAGTCCTTTATTGTTGGACATTAAGATGTCTTTTTTTTTTTACTATTTTGAATAACAGTGCATGACTATTTTTGTGACTCTGGATTTTCTTCACAGACTCAACATAAAGGAGAAAGCCACAGAGGTTTCCCTGGTACTAGTATCATACTGAATGTCCTCTATTTTAGATAATTCTCTTTGGGAATAATCATCAGTGTACTGAACAACCAAAGCTGCTACTTCTAAAGACCTGGATTTTCCAGACCTCTGCTACATTGTTAGGATATTCTGAATGATTACAAACTGGTTTTAATATTAACCTAAGAAAAATATAATTAAGAAAGCAAATCAGTTGAAAATGTTATTACAAACCCAAATAGAGGTGATTTTTGGATTATCTGCTCTTCTGAATTACTTATTACATTGCTCTGTCCATTTAAGTGAGCACTGGCAGTTTTTGATTGCTTTGCCCTCAGTCAAATTTGGCAGAGAGAAATGTGAAGGTTTAGGTTAAGATGTGAGATTTCCACCCCTCCCCCCAGTGAATGCAATTAAAATTACTAAGTTTCACTTGACCCATAGTGATTGTACATCTTTTTTCTTGCTTGGTGATGGCATCCATTTTAAGGGAGAAACCTAGAAATGCTGAGAGAAGAACACACACCCTTCATTTCTGAAAGGTTCATTTCCCACTCCTGCTTTAGATTGACAATGAGTTGTAGTTCAAAGGCTGCCCTGCAGGGAAGCTCATATACCCTATAATTTAGAAGGCCTTAGACGCCTCATGGGAAACTTGGTAAAACATTCTATTTAGAGACCTGCCTGCTGATATGACACATATTTTTATAGTTATACCTCTTTATTGCTGGGATATAAAACCTGTTTTCACTCAAAATGTGCCTGCTTTCAGAAAATAGAAAGAGACATGCAGAAAACAATGATTCTATTATCGTGTATTATAACTTTCGTTTTATAGTTCTTCTCTGCAACTCATTTCTTTGCCCTGTAGCTGTGGAATCTGGACAGGAAAATCTTTAATATATTTCTTCCACAAAGCCCAAGGATGACTCCCCCATTACAGACTAGTAATACCTGCTTTGAAAGACACTTCTGTAGTCTTCAGTAACTTTTGACCAGTCAGGCCCTCTGAGTACAAGCACAGCAGAATCATTCATTCTTCATTCCTTCATTCCCATTAAAAAGTCATCTGTACAGTCAACATTTCAGAAACCTTGGTTGTGCTAAGAATTGTTCTACATGTTGTCAAAAATATACACATGAATATAAGATTCCGACCCTGCTTTTTCCATCTCTCTCAGCAAATGATCATACCTTTTAGATTTTTGTATAGGAGAACATTTTTCACTTTCTGACCTTAAATATAAGAATCTGACTACACTTTCATCCATCTCTTCAGCCACCCACCTCTTGTTACAATGCATAGGGGGAGGTGTGGTATGCTATCTTCTATCTAAGGAGAATCCTTTCACTATATCCGTCCCCGCTATTTCAAACTCTTTTGAGGTTAGGATGGTAACTGCATTTTTGTATCATTGTTTAATCAGGGTCTAACAATTCTGGGTACATGATATTCTTCCAATACATATTTATTAAATAAATAAATAATAAATAATAAATAAATTTTACTCTAAAAGCCTAATAGCCTAATATGGAAGTTTAGGCATGTGCTGGGCACAGAATAAAAAAAATATTAAGTGATGAAAAAATATATATATGATTAAAAACACTGAAAAAATATGTTCAAAATGAGAGACAGAGGGAAAATATTCTTCAGAAGTCCAGATTCCCCCAAGCTGGGAGATGAGAGCAGTTTTATTTGTGATCACACTTCAAACTATTCTAACTTTGGTTTCTCCTGGAAAGCCATTTTCTTTTATTATATTCACTAGGTTAGATAGTTTCATTTTTCAGTATCCTATTACAAAAATGAGTGTTTGGAGGACACTCTGAAAATATACACAGAACTGTGATGAATATAAATAGTTATTATTGTGAGATTAAGAATCATTTTATCACTAGGTTTGATGTTTGTACTTTCATAACAATGTTATATATTTCTTTTTTTTTTAATTTATTTCTAGGAGAGAGAGAGACAGAAAGACAGCATGAGCAGGGGAGGGTCAGAGAGAGAGGGAGTCACAGACTCTGAAACAGGCTCCAGGCTCTGAGCTGGCAGTCAGCATAGAGCCCGACGCGGGGCTCGAACCCACGAACCGCGAGATCATGACCTAAGTGAAAGTCGGACGCTTAACCGACTAAGCCACCCGGGCGCCCCAACAATGTTATATATTTCTTCACTATCCTCTTTTTCTTTTTTTTTCTTTTGAGCTAGCCCATACATTATTTTAACCTGAAGAAGATAAAGTATAAGAATGAATGGGAAACGAGGCTAGACGTGAAAGATTGTGCTTGAGTCAGATTCTTTTATTATCATTAAGGTTTTTTTTTACAAATTTTTCTAAAATTTTAATTCCAGTATAGTTAACATACAACATTATATTAATTTCAGGTGTACAAAATAGTGACTCAACAATCCTATACATTGCTCAGTGCTCATCATGATTAAGTGTCCTCTTTAATTCTCTTCACCTATTTCACCCATATCCCCGTCCACCTCCCCACAAACATCAGTTTGTTCTCTATAGTGAAGATTGTATTTCTTGGCTTGTCTCTTTTTTAAATTTTAATTCCAGTGTTGCTAACATACAGTGTTATATTAGTTTCAGGTGTACTATATAGCACTTCAAAAATTCTGCACATTGGTTAGTCAGTGCTCATTATGATAAGTATGCTCTTTAATCCCCTTCACTATTTCACTCATCGCCCCCTCTGGTAACCACTTCCCTTCTGATAACTAACCATCAGTATTTTCTCTATAGTTAAGAGTTTGTTTCTTGATTTCTCTCTCTCTATCTCCGTCTCTTTTTCCCATTGATCATTTGTTTAGTTTCTTAAACTCCACACATAAACGAAATCATATGGTATTTGTTTTTCTCTGACAGGCTTATTTTGCTTAGCATGATACTCTCTAACTCCATCTATGTTGTTGCAAATAAGATTTTTTATGGCTGAATAATATTATACAAACATACACACATACATATACATACATACAAATCACATTTTGTTTATCCATTCATCTGTGGATGGACACTTGGACTGCTTCCATAATTTGGCTATTATAAACAATGCTACCATAAACATGGAGGTGCACATATGTCTTTGAATTAATGTTTCTGATTTTGGGGTTAAATACCTAGTAGTGCAATTAGTGGATCAGAGGGTAGTTCTATTTTTAATTTTTGAGCCACCTCCATACTGTTTTCCACAGTGGTTGCACCATTTTGTATTCCCACCAACAGTGCATGAGGGTTCCCTTTTCTCCACATCCTTACCAGCACCTGTTGTTTCTTGTGTTGTTGATTTTAGCCATTTTGACAGGTGTAAGAAAATATCTCATTATAGTTTTGATTTGTATTTCCCTGATGATGAGTGATGTTGAGCATCTTTTCATATGTCTGTTTGCCATCTAGGTATCTTCTTTGAAAAAAAGTTCATATCCTCTACCTATTTTTTTCATGTTTATTTATTTTGAGAGAGAGTGAAAGCAAGAGAGAGCAATGTGAGAGTGGGGGAAGGGCAGAGAGAGGGAGAGAGAAAATCCCAAGCAGGCTCTGTGTTGTTAGAGCAAAGACCAACGTGGGACTCTATTCCACGAATCATGAGACGATAACTTGACTCCAGATCAAAAGTCAGATGCTTGACCAACTGAGCCACCCAGGTGCCTCCTGCCCATTTTTAATTGGATTATTTGCATTTGGGGTATCGAGCTGTATCAGCTATTTATATATTTTGGATACTAACCCTTTATCAGAAGTATCATTTGCAAATATCTTCCCCATTCAGTAGGTTGACTGTCAGTTTTATTGTTTGTTTCCTTTGCTATACAGAAGCTTTTTATCCTGATGTAGTCCTAATAATTTATTTTTGCTTTTAGTTCCCTTGCCTTGAGACATATCTAGAAAAGTGCTGCTGTTGCTGATGTCAGAGAAATTACTGCTGTGCTCTTTTCTAGGGCTTTTATGGCTTCATATCTCACATTTAGATCTTAAATCCACTTTGAGTTTATTTGTGTATACAATGTAAAAAAGTGGTCCAATTCATTCTTTTCCATGTAGCTGTCCAATATTTCCAACACCACTTGTTGAAGAGACTGTCTTTTTCACATTGTATATTCTTTCCTCCTTTGTAAAAAATTAATTGACCATATAAATGTGTGTTTATTTCTAGGGTTTCTGTTCTGTCCTATTAATCTGTATATGCTGTTTTGATTACTACAGGTTTGTAATGTAACTTTAAGTGTGGAATTGTGTTACTTCCAGTTTTGCTTTTCTTTTTCAAGATTGCTTTGGCAATTTGGGGCCTTTTGTGATTCCATACAAATTTTAGGATTATTAGTTCTAGTTCTGTTTAAAATGCTGTGGGTATTTTCATAGGGATAGCACTAAATCTATAGATTGCCCTGGATAATAGGGACATTTTAACAATAGTTATTCTTTTAAGCCATGGGCATGGAATGTCTTTCTATTTCTTTGGATTATCTTTAATTTCTTTCATCAGGTTTGTTTTTTTTTTATAGTTTTCAGAGAACTGGTCTTTCACCTCTTTGGTTAAGTCTGATTCTTTTTGATCTAAGGACCTCATGGCTCAGGCTTTGGGGTTTTCTAGGACTTCTTATTCAAGATAAAATGATTTGGATTAGCATAGATAAATTAATACTTTAGTCCATTATGGCTTTCTTCTCCTTCTAACCTCTTGTCTTAACCCAAGAATTCTGTTTTCTTTTATTGGATTATGTATGTAAAAGAGCTCATCCTAAAATGAAGTCTTTCTGCTGTTACAAAAAATACTTTGAACTATAATTGGGATATATTATGATTTTGAGGGAACTATAGTGTGATTATGTATGAAGCTGTATCACCATCTGCAAATCTTTAGCCTTTCCATAGAAATAAGGAAAGACATTGCACTCTGTGCTTAAGTAAGAGGATGCTGTGCTGTCCTTGGTCTTCATTTAAGAGACAAAGTTGTTAGACAAAATTAGCTCTAGATATCTGGTGCCATCCTGAAATCTTAATAACACCTGAAGTTGAATACTTTAACTTCTTAGCTTGTGACTTTTTTCGTCTTCTCCATAAGAAAATCGTTCAGAAGCACAAACAGTAACATTCTTGCATAAGTTTCTGTTCATTCTACTTCAGCATCACATCCCCTTTAGGTATCATCAACACCATGACCTTACTGTAAGTCCTTATCAGCAATCACCAGGACTGTTATAATCAGGTCTCTAATGCTCTCCATACCCCAGACTCACACCAAAATTCATTTCTCCTAACTGTTGCTGGAGAGCTGTTTCTAAAATCTACATCTGACCTTCTCATTTGCCTGCTTAAACTCCTTTGTTTTGTCTTTATTTTAGATGATTACAAGCATGTCATATGGACCCATGCCTTCTTACTCAGTTTCCTCTCCCATAGTTCTCTTCCCTCACTCCACATTCACCCTTCTTGCTTTGAACTTCAACAAATGTGTCTCATTTGTTTCCTCATGGACTTCATATCATTTCACAGCAATATTGTTTCTTTTGCCTGTAACAACTTCTTCATGCCTGAATGCCCAACTGGCTTTCACCTACTATGAGAAGCCCCCCTGATTATGAAAGTTACTTTCAACCCCAGGCCCCATGTTATGATTTACCCTTTCCTCTGCCTATTCCTGTATCTTATCTGGTTTTCTATGATTAACAGTATATTAGAATTAACTATTTGTATGTCTCCTTCCATCCAATTAACTCTTGACTTTCTGAAGCAAAGATTGTCTCTTATTGGTTTTCAGGTCCTCAGGATGTGTCACAGAGCAGTGCTCAATATATTTGTAGAAATCCTCAGAACATTTTACCAGATATGCAGACAGAGTTGAGTTAGCACAGCCAATGAGAGAACATATGTATTATTAGCCATGCACCATTTAGTAAGGTAAAAGTTATTTATGACCTATTCATGACTATTCTTAAGTGGTTTTATAATGATTTGCCCCTAATCTCACTCCTCCATGGGTATTACCCCAGCCCTGTCATTTAATACCCTTTTACCCACCTTCAAGTGATGCTGTCTCTTAGATTTGTGTGACTGTTCTAACACTTTCATCAGTTCACACTTGTTTTTCACAATGATATAAGAGATAGCAACCCAAATATCACACACCGTGTAAAAGATTGCTCTGTGCATCCAGTTGTTAAATCTGTTGTGCTCTGGGTATGCTCGTGCCAGTCTGCACATACAGATTATTCGCTCGCAGGGTTAGTGACTGTAACGTTTTTGATTAACCTCACTGTACACTTCACAAGCACTTACTCTGGGCCATGTTCAGATCATGAAGATGCCCTGAATCACTGAGATGTTGCTGAAAATCTGTTGACATAATTTTTACAGTGTGGAATAATTCAGTGTTCTCAAATTTAAGGAGAGCCAAACTAGCATATTTTCTAGTTTTATTTGTTACCATCTCAGACATAATGGACATTGAATTACTAATTAAGAAGGAGAAGGAAGAAGAGAAGAAAAGAGGAAAAAAATCTCTTACAGATTACTTACATTATGTTTTCATACCAAAATTTGTGTATTCATAAACACATATTCAATTCTTCAATGTTTTTGGCATCAAAACATTGAAATAAGCAGAATGATACATATCTTTCATATATTTTCTATGCTTTAATGACATATGGCAGTTTTCTCAAAATCTTTATTTTTCCCAAATATCTTCTACAGGAGGTAGGACTTCTCTAGTTTGCTTAATTCAAATTAGAGACAACTTGACATTTCAGTTACTATTTACCCTCTTTCAAGATGAAGCTAGGCATTTGCAAGATATTGAGAAGGCCTCTCTAGTTCTTTAATTTTCCAATGCTCATTGGCACACATTAATTTCAGAGTTCATGAAAAAATAAAAACAAAAACAAACTCAGGATATATGTAATTTAGAACTGTGAACCACTTACAGCCAAATGTCAAAATAGTTTAGAATTCTGGATTCTCTGACTTAGGAAAATCATATATTTATTTAGTAGAATGACAAATATGTATGTGAGAGACTTGTAAGACTATTTTTTGCAACTAGTGTATCCTAATGGAAAAAGTTATTTTGGTGGCTTAAAAAGATGAAGGCTAAGGACTAGGTAACAGAAGGAGGAGCTAGTAAAAATGAGAATACTTACAGAGTGATAGGGAATTATAGGAGAAAACAGTTACTTATATACAATTTTGCCTAGGGCTACCTTAGGCATGTGTATCTAGAAAGGAATATTTTCTGAAAATGTGCCATGGTAAACAAAATGAGCACATAATGTAGAATGCTACTGGAAATTACATAACACATGTACACTGACTGTTGTTATTGGGTCACAGTTATCATTGCTTTCATTGTGGAACACATTCTTCCTTCTTGACAGAATGTCATGATCGCTACAGTAAATTAGTATAGTTTAATATGTGGAGTCACTGAGCAGTGGTGACTGTTACAAAGAGGAGATGTGAGCTAAAGAATCTTACCTTACCAAACAGAGTTGTTCAGGATGGTGGAAATGTTGGTGAATTTTGTGTTCACACATCCACCATTTTTCTTTAGGAGGTCTTTCATAGGGGAGGAAGCAAGAACCACTAATTAGGATCAAAGTGCCAGTTCTATCCTGATGGCTTTGTGTCAAGGAAATATCTTGCTTGCTATTTGTCTTAATAATATATAAAATCAGAATTTTACACTTTCATTAATATTTTTTTCATTTACCTTAATTGCCTTAATTTCATGGTTTAGTAGGAATATCTTTTGCTAAGAATATATGCTTGTGGAATGAGGCTCAGTATATCTCTGGTGACTCATCTAATGAAATGCATTCGTCTCATGCCATTATTGGAAATACCTCAAATCCTTTCAGGTTGGACAACTTTCTCAAGAAACAACTTTGAGGAAGAGATATAGTCTTGGAAATCAACATTTTACCAAGAGAACATTAATTTTCCATCATCCTCCTTCAGCTGCATCAATGGATTGTGTTTTTACAGTCTCCCTTGTTGGCTTTATTTCTTTTTGTTTGTTTATTTTGACCTCAGGTCCATGAAGTTGAGTTAATCTTCTCCTGAATTCCCTCTCAATTGTCATCAAAATCAGTTTGGTTGTCATGAGCTCATATTTTCAGCTGTAGCCTACAAGTAATTTGATAGTCTGTCTTTCGACCTTGATGAAATACCTTAAGTCTCAAGCATATAAGTGTGACCTTTTAATTACATACTTCCATTCCTGATTTTCATTTCAATAGACATATTTAAACTGATCTGATCCTAGTTATGATTGATATCAAAATTTTTCCTTTTCATTTCCAAATATTAAAGATATTGTATTAACTCCCCAAATATGTGAAAAGTGTACTCAATATATTAACTTTTATTATCTTTGACTGAAATAATATTCTGAGGCATTAGGTAAGTAAACACGTATTAAAAGGTTATTTGTTGTTTTGTTCTTTTTTTGTTTCTATTAAGACAGACACAGATGATGTACAAAAGTTAAGCCGTTTCCCCAAAATGAGCACCTTGTTTCCAGAAGTTAGATTGCTTATCTTATGAATATCCTCCGCAATCTTATTTGATACGATAGAGAGTTAGACAAGACAGATCATTGCTACAAGTTTAAGTGACTCTATTTATGATACGAATCAAGTCAATATGAGAGCAGAGAATTCCAAGACCATCGAGTACTTGCCCAGAGCTCTTTCCATGTGATTATGTGGTTTCTCACGTCCTATGTGCTCTGGGTTCAAACCCTTGGGAACTGATGCCAAGCTCTTTCCTTTGCTAAGATGGCTTTGCCTAAGCAAATTGGATGGATGACTGAGTGCTGCTGCACAGCTAGCCTGCTTTCTCCCTTCACCTCTCTGCTAAATGGATGTGATCAAAATGTGCCTTAGACGCAGGAGCCTAAATAATGGGGCTGCGTTTCCTCGTGGAGCTCAGAAATATTTACTGAGCCCAACAGCTTCATTTTCCTTGGTTTCTGCTGCATTAATGGCTGGCTTCAGGGTGGGAGGTGAGAAGGGAGGGAGTGAAGAATTGCTGAGAGGGACTCAGGCGACGTGGTTAACGGATGGCCTTATTAGAGACACTTTCCCTAGGCCTAAGTGAAGCCTTTTTGTCTGAGTCGGCAAGAAGTGGGTCATTTTCCTGAGCTGTCAGGCTCGGTGCTTACTTGACTTGTGGCTGTAGCTGTAGCAAACCGTGGGTTTCCCCACTGGCTTTTGGTTTCCTGTGATGTGCTGCGAAGGCCCTGTCTCTCTAGGTCTTCCTAGAGCAGAACAGGACGTCTTCACAGACCATTTGTTTCTTTTCTGAATTGTAAGCTGCCTCATAACTCTGTATGCCTCCTGCACTACCAGCCACAGGTAGGGATCTCTGAATATCTACCCCTAAGCCTGGGTCCTGTTCTGAGCTGGTACAATGGTCCAATGGTTCCAGTTACCTGGAGAGCCAGGGAAATATTATCAAGTCTCAAAAGTCATATATACACTGGGAAACATCTGTATATAAAATAAAGAGCAATCCTAACTCATTGCCATTATTTCCCAATGTAAATACATGTCATGGTGAGTAACATTCAAATTCGTTTAAAGTATTTTGGAATTTATAGCAACTTCTCATCACTATGCACTTTCTCAGTCCATTGGATATTGAAAGAATAAGCATGGTTCTGTGTGGCTCTACACAGTTCTTTTATAACATTTTCATAATATTTGCTCAGAATTTGTTCTCCATCAGTATTGTTTCTGGTATGTGACTTGCTGTCTCCTGGAGGGTCTACCTGCCACACATTATACATCAGTGACCTTTTAGCAAGTCAATAGTAATCCTTGCCCACCCACAGCTGCTGTTTTGGAAGAATTCAGTCATTGTGTTTCTACTTCTCCCACTCTACCAGTTCAGGGCCTTATGGGTGGTCATTCCCTAGGGATACTGAAAGGGCAGAATACTTAGATGATAAAAACAAAAGGCCACCTACAGCCTGTTTCTTAGCAAGCCTGTACTCCAGGCTTGGATTCATCTGCATTACCTTGTCACCTCTGCTGGTTTGTTGTTGTTGTTGTTGTTTTTAGTTTTGGTTTCATCCTCTCCCCACTGTCTTTACACCTTTCATCCAAAGTCTTTAAGTGATTGACATATACACAGCATACATGAGGGTAGGTGGTGCTCAATTTCCAAAACCCCTACAAAGGCAGGTTGTACCTATTTCTGATTCTTGCACCAAGAACATGGCACAGGAGAGACAACTGTAATGTATCAAGAAGTAAACCAATATTATCAGAGAGTCTCTTGCATATTTAATAGTCATATATGCTTAGTTAAGCCTGACTTGAAAATCATCTCTATTACCATCATGAAGAATAGAAAAGAAAGTGAAACTGTCCCTTGAAATTAGTTCTCAAAACATATATAACATACTTTATTGATAGATAAGGAAATAATTTTATGGAGCTATTTTTCTCCCAAAGCCAAGAGTTAATGACTGCATTTTTACAGATTAAGAAGAGAACACTTAAATATATTTTCTTTTGTTAATGTTTATTTTTTATCTTTGAGAGAGAGAGAGAAAGAGAGAGAGAGAGAGAGATTGGAGTGGCAGAGAGAGAAGGACAGAGGATCCAAAGCAGGCTCTGCACTGACAGCAGAGAGCCCCATGCATGGGCTGAACTCAGGACTGTGAGATCATGACCTGAGCCCAACTCAAGAGTCACAGGCATAAGCATTTGAGCCACCCAAGCACCCCTTCACTATATTTTCTATTGAACAATATGGCTTAGATTAATCTGTGTCTCTGTGCTCTCTCCTTATTTCCTCTCTTCTCTAGTGAACTCCAGAAATAAGAGAAAAGCTTTCTAACTTCCATTTTTTCCACTTCTGAACACAGACATCTTTTAAACACATTTAAACATGTTGGAGCCAGGAGATATAAAGCTGCTGATTTTAAGTCCATAATTTATTTGCTAAAACTGGGAATGGTTTTGGGCAGAAAATTGGAAAGGGGAACAGAAGGAGGGTTTCTCCCTTCTGTCCATGGCTCTGCAGGGATTTCTGTTGGAACCAGAAGAGAAGAATCAAACAGAAGATTTCTTTAGCTTCCAAGAGATAGTAAGTCAATTGTTGCATTATATTTTAGGTATCTGTGTCTGCAACAAAAGCACAATGGATAGCTAGATGGATTTATAGATAGATACCTAGATGGATGATAAAGAGAAATAGAACATGCATTGAAGAATTGTGTCACAGAATGCCTTTTGGAAGATTATTTGGCTGCCAGAGATGCCGCCCATAAAGAAGATAAAGGAGAGCCAATAAGCAGGAAATCTATTATGACTACAGAATTGGTGGATTCTGGAAGAAGAGAAGGGGTGGTGGTGGGAGTATCACTGAAGAATAATGAAGTAAAAGTAGAAAACATGAGCAAAACTGAAATACTATGCCTTTTCCCCCTCTTCCTATGAGCTCCAAGGGTAAACAATTACTTTTTCTGAAAAAGATAATTTTCAGCTAGTTTATTCTTATCATATATGAAGAAGCCAATGTGCAAAGAAGTTAGTGGGGTTTATTAGTTTCCTAAGTGTGTCTTAACAACAATCTTGAGGTTTCTACTCTCAATCTATCCAGAAAGACATTTCTGAAGATGAGAATGAGAAGAATAAGATAAAGGCATTGAAATGTAGCATGCTGTATGATCATTGTGAAACATAGCATTTCAATTTTAAGTTAATCAACAGAGTATATGATATTGTATATCATTATTTGTACTGGAAACATTCTTATTTTTGTCCCACCAAAGAGTAGCATGAAGGTTTCATTTATCAAATAGAGTTTTTGTTTTGTTTTGTTTTGTTTTAAATATAAGGCAGTATTTTTTTTTAACCAGGCAGAATATTATATGATGACTCTGTTCTCAGCTAGGGGTCTCATTGCCCTTTGTTACCTGGACCAAATTTCTCTGACCACATCAATGGTCAGTGGTCTCCCCAGGATTTTACTGATTCTGATTAGAAGAGTGTTAATAACCCCTGTGGACTTTAGTCTTACAGTCGTCTTTGCCTCTGCATTTTCTACCTGTGTGTCTCATCTCTCTTTCATCTGTTTTCAATTTAGATACAGAATTCAGTCATTTCACTAGGATGCAAAAAAAAATTAGTTACAACATTTTGTTTTGTTTTTAGATCTTGCAGAAAATTGGAAAAAACATATTAAATGGTGCTTAGAATCCTGACAGCTTTCTTGCTGAGCTTTTTACCTCCACAGACAGAGGCAACAGATACCAGGAAAAGAATTTTTTGAGGGAATTCAGGACATGTGGCTTTCAATTCAAGTCTACCCCTATTGACTGTGTGATGGGGTCTTGTCATTTAAGTTCTCTGGACTCTTGTCATATGAGTTTCTTTTCTGTAAAATGAGGAACTTGAAGTATTTTCCTAGGTGTTTTCATGGTTATAGTTTCCAAGGACCACCATCGCGTAAGAGCTATGTCTTTAACTTCTTTGAATTATCAAAATGCTTGGTCTGATGTATTACCCATGGGAATGGATTCTCAGTAGATATTTACAATTTTTATTTTTTAAAAAAAGAACTCCTTAACACCTGAAAAGCTCTCTGGACATGAAACTATCTCACTTGGACAAAGCAAACACTGCTCTAGTCAAACAGTGTAGTTCTAGGGTATCCTCACAAAATCCCTTTTAGTGTAGATTGTTTATAAGATATTTCTCACAATAAGGAAAGCTCGTATGGTTTAATCAAACCACAAAACATATCAGTTTTGCCTTGTCCAATACTTAAGAAAAAGGTTTTCATTGTATTCAAAGTTCAGTAGGAAATTAACAAAGGGAGTTGACAGCAGCTGCAATATATTTTTTTATCACATGCTTTTTAGCAATTTATTTGATTTGTCTATATGAGATTTGGCTGAAGTGGCCATATTCATATTCATACTCATACTTATTGCATTATGTGTCCAGCAAGGTACAGTGCAGGCACATATAGATATGGATCTTATATATTCATTGGAAATGGCTGCTTAATTATAAACTACATGTTAATGTCCCTTCCATGTTTATATAAGCAAGTATGTTGATTTCCTAATGTGCTATTCTAAAAGCCTTTATTCCCTTGTTAATCTGAGGTTTGAAACTTTAGAAATATATTTTCTCACACAGTGTCTCATAAATGCAATGATTTTCATAGCAAAATACTCATGGAATCATCCTGTTACAGGTTTAAGGGGAAGAATCAATATATAGTACCTACTTGTTGTTCTTCTGAGTTCTGATCCAATTAATAAGACACAGTAGACAGTATCTCTTCTGATGTGATGAAATGGTGATTTCTCTATTATTGATAATGCTAACTGGAGCTAAAGTTATAAATTAAAGTGGTACTGCTAACACCTTCTGCCCCTTCTGTCTCTTTCCAACTTCATTTACTCCCTGGTATCTAGATTTTAGGACTGATCACAAAATAGAAAGTTTAACTATACAAAGTAGTCACACTTACCTAGAATTATAGCTTTATGTTTTTCAAGATGGAAAAAGAATAAGTAAATTCTAGTGGCTTGCAAATGTTCAATACGGTTGCCGCTAGCCAAGAATGTGGATCCAAGGATGTCACCTGAGATCTAACTAACCCCATCTTAGAGAGTCAGAAGGTCAAGGTATTACTGTACTGAGAGTCCTTCAAGGTCGAAAATAGAAACCAGGAAAAAGATGCTCCTGCCAGCATTAATTTTACTCAAAATACAAAATGTCTTTAGCGTTGGCAGGATGTGTATGACTCCCCAAGAGTAGCACAAATACATGATGTCAATTCTGGACACTCTCTCTTTTTCCCTCAACTATTAAGATATGATTCTCATGTCTTCTTATTTATCACTCCCTTCCCTCTAGTATTCCGTCAATCTTGGGTGTTCCACACAGAGCCATTTTTATACCCTCTAAGGCGAGGAGATAAAATTTGTCCTATTAGCTTCCTATTTCCTGTTCCCTTGCCAATGAGTTTTAATTGAGCTTCAGGAAAAAATTGCAGGAAGAACTGCAACAGTTACAGCTCCTCTGATCTGGCCTGTCAGCATAAATGCTGTTAAGTTCTACTGGCAACGGAATTTCTACACCCTCTGTCTCCCTCCCTTACTACCTGCTATGTCCAGTCACTGTAAGCTTGAAAGTTAAATGCAGGTTACTTTGTTATTTGATGTTAATGGTGAAATGGTTGACCCTATAATATCCCACATCAGATTTTATTCACACAACATATAAATTAACCTTTGATTCATAATATTTCTTAATATTTAAATTTAAATAGCAATCTAAGCTTGTAACATTGTATGTTGCGTTTAATACCTTGAAGCACAATAGGAAATGCTGATTACTATAATGCTGAATGTATGAATAGTATTTAAAAATCACTGCCGCTATGGTAACCAAAGAAAAAAGTCTCTAGTCTTTATTATAGTCTGTTAAATGTTTTCTTTTTACTTCAGATTGATTTCCACATGCTTTTATTTGTTTCATGTAAAATGACTTTTCTGAAATAGAAGTGATTATTTGTTTTGCTCCTTATTTTTGAATCTTAGAATATTCAGACACTTTAGTAGACTATAGTAAGGCTCAGCAATCAACATTTGAAATAATTATAGTAAAATTGGGACTCAAAATCACATAGAAATATTGTTCCCAAAACATTGTCCTTCCGGCCTATTGTATGAAATTCAACCATTAATGGTGGATAATCTTCACTGAAGAGTCTACTGTATGGACTAATGATAACCTGTGTTCAATGTCAAATGGTTTTTCTTCAGCTATCTACAATGGATCTGGATTCTTACACTCTGTTGTTAGTAAGTTAAGTACGTGTGTAGGAGGTATAGATCTAAGATTAAATAACAATGATGATGATTATTCCTTCTATCATGTATTCAATTATTCATTCATTCAACCCCTTAGCTAGATAACTAAACATCCAAAGAAATAATCAACCAACATCTACTGAGGATATTGTGCATAGCATTATTTTTATGTTGGAGATCACCTTAAAGGAAAAAAAGTATGTTTTCTAGTATATATGTATGTTTACAATAATACATGCACATAGCTAAAAACATGAAAGTATAAAAAAGTCTTCTTCCTTATCCATCCCCAAATCCTTCTTCCCAATTTATCATTTGTTTTGTTACATTGATTAGCTCCATATATTTCACTACAACACTTGCAATAATGTCTAGATTTATCAGTTTTAGATATTGTCTGTTGACTTTATGGCATGATAACAGTTTTGCCCATTCACACCATCTACTCATTTTGCCAACCCAATATGACTATAAATATATTCACAATTTTCTTACTAGTTACTACCTTTTTTTTTTGTTCCATGAACCATAGATAATATTTCTTAACCCTATCTTGTAAGTTAACATTTAAATTTCTGCCTGTTCCTCTAGCTTGTTTCTCACCTTTAAAAAAAAAAAAATGAAAGTAGAAAGTAAAGTATTATTATTCTATATTTGTATAGCTCTTCCTAGTTTACAAAATTTTCATATTTGGGGAGTAATCTTCAGGGCTACTGATAGCCTCTATTAGAATTTTAAATGAAAGAGTTCTCATATGTAGATTTTAGCCACTTTCTTCATAGGGTTCCCTGATATGATTGCGATTTACATATGGTACTGTGTATTGAGTCCTTTGAAAGAGAAATCATCTTGGTGGCAGTGCCAGTAACAAGGGACATTCAGAAGAGGTATTGTGGCCTCACGGCGGGGGGTAGGAGGGAGGGGGAGCAAAAAGATATAAGATGATCAATCTTTGAAGAAAATGGTGGTGAGTATAAGAAAATGAAGGTGTTACAAGTGAAGGCCTTTTGGTTGGTATTCATTCGTAACAAAGAAAGAAAATAAATGGAGAAAGAAATAGTTTTTACTTCCTTTTGTTAAGGTTGACATTAGAGTGTTCAATAGTTAATTCTCCACAGGATTCAGACTTAAAAAGGTTAATGTGATAGCCTTTGGGTTATTGTACATTGATATTATTCTGAGCTTTACCCTTACTTGCTCTTAGGTTCACTATCTTGTAAGTGAACACTTTCAGGACAACAGAGACAGTATGTGAGCAAACCATTTAACCTTGTGAGCTTCAGTTATCTTCCCTGGGAAATGAAAGTGGGGAACAAGATCATCTATGAAGTCATTTTTTGGTGTTAAATTTTATACTATGAATCAGAAGTCAGAAGGCTAGACCAAGATACACTGAGGTTGAGTAAAAAATCTATGAACAGTATCTTACGTTTGTAAAGTACACTCCAAATTATAAACTCAAATGTTCACCTTGTCCTATTGATTTTTCAGGACAACTCTAGGATATGGTTTGTGTGCATTTGCCTAAGATCTCACAGTTAAATAATAGCTATGTTGAGATTGCAAGCCTGATTTCCCTTTACCTCTTGAGGTAGATAACACATAAACACACAATGTCATTTATCCATATTCACAAATTACGTCCAGCACATACACAAAAATGGTGTTTTATCGTCACCATTTGAGAAGCTATGGTTGACCTCATCTTCTTTTTATTCTTGTATGCTGATTTTTCATAGTGAGGCCCAGGATTAAATGTGAGTTGACTTGACGCACTGACCGTTAATATCTTGGTGGAGATTAGGAGCCTTGTCACTGTGATACTATTTCCTATTTGGAATTAATTATAAGTGTGCATCTCATCTAAGCTACAGATATGAAATAAATAAAATAAATACAGGATATTATAAAAGGTAAATTTTAAGTTAATTCACTCTAGGGGAGGAAAGAAAATACCTTCTTTCGTACATCTTTTGTGAAAGGTATCATTGTACATGGATGGTGTTTCCCGAAAGAATATCTCTCAAAAGAAGACAAACTGTAAGTCTTTCCGGGATTTTTTTTTTTTTGGCTAAAATTGTTGTTACATGATTTACTTTGAAAAAGATTCCTGAGTGGTGACCTTAGCCTGAGAAATTTGTAGGGATATAGTATGAAGAGAGTAAGAAGAGAGATAAAGAGGTAAAAAAAAAAACCCCAAAGGATTGTTTCCTGGCAGATTGTTCCTTAACAATGGGAGCTCTGCCAGGCACTTTCATGTGTGAGTCAAGGACTGGTTTTCCCAAGAAAACTGTAGATTAAATGCAACTTCTGAAGTCTGGTCTATAAGCGGATGTGTCTATTTCACAACTGGGAAACCTTGCCAAAGTTTCAAGTACCAAGAGTCTGTCTGAAGCCATGGTAAACACAGCAAGTTGTAATGGAGCATGAGAAATACCTGGGCTTTGTAGGAGAAAAGAAGGAAGCCACCAAAGCTTGACTGTGTGTCTGAAATGAGCCTTGGATAAATCCTATGTCCTGATTCTAGCTCAGGTCATTTCCCAGCCTAATGTTAGTTGTGGCAAACCAGTGAAGCCAACTCATATTTTAATGAAAACATTTATCATGACCTTATAGAATGCAAGGTATTGAAAACACCCCAGATATCATCTAGGTCAAAGCACTCATTTTGCAGATGAAGAAACTGAAACCCAAGGAGGGTTAAGTGTTTTGCCCAAGGATAAATAGTTTGTTAGTGGTGTATCTGAGATTAGAGTTCAAATCTCATTACTCCTAAGCCAGTGCTCTTGGTTAATTTCAACACAGTCTGTCCATAAGGCCAAGCGTCCCATGTCTACATGACAGAGTCTTCAAAGACCTAGTTCTGCTACAGAAAATCTAAGCTGGACATTATTTTCTTTTTAATTCTGTTTCCAATTCACCTACCCATATATGTCAACCCTAATTAGTAGGCTCAGGCTTATAATTTAAAGCATTTATGTTCAGACAGGTAGACAGGTTAGATTAGGATAAGGAAGGAAAGATGAAAATGTCCAGCAGAGAGAATAACCTGATAAAAAGCATAAATATGAGAATTTAGCTGGTATCCTTAGCAACCAGTGCAAAGACTAACAGTTTCCTGTTGGACAGAAGGAGTACATAAATTTAAAGATGTAGTTCAGGGTCAAGATATATAGACTCTTCAGTGAAATTTCAGAGTTTTGATGGGATCTCAGGTGCAAAGATAGATACTAGAGATGTTTTTAAAGAACAGTGGCTTGTCCTAACCATACTCAGTTAGATTAATGCAACAACAAAAAGTAGATTAGTTTACATCAGGGAGAATTTAAAGGCATAAAGACCAGGTAAGAAAATATTTTTATGTCTAGATATTTTTACATATTTCTTGGGAAAGGTGGGAGGAAATTCTTAAATATATAGATTGCAATTTTTAATGTCCACTTATTCTTGAATGTGCTACAGCACAGATAGTGAAGTTTAATATTTCTCCCACATGAATGTAGCAGAGCGGCAGGGTACAGGAACACACCATATAAAGAACATATGTATGTGGACACTGCCACATACAATGTGTCTTATGCTCTAAAATGCCAGTAACCCATGCCTTTTCATTAACATCATTATAGCCTGCTCAAACAGAGGGCTTTTTGACTATAAGAGGTAGTTTTACCCACAACCCAAGATGCCATTCTAGAGTCCATGAGATTAACTGGTACAAAGAGCTCTGCACAATGGGGTAATTAATGATTTGCTAATTAATCAGAGTAGTTGCCTCTAGCAATTGTCCTAAGAAATATGAGAGGATAGACCAGCAGGTAATGGAAAAAGACAAAAGAAATCCAAAGACGGAGAGAAATAGGGAAAATAACTAGTTCATGCGGTCACCTTGTGCTGTGACAGTTTTTAAGTCTCAGTTTAGCTTTGGGCTGTATGTCTTCACAATAAATCCTGTTTTCTTAAGGTGGGTCTAAGGCTCTGTTCTTTGCAGCAAACTGATAAATATCTTGAGCTAATTTTTGATATTGCCAGTTGATAATTAAAAAACTTTCTGAGTGATGTTTGTGTTGGAGACCTTGGACTATGATTTCCATTAGACTGTGCCACCAAGTGACTACCAGATGGTGTATTTGACTTCAAAGAGTATTATCACTGAGCTACTTTGAATTTGAAAAAGTCACGTTGAAGATTTTTTTCTGGACCTACAGCTGGGAAATGGCATGTGTAATAGGAACAGAGTAGAATTCCTTTTTTTTTTTCCTGGAAAAAAGTCTATTCTTTTTTTTTGGTTAAATACAGTCAGGGATTGCTGTTTAAACAGATTAACCAAATTAAGCCAGTTTGGAGAAACAGGGACTTTCAGAGCCTCTTATATGTTAATGGTGCATTGTGAATAACTAAAAAGTGGCACAAAATGCAGTGTTTTCAAATATTTGACAAGAAAAGCCCGAACCGTCACTTTCTGAGAACTGTTCATTCATATTGCAGGGGCATACTAGTCTTGATTTGCCACCCTCTCTTATAAATTGGTGTGTTTCCTTTTGTGTTAGGCCTTCTCTGATTGCTGTCGATGCTACTGATTGTTTCTTTCATGGAATTTCGTAAAACAGATAAACAAAAACTCAGAGTTCTAGGAGTTTAGTTTCCATCTCTAAGTATGCACTGTATTTTAAAATAAATCATTTCAGACCAACCTAATAAACCCATGGGATTTAAGCCTGAAAAAGCACGATCTGTTTTTACTAGGTGTGGAATGGCTTAAACATTTATAGAGAATTGATCTTCATTTATTCTCAAATGAATTGGTCGACTGTTTGCTTGTGTGTCTCTTCTTGGTCTTGACAGGTCTTAAATACTAGGGCAGTTAATGCAAGGGCCAAGCTCTTGTTTGAGATCCCCTTATGAAAAGTATTCTACCAGGTGATTTGGGAGCAAAAGAAATTTCTCTCTGTCCAATGCCAGGAAAATGAATAGTGCTGTGTTGAAGACCCAAGAGATCAGAGTGGGTTGAAAAAAATCAGCTAGTACACGTTATGAGGAAGTTAGCAAATTGAAACTCTCAGTATGTTTAAGGGCTTTTCACAGAAAACCTACAGACTTGGTGAGAGAGAGCACAACAAAATGGAGCGAAATTTTCAAATGGCTTTTTAATTTTTAAAGAGTTAGAAATTTCACAAACCTTTTTACAGGTCCCCAGTGAAGAATCAACAATGTGAGAGTAATCCCATGTGCATCAACGAACACATATTTTATGTCACTGCTAATAATTGTCAATGGTGGGGAGGAGGGCATGGACCAGAAGGCAGTCCTGCCTTTGTTTGCATTTTTTTTCTTGCTCCTTCCCTCATTCCCTGCACTTCATTTAGACATTAGCACCAAAGACACCAAGATCGTAAGTTCTGCCTTCTTCCCCCTAAAATAAAGAAAAGAAACATACCCTGTTTTCTTTTACATGGTCATAATATCCTACAAAATTTTTCTGTACCTCTCTTCTGGGGAGGCAGCACTGTCTGTTCTCTGTCAAGGTCAAAGTTATTAGAAATGAAGAGGAAGTATCGTGCTTCCTGAGTCTAAACCAGCTGGTTTGGAATTACATGAAGTCTGAGGCTTATGCAGCGCTCATAGCCAGGGAGGCTGCCTATTAATGCTTGTGGTTGAGGACAAAGTCAGAGCTCTATAGGAGCAGGCAGAGGAATCTGTACTGTGCGGTTAGTGTTTGGAGCACGAAATGATCGGACTGAGGTGGGGCTTTGGGACATACTGGTGATGAGAATGGTAAAGTTAGATAAATGGGCATTCATTACTTTTGGTTTCCATCTTTTTCATCTGATAAGAAAGAAACATTTCAAAATGTATTCCCTTTCCAATATTCATCTCTTTCAGGTTTATTTTTCTAGTGGACTTTGCTTTCAGAGTCCTTAGTATTTTAAATCTTTACCTTTTGTCTTTGGGAAATGCTAACTTCATCAAACTGCAGTAAATGACGGGGCCACGTCTAATACACACAAAAGGAACAAACATTTCACAGGAAGCCTCTCTTCACCAATGTCCATAAGCACACAGGTACTGTGCCAGAGCCTGATGATTATGCCCTTACCCTGCTTTGACAGAGGGGTTTGTGTGGATCACAAATTAAGGCTGTGTGCTTGGGAGTGCATTGTCTCATATTACAGGGTCAAATTGTGAGAGCTGTAGGTGAGAAAATCACAGAGCAGTGCTCAGCGGCCCTGGCCTCACCTCCACAAGGCAAACAGCACCATACCTGTATCCCATGTGCAAAGGTGAATCTATGGCTCTCCGCATGTGACACCATCTCTTTCCCTCTGTGGGCTGACACATAAACACATGTGCCAACACAGTCACGTCAATCCATCAACAGTTAACTTTTTTACAAACATATTATACATAAGCATCTAAGAAAATATTACAAACTTCAGCCAATTTTGGCCGTAAGTGCCTATTGTGAGACAATCCATGAAAGAATGGAGAGGAATAGTCTATGTTTATCTAGAGGGGTGTAGATACAAAGGAATGAAGAAGTCACAGCTAGTGATGCCAGTGTCTTTTAATACACTTATCCAGCCCTAGTTACCCTTAATTTCTTAACTGTAGAGGTGACAAAATAGGAAAAGCAGAACTGGGAACTGAAAAGAGACACTGGCATTAATATTCATCATTAGGTTCTTGTACTGTTAAAAACTTAGCTAGATGCTACACTTACTTTCCTTCACCCCCAGATCCTGTTTTTGCATGATACAGATGATGTATGTAAATTTTGGTCTAAATAGTTTAAAAATCACTAGTCCTTATTGAAAAATATGATAGCAATTCCTCTGCTAATCAAGGTAAATGAGCCACAGTCAGATGGATGTTAAGAAAGGCCAAAAAAATGAAAGAAAAAAAAAGAGCCAAAGGGGGTGAGTTAGAGGAAGAGAAGTGATTCAAACTATAGAAGCCTCTTCTGAGGACATGAGCCTGAAAGAGAACAGCATCGCTCTGAGCCTGAGTTACTCTGAGAGCTGTGCCTTTCTGTCATTTTTAATGGAATGTTATTAAAGACAAATCTGGAGTAGTGAACCCTTCAGTGCTTTATTTTAATTTATTTATTTCTGCAGAAGGAAACCCTGTTAACCCCAGCAGATAATGTATTCAACAGCTTGTATCCATGGCAAGGTTGTTTCCTAAAAATTTTATGGGATAAATTTAGTTCAACATTTGCACATATTTACACATGAGGTCTCCATTTCAAGGTCTTTGGCTTCAGTAAGAAAGTCATCCCAAGGCAGAATGTCTGCCAGGCCTGCAGAGTATGTTCCGTATGCATTGTAAAGCTCCCCGGTTTCCTAGGACATGAAGAGGACTTTGCTTCGGGTGCTCTCTTCTCTTGGAATTTCAAAATGTAGGCTAAGACTGCTGTGAACCTCACAGGGCACTTGCTACAGGTAAGCCCTCTGGGTTGTGTCTCAGTCCTAGGATGGCTTCCCCACCATCTTCGCCTTCCTTTTCAAAAGGCCTAGAGATGAAGCCTGCTTTCCTTTTCTTTTAAAGAGGTCTATCCCTACTGTATGTTAACTAACTGGAATTCAAATAAAAACTTTAAAGAGCTCTGTCCCTTCTAACTCTCTTCCCTTTCCTGAGGGAAGGACTCTGGAGTGGCATAGAACCTACCTCTCACTCAGAGTCCCATGAAATCTGCACTAACTTTTTCTCTCTTAAAGGTTTTATAGCTAATATTAGTGTTGGGATGGGAGTAGTAGAAAGAGAGAAGACATTCATCTTTATCTTCTATTCACATTTAATGAGCACCTACTACACATTTGGCTTTATTTTAGGTACAGGGAATGCCATTGTGTAGAAGGAAAGTCACTATTTTCATGCCGCTTATATTCTAGTGAGAGACGACAATAAATACCATAACCTGGTTTTTTTATATAAATTCGGGGGTGGGGGGGACTAAAACTGGGTAAGGCTTTAGGGTTAGGAGATATTTTGGAAAGTGTATTCTACTTTTTAAAAAAAATATACATGTATCAGGAGCATTTACATTAGAGCAGAGTCCTAAAAGAAGAGGGAATGAGCCATACAAAAGGACTGAGGCATAGCATTCTAGAAAGAAGAAATGGGAATGGCAACAGTAAGTTTGGACTACTTGAAGATTGACCGGGTTTCCAGTGTATCTAGGGGAGCAAGAGTAAAGCAGGGATTGGTGGCAGATGAGGATCACCTCTTGTAGAGTCATCAGTAAGAAGTTGGAATTGTATCTCATACGTGATTGGAAGACACTGCGGGACATTGGCTTGAGATGATTTACATGGTATGACAAAGATCAGTAGAGAGAAAAGAATTCCCCAAACACTTAGTCAGTTTGAGGCTGAGCCAACCCTAAAGCTCAAGCTTCAAAGAAGCCGTACTCAGGGATCAAGGATTTTAGTCTCAGCTTTGAGATCAAGACGTTTAGTCTCTTTGTTCCTCCATATAGTTATCCTTAGAAGTAGCTAGGTCATTTAACTACTTGCTAAGCAAAGATACTTTACTACAGTGTGAGGAATTCTTGGGATATATTTACCTATCCTGATTTGTTTTGTTTTCATAATTGTATCATATTTTATGTTTCCTCAAATATCATTGAGGAGCAGATGGGTTAGAATTATGGATAAACTTGGTCATTTCAGAAATCAAGCATTTTAATTTCAAATGAAATTGAACATTTTAGGGAGATTCTGAACTTTGCCAACTGCCCTGTGGGTTCTTTGGATTGGGAGTCCATGAGATAGAAGGGACATTGCTGCCCCATAAAGGGGCTGTCCTATATACAGCAGGGTGACACCCATGTCCTACAGCTCAGTAGTTATCCTTTCCTCAGTACCAAAGTAGTAGTGTCCTGTGCTGGAGACAAGAATGAAATATAAATATCTCACTTGGTGGTAGGAAAGAAGGTAGGCTGAATATCTAAGAAATGGTCCACAGCTTCTGTGATGTATTAGCCTCAGAGAAGATAAAATTTAATTTTAAATTGGAACAGAAACATGCAAATGCATGTTTATGTGAACTGCATGCTTTCTAGTCCTTGAGTTAAAAAAAAAAAAGAATATTTATGTTTTCTCCTAGGAAAGATCTTTTAAAAATCTTAAAATTATATACTGATAGCTTTGTAAGGTTAATACATAACAAACGACCGTATTGGGGACACAGAGACCTGAATTAAAGAAACCAGGTAGTGAATTACTCCACAAGAGGAAGCATGATAATAGAGAAACAATATAATCTTTATAGTGATTTTCCATCTTTATTTTTAGAAGGCACAAGTAATGAAAGTGTTTTCCCTACACTTGTACCATTCATTATTTAACCTATCCTGACCACATATCAAGTCACAAGCCTATATATATATATATATATATATATATATATATATATATATATAAATGTCGTAAATAAGTTGGGACCATCCTAATGAGAAGCAAATAAAAACTATAGAAGATTGAGAAGAGAGACATGTAATTTTTTTTCCATCAGGTAGACTCCTTAGACCATCATCATACCCTCTATCTGGGTTTGAAAAAGTGAGGGTTATGTGTTTCAGTATAAATTGTCTTTAATTTTTGTTCTCAGTATTCTTTAAAATTTATTCACTGGAATATTTTTCTCTTGTCTTTGGCCAGGAATTTGCTGATCACTCACATAATACAAAGCCCTAAGTTTTAAGTACAAATCATATATTTGATTAAAAATTAAATGGTCAAACCCTGATAGTCAACAATTTTATCTTTATTCCAAGGTTTATCCATCATCTCAAGATGAGGTCTACTCAATCAGGAAAAGAATATACCAGCTTCTTTTCTCTTTCCTTAATCTTAGTAACTATTCTTTTTTCAATCTTTTTTTTAAACTTTTTTATTTGTTTGGAGTTGGTACTCAGGGTAGGGAGAAAGGATAAGAACAGGAAACATCTTACTTTACTGGGGCTATCATAAGACAATCTTACATTCTCTAATTCTGGAAAAAGTTTAAGCTAACTCCTTCTCTAGTGGAAGCCTTCAAGGATTCTTAAGACATCCCATTTATCTCTGGAAAGCACTCACGTGTAGCTCTTTTGACCACATTGAATGTGTCCCTCTTCCAGGGATGACTGGCTCCTTCTAAAGCCCTATAGTAATCAAGTTACATAACTTAAATGGTTCTTTTCTTAAATTGATCTTTTCACCATAGGTCACCCAATTTAAAAGGACCTACGAGGATTTCATCTTGGCTCCCTGCTATGCAGGGCATATATCTAATACACAGGAAATACCCAAAGATTCTTGGAGATTTGGGGGGGAGTGAAGACCATAGAATATAATCACTACATCTTTGCTCCACTTTCACCTCATCTCTTGCCCTTCTGAATGCCCAGGTAGAATTCAGATACAAGCCTGCTGTAATCCCTCACTGACTATAAAGCTCTTGCAGAGTCTTGTTGAAACCTCTCTTGAGGTGATTGGGGAGCCGTCAATCAATTGCCCAAAGGGCTCTAGCACAGCTTATTCCAGAGTTTCTCTTATATCCTTTAGTTTTCAAACCTTTTTTTATTCAGTTGGTGAGAGGTTTAAAAGTCTTCTAGCCTACCATTTTTTAATGAATCTCACAACTCCCTTTGGTGTTTGATATTTCTCTCCACTAAAGCTTACATTATAACATACTCAGTGTCTCATATATGTGACAGGCTATATGTACATTAAAATCTCCTAGGTAATTGTTCTTCTTATTGCTTCATTAATTGAGGAACCTTGCTTAGGTTCTAATATAGGCTTAAGTGTTACCAAAGGGTATACTTGTATTTTATTTCACCCAATCTACTGGATGGGTAACCTCAGTGTGCATGGCTTTATCAATAGGCAGCTTATCTTTGTGGTATAATTTAATGGCTCAGAAGACCTTTATTCCATTTAATAACTGTCTTCCTCTATCTCCACCTCTATCAATAACGTGTAAGGTTTTTGAAATTCTAACACTCTGAGTTAGAGTCAGAAAACCTGAGTTTAAACCATTTACATTTCCCTACTTACCACCCATAGGATTTTATTGCAAGTAGTAGAAGATATAATTCTCCAAATTTTAATTTACTCATTTGTGAAATGTGGTCAGAAATAGCCCCTTACCTGTCATATTGATTAAATTAGATGATGAACATTTAAAGACAATGCAGGATTAAAGTGTTCACCAAACATAATTTGTTGTGACTACTACTGCTACCTCTGTTATGACCACCGCAGCTGTGACCACTGCACTCCTCTTATAAGAGGGAGATCAAAGAGATGCATCTGAAGAAAGACAACTATCAAGGGAAGGACAAATTGTTATATAGTATTGATGGGGCCATGATGGTCAAAAGCGGGATGAGGCAATAGGCAGCTTGTTAGAAGAGAAGAAGAGAGAGCAAGAGACATTGAAAAGGTAACTGGCAGAGTCCAAACCGAACATTTCCAAGAGTTTGCCTCAGGTTTGTCTTGCCTGGAAGAAAGATGCTGACTTCAGTTTAGGTCTCAATGTTGATTGTGAAGTGCACTATACATATATACTTCTCACATTTCCTTCATAAGAATATCATTGCCATTCTTGAGTTATTAGGGGATCTTCTGTTTGGCAAAAAGATGCATCACAACATCCTTGGCTTAGTTACCTTCCAAAATATTTTTGTTGGTGGTGTTCTATAGTGTCTGCTTAGCCTGTAGTTAAAACTCATATACCAGAAAATGTTAAGTTTCAGAGACTGGAGACATATATATGTACAGATTAAAGAGTATGGGGACAGGTTTCATAGTATAATATATATGATATATGTAAGATATAACCTTCATTCCTGCTATATTGAAGTCATTTAAGAATGTTATATTGTAAATCTCTATTTCATAAGGAAGTTCCCATAAGGAAAGGACATATTAAGAGAAAAAACCATTACAATGACATACTGATGCCAGAAAGAAATTGTCTACCACTGGCTAAAACAACAGAGATTTGGGGGTGGGGTGGGGAGAGGGTGTCTGCATGTATGCTTATGCACACAAATCCCCAAACTCTAAGTTTTTTTCCAGGGGCTGACTCTCCAAGAAATATTTTCTATGACATGGTGTTCTTGCTCTTGTACATCAGGGATTGGAGAAACCAGAGACAACTGGCTCTGACCTTCACCTCTAACCCCTTTTGTCTATATCTTATCCTTTGTCTCTAGCGACATCAAACCAAATTGTCACTATTTCAATTAAGTCCTGCCTAGCATGAACCTAGTCTATGTTCCGAGCATGGAAATCTATCAAAACTATCCTCATTTTTATTAAAGAGTGAAGATGTTTTTAAAGAGCTTCTTGATTTTTTTATAGAAAATAAACAAAGCAGCAGCACGTACATAATCACTCACATAGCTTCCCTTTCCATAATCACAACTTATGTAGCAGCCCTTTCCATATTGGCAGTATTTCAGGTCAACACCTCTCAAGACATAAGTATCCTTCTGATACTGCCAGTATTAGTATTAGTATTAGTACTAATCAATAAGTGTTAGTTATACTTATGTCTTGAGAGGTGTTGACCTGAAATGAAAACATCCTTCTTCACATTAACAACCTCCTTAGATAAGTATAACTAACATTTATTGATTAGTACTAATAGATGAGATACACAATGTGAGGAAATACCCAATAACCATAGAAAATTCAAGGTCAAATCCTTGGGGGAAAATTCTCCAGATTGCCGTGGTACTGTAAATACAATAATCTTCCTCTCAAAAGATGTAACTAGTGTCTTCAGATTTCATGGTGCATCTATCCAACATAGAGAGGTGCTTGGATTTGCATTCATGCTAAAAATAATATAATAGCAATTTATCATTTGTGTAGTGTTTTATACTTTACAAAACGGTTTCATGTTCAAATGTAGTCCTCACAAGGGTCCTATAAGGTAGCATCATTGTGTCTGTCTTTCAGATGGCAATTTAATGCAGATTCTGCCAGGTGGTACAAGAATAAGTATGACTCTTCTGTTTGCATTTATCCGTTATGCTAGTTGTCATTCCTTTTCATCCAATTACAAAATGAGTAATTATCATAAATACTAAGGGAATGGGCTCTCCCCCTATCTTTCCTATTAAGTATTTCTCTTTGTAAACAGCAAGATATCAGTCCACGTGAAACTGGAGAAATAGATTGTAAGAGTTTCAAAAGAAGTAGATGTTCTCTCCTGCCTCTCCTCTCCTCTACTTCCATGCATCTTCAATGTCCTTCCCCTCACCCTCTTCAAACCTCCTCAAACTTCTCCTCCACAGTGCTCTTCAGGCTAACTTGCTGTACTTCCTGTCTTTCATTGATTCAGGAATCCCATACATCTCAGGCCTGTATGGTTTCAAAACTTGTGGCTGCTGGTTTTTCTTTCATACTTATTTCACCACCTGCATTTCCCTTACCTTCCTTTTCCTTCCCCTTTTATTTTAATTTGTGTGTTCAATGTCTTCCAGTTTCTTGAGGATGGGATTATTTATCTTACTTATTAGATGTTTTTTGTTAGGGAAAAAACATATATCTTGGGTTTTCACAAGAGGTAGTATGTCATTCTCATTCTACTCTTTAAATTTGTAAACTTCCCCTGGTTAGAGGAAAGTAAACAGAATCATGAAGGAGAAAATAAGACCATTGGAAAGAAAGAGGAGCTATAGGACAAAAGCCTAGGGGATGTCAGTTACTCCCTCCTGTAAGTGAACCACTCTCTCAAAAGATGCTTATTTCCAGGTATACAATTTTGGTTAGAAGCCCCAGCTGCTAAGCATCATCCAATAACACAGCAGGTTTAAAACTTTCTGGCCAGCATCATGGAAATGGATGACAGTACTAGGTCTCTTTCTTTAGTCATTTGAATCCTGATGCACAGCCAAGCTACTTTAGGAAAAGAGAACAATACAGCACATATAAATTGGAAGGTCCAGCCACCAAATCCCTGAAAATCCCCTTTTTCCTGTTTAAGGAATAAAGCAGAAGACTGGGGCTCAGGAACCTAGAACCAGTTTAGAGCTACCCACTGGCTCTGTGATCCTGAGATGCTTCACTTCTCAGAGCATCTCTATGGTGAGTGTCTTCATCTCTAAAGCAAAAATATCTGCCAGGCTTTCCTCACTCTGTTGTCACAGTGGGGAGCCAATATGATTTTGGTAAAATATGTCAAGGTTAAAAAGTTATCAGGTATTGATATAATACCATTATCACTTTTTATTGTTTGGTCTTCTATGGCATACATATTTCTGGTGAGATTTTGTTTTGTCTTAGGTTACACCAAAACAAAAAGTTTACAAAAAACATCAGCAATTGGAGTCACTAGTGTTTGGCTCTTTAAATATAAAGGATCCCTGGTAAATATGTGCATTATAGGGTTCATATTTGGCCCCAATTAAGATTTCTGAATTATTGTTTTCCTAGCCAGGACTGACCATAAATAATGGTATGTGTTTGGAATGTGTCCCTACAATTTCTGACATGTACCAAAATGGATGATATTGGAAAAAAGGGGTAAATGTAGCTAATCTATCATAGTATATGCAAAACTTACTAACAACAGGGTTCAATAATCATTAACTTATGGAATTTGGGGGAAAAGTGTCTCTAGAAATGCTTAACATTTCAGCAAAATTTTCATGTACTGTATAAGAGATTTCTGAAATTCAATACAGATAACATATGCTTAGCAGTCAGCAATATATGAGTAACAGTGTTATTGAACTAATTTTATTTCTTCAATAATTACAAGCAATAAAATACAAAAAACAAGAGTATGTTGTCTTTAGGCAAGCACATAATTCTTTTTAAAAATGTGGAAAAATTTATAATATACTCCAAGATTTGAGACTAACACAAGGAAAACTCAGTTCAGAGATTCCTTCCAATGACACAGTCATGATTATTAATGGGCTTCCTGTTTCTTCTAAAGCTGGTTTTAGCCAGAGACTATAGTTAAACTAAAGAAGAGATGTTTAGGGGCACCTGGGTGGCTTAGTCGGTTAAGTGTCCGACTTTCCCTTAGGTCATGATCTCGCGGTTCGTGGGTTCGAGCCCCGCGTCGGGCTCTGTGCTGACTGCCAGCTCAGAGCCTGGAGCCTGTTTCAGAGTCTGTCACTCCCTCTCTCTCTCACCCTCCCCTGCTCACGCTGTCTCTCTCTCTCTCTCTCTCTCTCCTAGAAATAAATAAAACATTAAAAAAAGAAAAAAAGAAAAAAAAAGAAGAGATGTTTCTTTGGAAAAGAGAAATATACATTTCTGAGCAACCAAGAAAGCTAGTATCAGGGATGCCATCATTGTGGAAAGACCCTGCTAGAAATCACACCTATGGTGAGAAGGAGCTTCAGGCAGTGCTCATTTGTGATTCTTTCTCCTCTGGAAGGCAGACTTCTTGAGACTATTAATTTACTAATGGGTGACATGTATATGTTTGTATAATTTTAAAATATAAGACAAAAAATGGTGAATGCATTCCTGTGATTCATGTCCAAAAGTAATTCAAGTGGCAAGGACTAGCCAGAAGATTCTTAGTGAAAACTCCTCTACATTAAAAGCAAACACCAGGTACAAAGACTTACTGACAGTTTTGTAGAGTGAAGCATCACATATAATCTCCCAGGTTACTGGTAGAATAAGAATTTTCTTGGTTGTTTCCCAAGGGTGACCATAGGCTAGAAAAGCCACCAATCTTGTGTGAGAGACATGAGTTAATAGAAAAGGATTGCAGGGGCGCCCGGGTGGCTCAGTCCATTAAGCATTCGACTTAAGCTCAGGTCATGATCTCGCAGTCTGTGGGTTCAAACCCTACATTGGGCTCTGTGCTGACAGCTCAGAGTCTGGAGCCTGCTTTGGATTCTATGTCTCCCTCTCTCTCTGCCCCTCCCCTACTCGTGCTCTGTCTCTCTCTGTCTCAAAACTAAATCAACGTTAAAAAAATTTTTAAATAAAAAAATACAAAAGGATTGCCAAAGATTTCAATTTTGGAGATAATACATTCTAATTCAATGCATATGTGTTTTTCAAATATCTATTCAGCAAAAATCTATTGCACAACAACCATGAGCTAGGCTAGGTGTTGGGTGTTGAATTGTAACCTGATTTGCATCTCGTGTGAATAACTTTATTATCCTAGGTGTTGATTTTGGTAGCTATGTGCCAACAGAAAAAGGGTTTCTTACTTTATCCACAACCACAATTATGTCAGAGTAGAAGCAATTCTCAGTTATTTCAAACATAGGTAAACTTAAATCATCAACTTAGAGGTGAAAAGAGCATACATGTGTTCCTGTCTCCACAGAGACGCCTCTTTTCCTGGCTCTTTATGCTTTACAAATCCTTCCATTCCTGTTTATTTCCCCCTACTGAATTCATGTTCCTGTTTGGTTGCTTTGCAGATGAGTATCATATGAATTAAGTATAATAACTTCAGGTGTAGAATAAGCAGTACAAAAAAAATTAGCTAATAGTTTCATGTAAATGTCCTCAGTAGTAAAGAGCAGGAAGAGGAAACCTAGACAATATATAATCTAGGAGCTGAATTATTTTCAAATGGAACAATTTTCAGAGTTCCACAGAGTGACAATAGCTCTTAAATCTCATGAAGGGAAAAGCTTATTTCAGCTTCTGGGTGTGTGTGTGTATGACTTTTTTTTTTTTCCCCCAAAGCTAGAATTGCTCTGATAATCAGCACATATAAGGGTTGTCCTGCTTGTACTAAATTATAAATACGAGAAGCGTTCAGTATCCTCAAGGGCTTTTACCTGTGGTAATAGTGCTTTCCATCTTTAATACACTTCACTTTTATTATAGGATTATTACTTCCGCACCCTCTCCTGAATGTTCCATTTTGTCAGCACAGTATCTCAATCAGATAAATAGCATTAAATAGGGTTATAGTAATTATGAAACATTACAGTGACATCTCGTACATCACAGTACTAACATTGAGTGAGTGTCCAAAAGATAGGATGACTCCTTACAATAAGCAACAAAGATGGCTTTCTTCTTTTGTACAATGAAAGTAGGAATAGGTTAAGTCCATCATCTCTCTCTAAGCATTTGGTGTATTTATCCTGGGACATTTCTAACTTTTCCACCGGGTGACTGTTAAAACTCAGACATATGTAGACATGGGTAAGAAGATAGTGATCTACACTATTTTGCAAATGTGTAAAAACCTGCACAAGAAGAAAAAAATGAATTGTTATCTTAAAAACAAATGTTCACCAATTATCAGGAAAAAAAATTGCCCTGGAAATTCTTGTATCTAGAGTGATGTTGTACACTTGCAAAGTCCTGTGTATTATCTGAGTTAAGGAGTATCAACTGTTGATATTAGCCACATGAATATTAGCCACATGCTAACCACATATAACTTCCTACTGGATATTATGATTCATTTCTGTTTATAGACCTAATGTTGCTTGATCTCTCTTGTCAGGGACCATGTTCTATTGCACATTGTTTGATGATCATTCAAGTATTCACTGATGTAGAGACTAAGTGCTCAAAACTGCAGTCCCTAGTGCTACTATTGCCTTTTCTTTCAATTCATTTGTCTTCTGCTCCATATGTAGTAACCTGTGGGTGTCAGTACCTGCCACAGCCATGACTGTGAACAAATGTGAGGAACATGAATGCACTGGAGTCCTTTTCATTCCAGAGTTCATCCTTGGTGATCATTGGTGGTCAGCTCATTCAGTAATGGACACTGTTTGGCTGCCTCTCTCAGCAGGTTATGTAGAATGTTCTCAGTAAGAATTACTCCACTGGGCTATCTCTGTGTGTTTGTACTTATATTCTGTTTCTCATGGGATTTTTTTTTTACATACTTCAATCTTTAAGCTTAGTATCTACCACAAAGACACTCTTCTCTTAATAATACCATGCAATACCGTGAAGCTTCTTAATTTTCTTTTTGAACTGCACTTATTTTTAGCCTAAACTAACTCTTAAATAATCCTTACATCCCTTGTTGACTAATCATGCATACAGTGATTTTTTTATTTCTAATATATCTTAAGAGCTTTAAGAGGTGCATCCAACTCTAACATAAAGGAAGCAGGTGGATGCCTTCACTTTCTTTCTAATCCAAATATTTTCTACTAACAGATAATGCTTTCTTTGTACCAAGAAAAACCTTTCTTTACAAAGTTCTAAACTATAGAGCACTCAGCATATTTAAAGAAATATTTTCCTGGGTGTATCTTTCACACACACTTCCAAGGAAAACCCTTTTCAATCCATCAAATTGATTAGCTCTAATATTAAATCACAGCTCCTTCTAAGTGTGATTGCCCTTAAAATCTATAGTTTGAGGCTTTTTCATGTGTCTGTTTGTTTTTTTATCTCTTTATGTGAGTGCTTTTATAATCAGGAACTGGGGCGCCTGGGTGGCTCAGTAGGTTAAGCGACTGACTTCGGCTCAGGTCATGATCTCACGGTTCCTGGGTTCAAGCCCCGCGTTGGGCTGTGGGCTGACAGCTAGCTCAGAGCCTGGAGCCTATTTCAGATTCTGTGTCTCCCTCTCTCCCCTGCTCATGCTGTCTGTCTCTCAGAAATAAATAATACATTAAAAATATATGTGTATATATATAGTAAGAACTTACCAATCATATATTTTCACCCTGATTTGGTCTTATTCAGTTAAGTGTAGAATGATCCTACCAGTTATTAAACTTTTTCCTGTTTGTCCGTTATGAGAATAACATTAATTGGCATGTAAATCTTAGACTGGAAGAATGCAGGGAAGAGTAGAAACTATAAATACAGGGGAAGTGAGGGGTAAAGGATAGATACCTCATGCAACCTCATTATTACTAGTGATGTTTAATACTTTTAAGAAGCAGATTTTGAACACTTATCCACAATCCTTCTTTCCAAATCATGTAAGACTATTCTTTTTCCTCGATGATATTTTTACATTGGTCTAAAAGCCTAAAAATGAGGTTTAAAAAAAGAAAATGCAATTATATCCCGTTTTTTTTCTTTTGTTGTCAAGCTTAATAGTTAGATAAACATTTTTTTTAGTTGTAAACCCTCTACCTCCTTCACCACCACCTATAGACACATTGGATTTTTCCACAAAAGTGACTGAGATGTTTAGACGTAGACTTTTTTTTTCAGATATTACTTTATGAAAGAAGAGAGGGAACAAAAATTACTTTATGACCATGTTTATAATATAATCAACAAATGTTTTGAAGAGTTCAAAAATAAATGCCTATGCTGTGAGTAACAGTATTTTGGATGTTACCACTTGATGCTGCTATTATCAATTACAGAAACACTGTATGAACTTTGTTTCCTTTATATTCACAGGTCTTAACAACTCCTGGCATTTATTTATCCTTCTATTACTGAAATCCTAGTAATAGGAATAACAAGATAATATGAAAAAAAACCCCAGAACTACGAAATAGAGAATACAATGAGAACTTATTCCAATACAAACTACATGTATTCCAAATTCTAATACATGGACACTAACATGTGGAAACTCAGAGAGAGAAGTTCAAAGGGTGACAGAAGGGGAAATGGAAATTTTGAAAATAATATGCTAAGCGTGAGACACACCAGAAAGGAAAACTCTACTGAGTTGATACACAATTAAGAGGTATAGTTTAGTGGGAAAACAGAAAGGATGTAGATGGAAAATAACAGATTGGAGCCAGAGGAGAAACGTGGGCTTAGGAGCAATCTTAGTGGGCGTCTGGAGCTAGTGTTCTGGTCCATGATAAAACACCTTTTACAGAGGTGATATGTGGTCAACCATCATCCAGGCTCTTCTGGTCACACACACATGCGCGCGCGCGCGCACACACACACACACACACACACACACACAGAGTCAGAGAGAGACAGAGAGAAAGAGAGACAGAAAAAGCACATTACACATATATGTAATTCAGAATAATTGTAATTTTGAAATAGACTCCTCCAAGAGAATAGTAATTAATTTCTATGTGAGACTGAAACTACAAACCTAAAATAATTTTTGGAGTTAATATTTTCTATACTATAGACAAGAAGTCCTGTTACACTCCTGGAATATATTTAAATGAATATTCTATTTCTGTCAGTTGCCTTTTTATATTAAGATGGGCTAGGTTTCCATCTGTGACTGGAGGTCGGAGGTTACAGAGTGAATCAATTTAGAAGCCAGGATGAGAATGGAAAATCAAGGAGTCCTTATCCAGTGCTTCGTTAGTTAACGATAGGGTGAGGTAGAGATAGGATTGATAGGGACAGAAGTTTGGCTGGTGTAGCAGGTCACACATGAACTCACATTTGATATACAGATAAGGTCTTCTGTCCTGCTTATCTGTTTCTGAAATTATTAAGTGCTTTGATGACCTTTTGGGGAACAGTGAGCAATTCTAAGTAGTGTTCAAACAATGAATGACAGCACTTAATAACGCCAGAAAGACTCAGGGAATCCAAGGGAACACATTAGCATGTCATAAGTCCTAGAAATAATTTACCTGATTCTGAGAGGTTATTTATACTCAAAGTATTGCTTCCATGTTGTCAAAAATCAAACAACAACAAAAAAGTTAGTTTTCTAAAGCTAAGACATTTAAACCAAACACCACCCAAAATTTCTGGATTACTTTTTCATGTTAATACACTTTTCTAACATATGCTATGAACAAATTTATACACATAAAGGATGACATTATTTGTATGTGGCTTGAATCTGTGGAAGCCAAAATCATGCAAAATATAAAAGAAAAACCAGTAGATGAATAGTTATCCCTCTTGTCTTTGAATTAAAAGAAAGCAAAAACAAGAAAACACCATGACTGAGAGAAATATAGAACATCAATGTAGCTCAGTCTTTGCTTCAGAATATAGAACCAAGACAAATTAGGTCAATTCATTATTAAGAAAATTTGTCTCCTCATTAGCCAGTAGGCCACCATATGACAAATTTGAGGATGTATATTGAACTGCTACCTCCAACCATTACCAAGTAGTGAATTTGGGAAGGCTTCAATCAGTGCAATAAGACCACTGTCTTATCAAATTGTCTTTGTATCAAACAAAGGGACATATCTTGCCAAGTGAAAGAATGCTATTTCAAAGTCTTTGGTGTTGTAGGTTTTTGCTTTTTGTTTTCTGGTGTTATTTTTGCCTTTCTCCAAATACTAAATTAGTGCCTTCAGTTCCATGATATAAGAGGGCTCATGATAAGTTCTGTCCATGCACAAATGCATCACTGGACAGAAGTTTTATTGACACATATATAGCCCTTGTATTTGTTTTGTTACATCCATGTTTATTTGTTTGTGGTTCTGTGACTCATAAAACATATTCATAAATAAGTGGTCAATGCTGTTACACCCATCTCCTCTTTCACTCTGCTTTCTTTTCTATTCTCTTAAATGTTTGTTTACTTTTGAGATAGTGTGAGTGAGGGAGGGGCAGAGTGTGGGGGACAGAGGATCTGAATCAGACTCCTTCCTGACAGCAGTGAGCCTCATGTGGGGCTTAAACTCAGAAACCGTGAGTTATGACCTGAGCCGGAGTTGGATGCTCAACCAACTGAGCCACCTAGGTTCTCTCCTGCTTTGTTTTCTAAAATCCCATTTCCATTTCATCACTGTTTTTATTTTTTCTCTTTTTACAATGGCATACTAACCCGTACTTATTCCCCCATACTCAGTTCAAATAAAATATCTAAAATACCCTCATGGTACTTTCTTACTTCTTTCCTTAGTGTTTCTAGCTGTCCTTCTCTGTAGCAGAAAAGAGCCCAAGAATGAGTTTGGGTATCATTATTGGATTACTCCTCCTACAGAACAATAATAAAAGTCCAGCTTCTCTTTTAACTAACCACAACTTGGCTTATTATCCCTCAGCAAATTGTATTTGTTTTATGCTCTATCCACAACGTAGATTATACTTCTATGATTTAAGATAGGAATTTTAAAAGAAAAATGTTTCCATTGTTTTCATACTGTTAGTAAAGCAGAATGTTTTGTTCAGTATTCCTAGAGTACCTAGCTGAAAGTGTTTACTAAAACAATCCAGTTTTGTTATTATTTGCATCTGAAGAAATTTAAAATATGAAACAAGCTAACTGGGAGTAAGCAAATGTTGACTATTTCAAGATTTGCAAACTCGGGGAAGATATTTAACTTCTCTAGATCTGTTTGCTCTTTTGTAAGGTGAGTCCAATTAAGTTGTGTATTTGAGATTGATTTTTTTACACTGGAAAACATGTTATGATAGTAATAGCATAATACTTTATACGTATATACTGAAAAGAAATTATAACAGAGAAAGGCTGAATTCTGTTTTTATTTTCTTAACTCTTTTTTAAATTAAAAAAAAATTTTTTTTTTTAAATTTTTGAGAGAGAGAGACAGAGTGTGAACAGGGGAGGGGCTGAGAGAGAGGGAGACACAGAATCTGAAGTGAGTTCAGGCTCTGAGCTGTCCGCACAGAGCCTGACATGGGGCTTCAATTCATGAATGGTGGAATGGTGACAAGCCAAAGTTGGACGCTTAATCGACTCAGCCACCCAGGTGCCCTATGTTAGCTTAACTCTAGTTAACTCTCTTCTTGGTCAGCAATTCTTTACAGTGGAACCATGGAACATCATTATGTCATCCTATAATATCCTAGGTTACTATCTATTTAAGGCTTCAGAGGATCACTTCTAAAATGTTAGTTATGAAAGGAATCTGTAGTATGTATGGTATAATCTTCTACTTTTACATATGAAGTAATTGAAGTCTGGATAAGTAAAAAGACTTTGTCAAGATCTCAGAGCTCATGACCAAACAATTTGGACTGCACTTTAAATTTTCCTGGCTTTAAGTTACGGTATTGTTACTGCTTATTATATATATATATATATATATATATATATATATATATATATATATATATATATAACTATTCAAGTGGGATGTTCGGGTGGGTATGTAAGGGCTAAGAAACATTTTAAGGTGTTACTTAACATCTTCTGTAAAGTGACATTCTGTGTTCACAGCTCAAACAGGATAAACATGGAGTCCTCATAAAAGTCACAGCTGAAAGTTTTTTTCTGTAACCTTCTAACATATGTTAAACATTAAAACTCCCTCAGCAAGTCAAAATTATCCAGGGGTTAGCAATTATAGTGCCCATGTGCTTTCAAGAATACATTTTCTTGGACCTGAGAACAACTTAAGCATTGCTTCATTTCACCAGTAGTCCTTCTTGGCCACTCAAGGACCAAAGCTGCTGCAGCTGGCATTCTGAAAAACTCAGCTGCCAGAAAAATCAAACTCTAGATCTCAAATACAACAAAGAAACTTGTAGTCTATCTTCCCTGACAACTCTACTTGAATTTCATGAGGCAGAAGGATATTAAGTCTTTGGCCATCCAGGGAAATGGGGTGCTATCTTGAAGGGAAGTTGAGCTTTCAAATTGTTTAATGATGGTCCTTTATCGTTTCTGTCTATCACCCCAGTAAGGTGACAATTATCGTCACAGTAAAGGTTTTGTATGACTGAAAGTCTCCTAAATGACTAATTGACCATTCACATATTATTGGGACCTTTTTCATCCATGAGTCTGTGTAAAAGTGTATCATGCTTTGGAGAACTCAATATAAAACTAAACAAAACAAACTTTAATTTATAAGCACATAAATTAGATATTAGGGTTCATGGTGGGAGGGTTGGTTATTCAAATTTTAGAATTTATTCCTTTAACAATGATTCAATACTGAGATTCTTTATTGAATGCCCCCATAGAAATGTGTAGTACTTTCATTTATTTTTAAATGTTTATTTATTTATTTATTTAGAGAGAGAGAGCTTGAATGGGGGAGAGCAGAGAGAGAGGATGAGAGGGCATCTCAAGCATGCTCCATGTTGCCAGCACACAGCACAATATGGGGCCTAAGCCCACAAACTGTCACATCATGACCTGAGCCTAAATCTAAAGTTGGATGCTTAGCCAACTGAGCCACCTGGGCACCCATGTCCTGTAGTAATTATTAATAGTGCTCCCTTTCATTCTCAAAAGTGTCCTGGTTTGAATTATGTGTCACCTCATTGATAGGGTTGCTGCATAATGGAATAAGCTAAGTGCTTGCTTGGATATATAATAGCATTACACAAATAAAATTTAGCAAGGACTCAGGACTACCATTAGGACATTTATTCCTTAGTCCATTATATATTATTCAAACTTTTGTGAATATTTATTGAGCATTAAGTATCAGTAAATATTTTAGAGTGATTTATTGAGCATTGTGTGTAGGATGCTAGTGATTCAAATGTAAGCTATAAATCAACAAAATATATAATAGGTGTGTTATATATCTCATTTAACATCTAATAAGAAAGGATGTGATCCATACTGTATAACTGAGGAGACAGGGTTGCAGAGGTTTCATGCCTTATTATTCCACAGCTCATACATAGAAAAGTTGAAATTTATAGCTATTCATTACTAAAGTTTTGTTCTTATTCCTCCACCATTTTATCTTTTAGGCTTAATTGAGAGAGGCATTAAAGAACCTTATGCTTAGTCAATGGGAGGGAATGGACAAGGGTTATGATAAAAAAGCAATGGGTTGAGCTCTACTCAACACATTTGCTTTCTGAGCTGTAGGGACTAATCAACAGGAGGGCTTATCTAGGCCTGACCAAGCCATGTGGATACACTAACAGGGACAGCATGGCTATCCAGCCCATTGAATGATCTGATGTTATATAGATTCTTTCATCTGGTTTGGACTACTATTTAATTTGCTATGTAATGTTTATTTATATTTGAGAGCGAGAAAGAGAGCAAGCATGAGCTGAGGTGTCAGCGTACAGCCCAACGCGGGGCTCAAATTCCCAAGCTGTGAGATCATGACCTGAGCCAAAGTCTGAAGTTGGATGCCCAACTGACTGAGCAACCCAGGCACCCCTCATGTGCTATTTAAATTCCAAGAAGAAAAATTATTTCTTTTTTTTTTTTTAGTCCATAATAATTTCGGCACCCTTACCAGCCCTATCTTCATTGTCTTCATCCTTCAAAAGGATAATATTGCTTTAGGGATGTGACAGTTTCTAAAGTTAAGAGTAAAGTCCAAAAGAAACAAAAGTGAAAGAAATAGAACAGAAAAGAAAAAGAGACAGGGAGAGAAAGTGTGTTTGAGAAAGAAGAAATTAACGAACTTTAGAAATCCTGAAACATACACAAGATATTGAGATGAAATAAAAAGTGGAAGGATTCTATGCTTACATTTTTCCAAAAAGCGATTATTTTTTTCATCTTTTATAATTTTTTGAAGTTTTATTTTATTTTTCAAATAGAGAGCACGAGCAGGGAAGGGGCAGAAAAAGAGAGAGAATCCCAGGCAAGTTCCACAGCTGCAGCACAGACTCGGGGCTTGACCACACAAACAGTGAGGTCATGACCTGACCCAGAATCAAGAGTCCGAGTGCCCCACACAATGTTGGGTTTTTTTTCTTTTTTCTTCTGATGCCCTCATAGATTGCAATACCTAAAGGACGCTAAGGAGGTATCATGAACCCTTAGGCTTCTATTCAGCAGCAAACTGTAAAGAAGCTCCTTGTCTACTTCCAAACCTCTACCCACCCACGTGAATCCTTCGAGATAGCTAAGAAATAAAGACCAGGTAGAAAAGGAATTTATGCTTACATGAAGGATGGAGTATGGAGTTACGACTCAACTTTGAATTATAACAAGGAAAGAGAGTTTTTGGTCTGCCAGTCACGAGAGGCATTTATACCTGACATGAAACTGTTTACCGAAAGGAGTACCCTTAATATAAATAAAAATGAGTGTTTGTGTTTTATCTACCACAAAGAGAAAAACTAAATGACCATTCTTATTAGTCTAGCAGCACTAAGAAGAAACTGGGGAAAGGATGTATTAATTGGAGTTAGATTTAGTTGCATATTACAGAAAGCCCAAATAAAGTGGCTTAAACAAATGAGGGCTTCTAGTTTCTATCACATCAGATAGTCCAGAAGCAATATCCAGGAATGAAATTATATCACAACTGCCCTAAGACTATAGTTTGGCTTTTCCATCTTTATTTTCTTTAATGTTTATTTATTTTGAGAGAGAGGGAGTGTGTGAGAATCACGAGAAGGGCAGAAAGTAAAAACAGAATCCCAAGCAGACTCTGTAGCTCTCAGCTTCATGTGATCATGACCTGAGCCAAAAGTAAGAGTCAGGCGGTTAACTGAATGAGCCACCCAGGTGCCCCTGACTTTGCCATTTTTAATGAGTGGCTTTCTTCCTCAAAATTCAAGGAAGTTTTTGGAGGTCCATGCTTTACCTTTTTATCTCTCCTTCGGAAAATATCACTGGATACTCTGTCCGTTGACATTCATACATTTCATGGGCCAATCCATCTACAAGAGAGACTGCAAAATGTAGATTTTTAGCTGGGCTCATTGCCAATAATACAGATTCTCTCTTATGGATGGAGGAGGGAAGAATAAATATTGGGGTGAACACAGATGGAGATTGCATTTTTTATATTCAAATGCACATGATATGCCCATGATGGCAGGAAAACAGAGGTTCCTAACCTAATAAGCTGTCCACTCATTGAGTTGCTGTTCTTGTGACAGTATCTCTGGCAACTTAACTCTGAGATTCCAAAAGGGGCAGAGATGGGCCTGGCATAGTGTCTTCTCCCCAAAGTAAGGAGCTTCTCTCTAAATTCCAACTGTTTTTTCTTCTTTCAGCTGATAATTAGCCTTGAGGACAAAGGGAGTAATACTTCCTGACTTAAGGGAAACACCAGCAGAAGCACATCAAGAAATGTTCTACAGGGGCGCCTGGGTGGCTTAGTCGGTTGAGTGTCTGACTTTCGCTTAGGTCATGATCTCACGGTTTGTGGGTTCGAGCCCCGCGTCGGGCTCTGTGCTGACTGCCAGCTCAGAGCCTGGAGCCTGTTTCGGATTCTGTGTCTCCCTCTCTCTCTGGCCCTCCCCTGCTCACACTCTCTCTCTCTTTCTCTCTCCTAGAAATAAAAAAAAAAAAGAAAAAGAAATGTTCTACAAATACATTGCAGACAGTAAAATAAAATTATTTATGTTAATTATATTGCTTCAAAATGTGCCCTTTAATAGAGTTTTAGTAACAGATCCAAAATGCATGGTGGTGGCAACATCAGCTCAGGAAGCCGTTTCTTCTTCTCTGCATTAGTGTTTGTTAACAAGAAGGGATGTATCTCTTCAAAGGTCACATATATTGTTAACATTCCACGGTTAATTTCCACTTAAATGACTACCCATTATATTCTGGAAGAAGAGGGTATGGACACACACAAAAAAGAAGCACCTGACTTGCATTCCAGTTCATTATACACTGTTGGAATTCATTCTTCCTGGTGTATTGCAACAGCTCTTAAGTTTTGAGTCTCTATTTAGAGATAATGGTCAGAGACCTTGCTTCAGAACCCTGCACTGACCTTATCTTAGTCTTCTCTAGGATGGAGTATCTATAAAATAATGCAAGTAAAGTGCTCAGCTGCTGCCTGTCTCCCAGAAAAGCAGCACCCGGTAAGCATAGTTTATCATTATTGTTAGCATTGATGTTACTATCTTCTTGCTCCTTGCTGACATCCTGCTCATTCAAATTGTAATACTTTTCTCATAATTAGACAAAAGTGATTATATATCTTCATTCTTTCCATTTTCCCTTTCTCCTCATATCCTCTTTCTTTCCTCTGTTTGCATCTCTGCATGCCTGAAACCTTACCTCTGCATGTAATGTCAATCTTTTTTAGGCTGTTTGGGCGGACTTTTAAATTGCTATACTCAAATCTGTGGACAGATGGCAAACATACAAGTAGCTAATCAATAGTTTGCTTTCAATATGTTCATCTTCCATCACGGGGCCCATCATAAATAATAATGAGACTTCCCTATTTATTGTACACTCTCTGCCATGTGCTCTACGCATTCCATGGTTTCCTATAAACCAGATCCTCAGATTTCTTTGTCTGTGGGTTTTAGCTCAGGTGTTGCTTCCTCTGAATGATTTTGTTGCTTAACCTTTCTGCCCTCTCCTAAAGTTCTTAGCTTGTAAGCGGCATAATATATTCCCATGTCATCATCATTAACTGTCAACTGGAAATCCACAGCCAGGTGAAGGGTAGAATAGGAACCCATGTCTTGTCACTAAAGCATGCTGGATCTCTGATAGCTAATTAGCATACCATACACAAGCATCCTGCTTTTAATTAGTTACGTGGTGTGATAATTAAGTAGTATGTCTCTGCAATTTCCCCTCATGTGGGGAAAAGGGGGGAGGGAAGAGGTTGGCTAACGATGGAAAGGGGTGTTAAAGCTAAGTATAAAGTTTTAAATAATTGTGGCCCTGGAGACAAAACAGCTAGCAAACTCTCAAGGGGAGAAAATAAAATAGTTCCTTTGTGTTAAAAAAATGAAGAGATACAAACCTCCCTGTTTTCATTCTTGCAGGTACGTATTTGAAGGAAAATGCTTTTTAAAAATTTAAACCAAAGATAGAAACATGTATTGTCTTTGATTTTGATAGGAGAGCACAATTTGTGTTATAGTGCCAGCCCAGGTCAGGAGAAGAGGACAAGGAGAAGACCATGGCTAAGATCATAAGCTGGCTAAGGAACCCTACCGAGGCCTTGATTGTTCAGCACCAGAAACACTTTAGGAAGCCTGTATATGAGCTTCAAAGAATGACCAAGCTAATTACACTGTTGAATATAATTTCTTCTCACCTCTGGAAAAGATGATGCATCTTTTCTCTAGATGGTTGTCATGGAATCGTTGTGAGGCAAAGAATTTTGTAGGGGGAGAAATTCATTCTCTTAAAAACTCCATCACTTTGGAACGATTATTTAGATTTCTATGGCCAGAGCTGCAGGACATATAAACTAAAGCCATATTCTGTCAGAGTATAAACTATTGGGTTTCTTCTAATGGGGAAGCAGATGGCAGGGTTTTGAGCCCTCTATATGTGAATTTGAAAAGTTAGCATAATCATTGAAAAGACAGATGTAAACCTGTTGTGATATAAAGTACCAAGTGCAGTTCCACATTGAGCCTTAATAGGAATACAATCCTATAATTTCTTGGAAATTATGTCTACCTCAAAGAAGTGCCAAATTTCCAATTTAAAAAATTTAAACATGAACTTTAGCTTTTCACCAGGTGACCCTTCCTCAGGAAGGAAAAAATGGACAGTTCTGGTGCTCTTGAGTATACACTTTTTCATGCCAAAGATTTTTTTTTTCAGTAAAATATGTGCAGCATTGTAAACCTGTTTCGAATTAGAGCGTAATCTCTAACCTACCTCCTTCAACTGAAATTTAACATAAAGAGAAGTAATAATACACAGTAGTGCACTGACATTAGAAAACAGTTGCCAAATCACTCGGAAGGAGGTCAAAGAAAAAGAGAATTCTAATATAGAGACTTGGAAAATGAGTGGATTAAAAATAGAATAGGGTTGATGAGTTTAATGTTTACTTCTCTATCTCTTCTTTATCCCTTCCCTCTCTTGTTCCCTTGGTATTCACCATGGAGCAGAAACAATGAACAATCTCCTGTAGCTTGTGTGAGTCTCTCAGAGAGTCTGACCTCAGAAACTGAATGTGTCAGCATTTGGGCTACACTAGAGTCATGGTTTAGTGTCCTGAAAGCCACTCCTTTACAATATATGGGAAATATCACAAGGCCATTTCACTGCCCAAGCTTACTAGGCAGTCAACTCCAGATAATTCCACCCTGGTCCAGCACGATGTGCAGATCAATACTGTAATCTGAGGGGCACCTGGCTGACCCAGTCAGTTAAGCTTCTGACTCTTGTTTTCAGCTCAGGCTGTGATCTCACAGTTTGTGAGTTTGAGACCCATAACAGACTCTGCTGTTAGTGTAGAGCCCGGTTTAGATTTTCTGTCCCTCTCTTTCTCTGCCCCTCCTTTCCTTGCACTCTCTCTCTCAGAAAGAAAGAAAGAAAGAAAGAAAGAAAGAAAGAAAGAAAGAAAGAAAGAAAGGAAGGAACAAAAGAAGAGAAAAGAATGCAATCTGAAATAACAGAGGGGGAACTTTCTTATCTCTTTATCCCACAAGGGTGAAATTTTAGGTTTTACCAGCTACAGAGGAAGAACAAAGAAGGTAGCAGAAAGTGTTCTGCAGAATTAGCAGATGACTTAATATTAAACGTGAGATTTCCCTTTAACGAGACAAGTGTGTGGTAACAGAAAAGTGCAAGGTGGTATGTAGACGTGTTCCATTGCCATCCTTCATGGTAGCAACACACCATCATTTTCATAAGGAACTTCTCAAGACTGATCTCTACTTACTTATTCTCCCAAGAGGCTGAGTGTGCCCTATTGCCATCTGAGTGAAGGAGCCACAAATGACTTTCTTTCACTCAGAGTAAAAAAATCTTGGCTTCAAAACCATGCCGCATATTTCCTTTGAAATAAAAAAAAGTAACAAAGAGAATATATTTTTATGTAAATTAATGTTAGTGATATTCATGGATCTAGTCATTAATTGTTAGGATAAAGTCTTATAAATACCCCATCATATTTCTAGAACTCTGTATTTAAGGACATAAAGCTGTTGTTATAATAAGAAGCAATATAAAAACTATAATCTTAGTGCTTATGGAAGTATGCCTCACTTCATAGAAGTGAAGCTGAAAATATTTAAACATGGTACAGTTTCTTATCACATATGTGACTATAAAAATGCCCATCCTTTTATATAGTAGATTAATTAATTCTTACAACTGAGGATATATATAGTTCATTATGATCAGCTTTCTATCTCTGTCCTTATCACATTCTTTATCATCCTTGTCATTCATAAATTAAACAAATGGCCTTTTACTATTTTTTTTCTTTTCTTCTTCTTCTACCTAGTGTTATCTTCTCTGCCTGTTGGAGAGCAGACAGGTTTTTCTGGTGAGGATGGGTAGAATGACAGAGCCTAACCAATAGAATATCTTCCTAACCAAACCATTGCTATGGGAGCCAACAAAACAAGATCATTGTGCTTTCTACCCACTGGACACCCATCAAACTAGTTTCTTCGAGTCCATCCAAATCCATTAGTTCATGCACTTGAGGGTCCTAGATCAAGGTTCCAAGCACAGAAAACTGGTTGTTATAATGCGTTGCTTTGACTTTGATGATTTCTTGCTTCTCTGCTAAATGTTTGTTTCCTTCCTCTTGCTACCTTCTTAAGAACATATTCTTTTGAACACTTTACCTGCTCCTTTAGCATGATGTGCTAAGTGACTTATGCCTAGAAATCCATTGATTCTTTTCTGTGCAATGATAGCTTTAGAGATAGAGTTGTCTGTAGTCTAAAGAATTAGTTTTAGTAGTTCTAATTTGCACGTACCAAAAAGTACTTGCCATCTATCTTGTCTTCATAGAGAATATCAGAGTGAATAGAGAGTCACATGGCCTACACCCCAAAAGGTCAGAATATCAGAGAGGACCTTGAACATTTTGATGAGCCAAAATGTTTAAAACATCAACACTAAAAAAAAAAATGCACTTATGGGCAGATTCAAGACTTCAATATGGAGTCAAGGAGGAAAACTTATCAGCATTTTGTATCACTTATCCCCTAAAGTTTAAACCCGAGAAGACTAACTTCTCACACCACAATCTAGGATCTATAGTTTATGATTTCTACTTTCTAGAAAATTAAAATTAAATCTCAAGTTTAATACCAATAAGGCAAAGACTCAATATTAAGTTGTAACTATTATTCTGTTTGTAATGGGAGAACTGCTTCTCTTATAACACAACACTCCCTAAACTTAGATGAAAAACATCTAAAATGGCAAATAAAATATGAGTAGTGTATTTCAACCTCAATTTGGGTCAGAAAAATAATAAGAAAATGGTAAGGAAGAGGATCCATTAGGCTCATTAGGGAAGTAATTTAGTATTAATTATATTCTTAAAGTATCCTTCTATTGTATATATCAGCCACATAGAGTATTAAAATATTTGCTCAATCATGTCTTACTTTAATTTAGAAATAAGATGTGAATGCAGATATGCATACCCAGATGGAAAAATACACACATTACAGTGGCAAAGAGACTGATCAAAATTAGAGCATTTCAGAAAGGAGATTTCCAAGATCAGTACATTCTGCAAACCTGCCCACAGTTGGCTAAGAATTTTCTGAAGAATCTAGTCTTCAGAAAGCTTGGCTGCTAAGTGACTGTGCTAATTTCCTAGATAGGCAATTGTTTCCTAAACAGGAAATGGTGCAAACCACAGATCACTTCAAGCAAAGCAAAACTGGAAGAAAAGAAAAAAAAAGAAATTCAAACCTATGAGAAAGACTGAGCTGAAGTGGAAGGATGCCATGATGAAGAAAGAATCAGATGACAGCTTTCTAAATAGCAAAGTGACATGCTGATAATTCAATGTGATGCTAAGATAATAAAAATGCATGAGAGCCCTGGCTTCATAAACAGACACACGCTATCACAGGACAGGAAAGCTGTAGCTTATAGCTTCTATTTATTCAGTAAGGTGAGACCATATCTGGCATTCCCCTTCTAAGTCTGAACGCCCCAGGATCAGAGAGATACTGATAACTGGAAATGAAAGAAGAAACCAACAACAAAAATGATTAAAGAACTTTAGGACGAATGAAGAAAGATTACAAGAATGAAATAGCTCTAGTTTCACTGTGATAACTAGGAAGGAATATGCATGATCACTATCTACAAGTGCTATATCAGAAAGTTGTAAACACTAAGGAGGCAGAGAAATAATTTATAATACTCTGATACCAAGGTGTATGTAGCTAAGGGTAATAGGATAGAATTACACTATGCAAAACATAATTTGAAAGAGCTGGAATACACTTCAGAAAAGTTAATTGTGCACAAACTGTTTTACATGCCCAGAATGTTAATCAACTGTATCCTCCCCCAGGTGATGCTCTATCTTTGCCTACACCTCTACCCCCATCAACAAACACTCAAGGAAAAGCACTTCACGGAAGGCCTGATCTCCCACAGGAAATGCTGCCTTGGACTTTGGGCCTTGGGCCCAGATTCTCCCTCCCCAAGGCACAGATGCACACTAATTGGCTTCTATTTCTCTAAGCCTCACAAAAATATTGATCTGGCTCTGCCCAGAGAAAACGGAACCGGAGTTTGGAAGCTAAAAGTTATACTACTGTAACAATACTGATGTTCCGCCCCACCACACCTGGAAGTTTCCCCAGGTGATCAGCACTCCCTCTGGGTGTCCAAGTGCAATAGCTAATGACCTGGCAGATTATGCAATGGTCTGAACGGGGTCCAAAAGTATGCATTGTGAAGAAAGGATTAGAAACTCTATATTTGGATCTCATATTTATGTTTTATATATTGCATTTTAATATATTAGTGTCGTTTATAATATATTAGCAAAGCAGTTTAGTATTTTAAAATAAGTACATATACATAGATTGAGATCATATGCTTTAATACAACTTTTAAAAATACTGTGTATTACTGGATAGGACAGAGACTCCCAGAAGTTTAAGAGTTTTAAGTACCACTAGGACCTCACTAATGTCAAATGAAGTAAAATGTTTATGTAAGCCCTTTGGAGAGTTAAGTGTATTTATACAAATGTAAAATATTTAAAACAGTAAAAGGAAAAAGAGCTTAGCATCCCTTCCCTTAAGAGAAAGAGAACACCTTCCTGAATGCAAACCAGAGATTTGACCCTATTTGTGAGACAAATACTTAACCTTGGAAATGTATCCTTTCAAGGAACAACCCATACCTGGGAAATTGCAGGTAGAAAATTGAAGAGAAAAACTGTAGGAAAAAGGGAAGTGTTTGGAGATTAAATAAAATGAGAAGAAAGAGTAGAGAGTGTGTAGTAATGATATGGCAAAGGTTAAGGCTAGGTGTTTTGATGGTAGGGAGAGAAGAAGTGAGTGAATCACTCTTACATCTGAGGGTATTTGTCACCAAAACAGTTCCATTCTTTTACACACTCGACCAATAGGAGATAAATATATTACTGCAAGCAACCCTATCACATCATTTCACACCCACACCCCTAGCACCACAGCTACACCTATTTATGTGTACAGCTTTCTAAATAAAAAAATCCAGTTCCATGCACTTCACTACTCTATTGGCTTCCAGTTGTGGTAGGCAGAGAAGTCATCTATCAAAGCATTTATAATCCTTAAAATAGGGAAACACATGTATAATTATAAGGAACAATAAACATGAGAAAAAGCTATGGCAAAATTTTCTAGTTTTCATTTTTGAATGATAGAGTGTCAGGACTGAAAATGAACCAGTCTAAACTCTTCACCACTTGTGAACAAAATATAGAGATTATATACTGTCTTAGGCTCATAGGGCAATATGAGAACATAAAAGCCACATTTTGTATGGGTGTTTTTAACCACTGCCTATGGCCCAATGAATCATAAATAAACAAAGATAAGTGTTTTTGAGTACAAACAAATGATTGCAGCCTGTGCATTGTTGGCAAAAGATCACTGACATTTTAAGATTGACCTGTTGTTGGATAACTAAATGTATATTGTGAAAATTTATTGGTTAAGTGTATAGCCAGTGAACAATTCTACAGAATTTTCAATTTCTGTCATCGTAATTACCAAATATGTTGAGCCAAGGAACTGATATGTTGATATGTTTGGGGGTGGAGGGTGTGGGGAAACAAACAATTCTTATGTAGGGTCAAGACAAATCCAAAAGTCTATAGATTCTGTGAAGTGAGGACAGAATGATTACATTTGTGTGTGGAGTTTTTGGTTTGGTTTGGTTTTTAAATGTTTACTTATTTTGAGATAGAGGGACCATGGGAGGGACAGAGAGAGATAGAGAGGGAGAGAGAGAATGCTAATCAGGCTCCACACTGTCAGCACAGAGCCAAACATGGGGCTCAATCCCACAAACCATAAAATCATGACCTGTGCCAAAATCAAGAGTCGATGCTTAACCAACTGAGCCACCCAGGCACCCGTGTTTGTGTGTGTGTATGTGTGTGTGTTTAAATGAAAGTTTTTATTGGTCTTCTCTCTGCTGCGAACAGCTCTCCTTCCACACTACCTCTTTTCCTGAAAATATATAACCTACTCAAAGTTCATCTCCACCCCCTTCTTAGTCAGGGGCACCTCTAGCTGTTGAGTTGATCACTGTCTGCAGTGGTGCTAAAACAACCAGAGACACCGACAGGTGAGAGTTTCAGCAGCAGCCCTGTCCCCTGATGTCACTTTTTCCTTCCTGCAGCTTCCATTTTAAGGGAAGTTTCATGGGACATCAATACAACAGCCAAGTTCACTGGGGCTGGGGCTGCCGCAGATAGAGGTGACTGGACTTGACTGGAATTGGGATTATGTTTGGAAGCTTCATCACTGGTTACGCCAGAAACCCTTCTCTGAAGCAACAACTTTCCTCCTACATCACTCTGGGCTTTGCCTTCTCAGAGATCAGGGGGTTCTTTTGCCTGTTAGAGGCCTTTCTCATCTTCTGCCTTGTGAAGGAGCCATCTCCATCTCCCATACATAGGCCTTTCTGCTGTGTCTTGTCTGCCCTTTTATGTTACTTTTCCTATACTTCCTTAGACAGCCTTGGGAAAGCAGTTGGCTCAAGATGTGACAGAAGGAAGACCAATAAGTACTATATTAGTAAAATTTAAAAAAACTATTGATGGAAGATATCATTCCAATTATTTTCAAGAATGTTATACATAAACCATTTGCTAAGAAAGTACAAATTTATGCATAATGTGTGTCTCTCTCTTTCACTTTCCTTTTGAATAGTCACTTTACATTATTGTACAAGCACAAAGTGATCACTCTGGAAGCATATGCTCACCTGAAAGTAACAACTCTGTTTTAATGTTAGGGAGGTATGTTCACCTTCAGGAAGCAGAGTTAATATGTGATGATATTATTTTCCTGTTGGTGATTGTTGCTTCCTTAATTCAAACCATGGACTTAGGTATTACTTAGAATATGATACCTTTCAATAAAAGAGAGTGCCATCACCTATATAGTGTAAGATTTTTTTAAACCTTGATCTTGTAGAATTCTGTTAAACTTTAATAAAAAAGAAACCCTTCACAAAATTTGTCCGAGTACTTTAAAGATTAAGGTTTTCAAATATACTAATATTTAAAATGGAAAGTATCCTTAATTAGAAACTAAAAGGGTTGAGTAAACTTCCATAGTAACTAAGTTATTGTTAATGCTCAGCTAAGAAAAGGTATTTTAAAAGCTACTGAAAATTCAAAGAAGACATATACAAATGATAAGAAAGATTATAATGAGGGTTGGAAAACAATTTGGGAGAAGATAGATTCATCCTTAGATTACTCATTAATTTTGTAGAAAGGCAGCTGTATTAAATTTAGTTTAGGAAGCCACAGAAATGCACATTTCTTCATTATTTTATTAGAATGAGATTAAGGACAAGAAAACAAGCTGGAATCAAAGAATCAGTCAAAAGCAAAGTGGGTGACAATTAGGGTCAATGAGAATCAGCTTTGATTCCTCCCATTTTACCTGATAATTGTCAGGTTATTAATTTTATAGTGCTAATTAATATTACTTATACTTAATGAGGTACTGCAAAATTCTGAGCCATTAAGGAAAGTCAAAGTATGTTTCTCTGTTTACTGAGGAAGCAAAGGAATACTTTAAAAAAATCAATAAAATAGTTTGAAGAGAAAAAAACCACAATAAATAACCCTCACTTAATTATTCATTGATTTAACCAATATTTATGGAGTACCTACTATGTACCAGAAATTATAGGTAATGAGGTTACAGTGGTAATAAGCAAGACTAAGTGTCCCTAGGGATCAAGGAACTTAAATGCAAACAATCAGAAAAATTACATTGCTCATTATAATTCTCAACCAGATATGTAAGCTGATTCCATGTTATGTTTTGTTATAGGTCTTGTTTATTTTATAATTAAGAGAAAATATTTAAAACAAAAGCATATTTTTACATAGGATATGCAGTAACACCATTGTTTGATATAATCCAAATTTGTTACATACAGTAGTCATTCTGTACTACTCTTTGAATACTTAAAATTGAATCATGTGTGTCTACTTAACAAATTATCCAAAGTTTGTTGGAAAACAGAAAAGATAGAAGAGAGTGAAAAGAAAAGAGAGGACCAAGAAAACAAAAGTGTAAGCTTCTGTGCTGGACTGAATGTTTGTGTCCTCCTCAAATTTATATGTTGTGATCCTAACCCTCAATGCAATGGCATTAGGAAGTGAGACCTTTATGAGGTGATTAGATCATGAGGGTGGAGCCTTTCTGAATGAGATTAGTGTCCTTATAAAAGAGATCTTGGAGAGCTCTCTTACCCCTTCTGTTAGAAGAGGATACAGTGAGAAGATGGCCACCTTTCAAGGAGGAAGTTAGCTCTCATCAGACACCATATCTGCTGTTGCCTTGTTCTTGGACTTCCCAGCCTCTAGAAGTATGAGAAATAATTGTTTGTTGTTTAATCCACCCAATCAGTTGCTTTTTTTTTTTTTTAATATAGCAGCTCAGACTGAGACAGTTGCATATGTCATTTTAGGGCCTACCTCTCCTTCTTCTCCCATGTTTCTGAGAGACAGAGTATATATGCATGGATTGGTTCTACTTCCATTGTAAATGTGTACCAATTTCTTTGGTCTGCAGAAGCTCCCTGTAATTCTAGTGCTTGGTTCTCTGCTACTGAGGATATTAGAGAACATGACTCTGAAACTGAAGGGCAACCTCTGGCCTCCTATCCTAAGTTTAGAACTAGAACCTACACACTAAGTTGCCTTGTTTGAAGAGCACAACTTTACTATGGAAACCTTGCCCTGGGCTTTGCTCAAAGGGGTCCCAATGGTGGGATTTGGTAACAGATGGCCCAAAGCATGGGATCTCCAGATGCAGAAGAGCTGGCAAGAAGTACTTGCTGCATCTGAGCATCTGAGTGCAAGCAGTTGAAAATAGGTAAAATGTTCCTTGTCATTGAAGAACAGTCATTTGTACCACTCATAAAAAGGTGACCCATTGGGTATCAGTATCTTATTTGTCAGATTCCTTTTTTCTTTCCTTCCTCCTCACCTGGACTGGAGAAAGTGAGGGCATGAAATAAGTGGAAATTACTCTGCTTCTTAAGAAAATGAGGTGATGAGGACACAGAAGAGAAAAGAAAGACAGTATCAAGCTTAGAAGAAGTGAATAAATCATATTACAGGTTTAGGTAAGATCAAATATTTTGAACAGCCTTTGCATACTAACCTGTGTAGGTATGTTATATATAATTACAAATGAAGGCATATTATATATTAATCATGCGATCAGTGTACTGTTCTATTATTCCCTCCAACCAATTCTTCAACTTCACTCAAGCTGCAAATCACACTATCAAAAATTAAAGATGGCAAACACCTGTGAGGTCATAGCATGTCCCTTGTCTTGAGCAGTGTAAGGAAAACCAATGTTTTTCTCAGGATTTTGTAAAAGTGATTTTGTAGCTCCCCATGCTGGTGTGCACAAAGGTCTGCCCAAATGCGCATGCCTTGCTGGTTGGTTTTGCACAGAGACAGGTTTTAAATGCACTAGGGGAAAGCAGCTCTTGCTAAATGTTTTATAACGTGTCAGGAAACCTTTATCGAACATTTAATCCAAAACCTGGCTTTGAACCAGAGAGGCATACAATTCCGTAATTAATTTTTTTACCTTCTTTTGCTAATCGCTGATAAAAAGCTTAATTCTATTAACAACTCGACTTGACAAATTGCACCGCTCAACGGAAGCGTTTAGAAATTAATTATGCATTTTATTGCATTAGATTGGATAAACAGGGAAGCACCAGGAAGAAAAAGGAAAACTGGGAGAGAAGGAAAATGGCCACAATATAAATAATCAATTGGCATCTATTTCCATTATAACTCAATGTGTCACTTAAAAAAATAAACACACACCCTTCTTGAATGGCACCTCCTATTTAAGTATGCTTTCACCTCTAGGCCATGTTAGTAATACAAATTTCTTCTACTTTTTTCCTGAAAGCATACATTTTTTCCCCTAAATCCCAAGCTGATTTGGTTCCATAAAGGGACTTCTCATCTAATTGTCATGAAAGCTCAATCCTTCCCCTTCTTAGATCCTTCAGCCTCTAGTCTTAGGAATCTCAGAGCATGGCCTTCAGGGATTTAACTAAGAGTAGCAAATCGTAAAAGTAGGTGTAATGTTGTAGCACCAAAGTTTTAAAAACTAGGAGAAAGATTAAGTTGGCTTCCACTTCACTTCTCTAGTTAAAGCTAAGTGCTCAAGCAGTCAAAAGACCATATGCAATTTTTATGGCTCTCTTTGTCTATAAATATACATGTTTCAAAGTGGCTGTTGAAAGAGATTTCTGGCAAGGAATCAAGTTCTAGCATGTGGACTTCTAAACTGTGTCTACTCCAACCAAAGACTTTTACCCTATAACAAACTTGTTAGTAAATTCACGTTTAAAGCCTCATACTCTTTCTCTCTTGTACTCTTTTGCATCTCTCTGGCCAATCTTCCTTTTCTTGACTTGTGTGTTAAAATATAACTATGCTTTTAGACTTTGTTCTAAAATCAAATGCACTCAATTCTTTTTTTTTTCATTTTAGTTTCATAGTTGTTATATCAGTACATAAGCATGTTACTGAAATGAGTATCACCATCAGTGATGATGGGCAAATTAAGAGACGGAACTGTGTTTTGAAATGAGATGGAAATGTAGATAAAATATTATGTCACACAGAGAACAGGAGAAAGGTGCTTTCCTAATATCTAACTTTAGTAACTGGTAAAGATCCCTCCTCCAATCTGAAGAATGATGAGAGTCAATTTCTTATCAGAAATCCTCTCCAGGGAAACAGAAGACAGATTGAGAGACTGGCCAACACTTAATGCAAAAGTGAATATTCTTGGCAAATTTGTAAGTTTTTAACCAGGGAAGTTTGTGGAAATATACATTATGGGAAGATTTTTAGATTCTGAGAAATAACCTGGGAAATAGTTCCAATTGATAGAGTTTTTCCAAAGAGGTTAAAACTAAGAAGTTCAACCACTAAACAGATTGTAGTCAGAGTTTTGTATAAAGCCACATGCTAGCTTTTTTTCTAGTTCTGAAGTAATGGCAATCTCTTCAAGTCTCAGTCCCAGCAGGATCTGTCTGCAATATCACTGAAAGAAGAGGGTGTTAATAGAGGAACTGGTATTGTTTATTCATGAGAGGCAGAAATGAAGTAAATCAGTCATCTTTTACCATGACATGTTGGGGCCCCTTCTCTTAATTTCTCTCTGTTTTTAATAGTCTATTCCCTTCTCATTCTTGATATGGCCATATTATGCCATTGTCCTTTTCTGAAAAGCAAGTAGGTAGTGGTGAGTGAAATCTGTATAAATCTATTTCTTGCATGATTTAATATAAGAACTGTCAAATCCAGTTCTAATTTATAGACCGACTTCTAGCCAGAAAATGGATACAGAGACGTTCATCATCAACAGATAAGTTTATACTTTCTTCTCTGTGTTAGATGGTGAAAGGGTTTTAGATATTATGAGATATATCACAGTCCCTGTCCTTAGGGAATATTCCATGTATGTGTAAGTTATATTAACAGAGAAACCACTCTATAGGTTATTATATTAAATGTTCCCCATGAAGGATGTATAGAATCAGTGTTGCTGGACTTTAGAGGATTTGGACCCATTGTGGAACTGTAGGGAAAGGCAGGAATGGGAAGAAGCATATGATGTTTAAATTGGGAAGAACTTGATGATCTGAGAATGCATTTGTACTTACAAAATGTTATGATGCTTGGAGAATGAGAATGATCTTGCCGGGCCCTTTGAGAAAGAAGAGTTATCACCATGACCCTTACAGCAGCTTGAATAATATCACTCAACTTGGTTTTTTGACATTAAGTTTCACACTCTTAAGTTTCAAACTCTGTTGGTTTAATCCATTTTATTTTTCCACTCTAAAACTTTGAGTTCACTGAAGCACTGCAGCTGCTAATCTCCAATGTACAAATAAGAAATCTCCATACTTCTGAGAAGAATCTACATACGTCTTACTGCATAGTAGCTTCAGCTATGTGAACAACAAAGAGAAATCTTAAGGTTTATTACACTTAATGTAATCTCATGCTCTCTTTTACCTTTGCCATTGAAGTATTATTTGGGCTGCTGTGAATTGTCATCTGTAAAGATATGTGAAAAATAGAAGACAAATAATAGTAATAAAAACATGCTATAAATATATTGCATATATACAGTGTTCTAGAAAAGTGTGTTTCTCTAGGGAGTGTAGCTGATGTTTACAACCACCACAGAAATTCTTTGTTTAGAAACTGGATCTTACTGATGGAAAATACAACCTCCCATTTTTTGTCTCTCTATGGATGACATCTGATTACTGAAAATCACATTATATGGCTGGCTGGTATGTGCAGATGGTGAAGGGTGTTTTATTTTTGTATTTATTCAATTTGCAAAATGTATCCATTTTTTAGATTCCTGTCAATAGTAGCATATCAGGAAGATCCTTAGCTCTCTCTTTAGGAAGAAAGAGGAGGGAAAGAATGAGGCCATGTGCTGTGCTCCATAGCTCTGATAATTCTCCAAATCTGGAATAGCTCTGGGACTGCTGATTTAGCTCAAGATCATATTGATCCAAAAACTCTAGAATGGGATAGACTTGCTCAATATTTAGTGTTTTGTTTTTGTTTTCGTTTTCCCATTGGTCAGGGCATCATAGACCAAAGAGGCCTCTGTCTTTGATTAGGACTTATGTCTCCAAATCCAACTGGAATCATCTCCTAATTCTTAATGATGGATGTAATGGAATTGACCTTCCTGGAGGCTGTCGCAAATCAGAGAGATCCATTAAGGTTAACTTTACGGTGACATTTGTGGGGTCAACTGAATTCATGCTAATTATAAAAATGGTAGTGTTGTCTGCCTAAGTAGAGATTTATTGCAGCAAGTTTTCCTTGAATTGTTCACATTCATAACGCTAAAATATTTTCTTCTCAGAGGAAAATCCAAGATAGGTATTAAAAATGTTTAGCTACTTAGACTCACAGGGACTCATGATTACAAGTACCTTTAGATATTTTTCAAAAGAACCAACTACCTACTACCACTAGATTGTGCCCTCTGGTTTTCCCCAGAAACTAGTGAGGGAAGCAGCATGGAAAAATACCAACAGTGATGAAATTCTCTAATAACTCCAAATCCTGGATAAAAATTTTCATCACACGCTATCTAATGCCAATTTCCTTATGGGTAAGTTTTAAATGGGTGATTTGAAAAGTCTCATTTTGTCTGTATGGATTTGATGAGGGTTTCTTTTTGGTGTGAGACTGCTGGAGTCTTCCCTTCTAACATATTCAAATTGTCACCAGTGGAGGCAGAACACTGACAACTGCCCTAGCCTTTTTAGTGTGTACTGTTGGTTGTGGCCCTCACATTTGCCTCTTTGTGCTTATAGACTGGGTGTGCATTCGTAGACATATGGCACAGGATTGACTATGAATACAAAAGTTCCCCAACCCCCCATGTGTTTAAAGAACAATGAATGTTAATGTTGTTCCTAGCCAGGAGTGAGAGGAGCAGAGACACTCCTAACAAGAGCTGACACAAGGAGAAATACTGGCTTTTTGTCTCTCTTGTATGTTAAACAATTCATGAGGTTTGGGGTTGAGTGAGACATTTAATAAACACTGGCCGCTTGGGCTGCCTACAGCTGGTGATTTGTCACTAGTGGTCAAATGTGTGAGAAGCAGAATGAGTTTTTCAGCTTTGAGGACTTAAGGCTTAACAAATAATGCACTTTACCATCCATTTATTTTGAAGGCACGATATGATTCAAGTGATAAGCACTGAATTTTGATATATCTAAAAAAGTAAGGCTTTTGCATATGAAATTAAGATGAAGTTAAGGTATTTGCAAATTGAAATCTTTTATAGAATCTTAGAGCTGGAACTCTTTTTAGATGTCATTCAACCTAAGCTCCTATCCCAGTACAGGTATCCCTCCTGAGGAATGGGTCAGCTATCTATTCTTGCTTCACTACTTTGCTTTGCCTAGTTCAGTTTCTTTAAAGGATCTACCCTCTACAGTTTTAAGATGAAAGGAGTGACCCACTAGACTTGAACTGTCTTCTCTCACCTGCTTGTATATGCATTTGTGACTTCTCTTTTGCTAATGAATTCACCTTTTTTCAGTGTGATTAACCTTATGGGTAAACCACCTGCTGGGTGGTTTTGGCCCCCATGACCGGCTTCTGTTAGAAATATTTTCTTGGTATTAAGGTGCTTACTACCTCTCTCCTATCTCTACCTTATATAGTAACCATGCCATCTGCAAAATATTAACAGTAAGCTTTGTTGGTGAATTAGTAATGTTAGATTCTAGAGTTTATGAAATTCTAATGAGGATTTCACCAGAAAATCGTGAGTCAAAGAGAGGCTGAAGTCAGATGTTTGTACCTTGAATTAACAATAATATGTTCCAGCAGTTTGTTGTTTCAGGGACATGTTTATAAAAACACAAACTGTTGCTTGGGGCCACATGTATATCTTAGCAAGCAGGGTTCTGAACACAAGACAACAAGATGAAGGTGGGCACATGGACAGCTAGCCTTCTGTCCCTTGAAGGAGTCCCCCCTAAAGGATGATATGATTATCAATTCTCTGCTTCCATATTTCATTCCACCTCTAAGAAGGAGGTGGGCACATGGGCATCAATGGATTCCTTTTCCTTTTCTTTCTTTTTATAACTTTTTTCTTTTTTTATTCATCACAGTTTTGAACACCTGAAAGAGGAGGTAGGAAATAGCTGTTCTACTGTTGGTAATGATTTATGTTGAATTTATTTTTGAAGTTTATTTATTTTGAGAGGAGGGAAAGGGCATTGAAAGGAAAAGAGGGAACCACAAGCAGGCTCCACACTGTCAGCCCAGAGCCAGATGTTGTGAGGCTCTACTCCATGATCCATGAGATCAAGACCTGAGCCAACATCAAGAGTTGGACACTTAACCGACTAAGTCTCCCAAGCACCCCTATTTATGTTTAATTTCTATCCAGATATAGCTTTCTTGAATATGTGCTTTTGTAAGGATGAATTGAAAAACGAATGGAAGTCAGGGTGAAGGCAACAGCTCTTCAGTAAGGGAAGGTTAACGAAATGCATAGTCAATAGTAGTGTGCATTTTTTTTTAGATTAGATAAAAAGTTCCAGAAACTCCTGATAATCTAGATTTGACATTGTGTCTCAGGCAGCAAAGAAGATCTCCTCTCATTTGAATTGAGTATTCATAGGGAAAACAACAATACTATCTTTAAACTAAAATTGGCTAGATAATACAGTATGAGTTTTATTGTAAAGTATTCTGTTTTTCATTTTCTTGAATTTGAGTCTGTTTGGCACAGATCATCGTTCTGGGGCAATAAAAGGCATAGGATTCAGACTATCTGGGTTTTTCTCTGGCACTGATATCAAATAACTGAGTGATTCAGGGCAAGTCAGTTATTTTTCTGGATCTCATTCTCCTTATTTATAAAATGGAGTTCATAGTAATGTTTGTTTTAGGGTTCAGGGGAGGCTTAAATGAGATAATGCACTTGGAAGTACTTTGTAAATTATAAATGATCATCTTAGTAGCTTGGTTGTTGACAATATGATATTGTCATTGGTGAAACTATAACAATAATATTATGCTACAAAGCAGTAGTTGTTTGTAACTTTGGCTAAGTATTACCTAAAGGGGCTTGCTAGAGCAGTATTTTCAGGGACTTTCCTGGATATTCAATTCTCAAACAACTAGATGTTAAAGCATCTTCTCTATTTTCCAGAAGCATCTGAGATCCACTGGCTCTCAGGATTAGGTAGACAATTTTGCCAGGCACCAATTCAAAAAGAATATCAGACAAGGGGATTAGATGATTTACTAATCATGAAATCAGGGGATATTATTTTGGATACACCTTAGATCACCATGTACCCTGACTCTCACAATCTCAAAAGCGTTATTAAACTTTAGTGTATTTGAAAGATTCTTATGATGATTTTATCAGTTTGAAGAACAAATGTCAGTTTTCCACACATGAGTCCACATAGACATGTGGATGTTCTCATATCTAACATGCACAGGCATCTTTGGCCTGGCGTCTTGCTCAAGGAACCCTAATGAGGCACAAGCAGGATAGGGTAGAGAGCTCAAGGCCAAAAGGGTCCAAAGGAGCTGACCTGAAAATTGAGCAGTTTGGCCATAACATTGAAGATAGCCCTGTTTGCCTGACTTTTTGCCAAGTCAAGGTAATGTTTGCAGAATGCAGGATATGGACTAAATGGTTTATTCTGTCCCAGAGGTCTTGTCCAAATATCACAGCTGCTTGGAGTGCCCCATTCTCCTTCTCTATCTGTCAAAATGCCATTCATCTTTCAAAGCTCTGGAATCTAAAATCATATTTCCTTTCTGGAGTCACTTCTAACTTACTCCAGAAGGCAGGTCTACATCCTTGCTTCTAAATTTTTAATTATTTATATGTGCATCAATCTTTCCTTCTATTAATTGAACTTCTAGAGGTAGGACATCTATCTACCTCATCTTTGTATCTCTAGAACAAGCATTATCTGGCACAGAATTTGGTAACTGTCACTACCTGGGTGATTGATAGTGTCAGTTTTAAAGAATATGTCCTTGAGAATATGTCCTCACGGTCACGACTCTTTTGTTACCCTCCTGTGATTTTTCCTCTATAGCATGTGTACTCAACCCCACTATGCTCTATGATTCTTTAGATGGACACATGCTGTTTCATTATCATTTGAGAGAAGTAATAAGTAATTATACTAGTTCTCTCAGATGGGTCAGTTTGGCCTGGCAAACATTCCTGTTGGTTGGTTTTCATGATCACTTTAGGCTTAATTACATATTTCACCTGTATTTTAAGCAGTCAAAGACTAGAGATAGACCTCAATTGCTAAAGTCTCTTATGGATTACATACTTTATTCAAGACCACAATTCGGCTTGATATTCCCTCCTGCTTTGTACAGAAACTCTTCTCCCCTGAGTGTTACCATAAGCTTACCCAAGTCCTAAAACTTCTTCTTTTCCAAAATGTTACTATACACCTTACTTCCACAATTTATCCAATAATACCTCCAAATATCTCCATCGTTTTATTTTTTATATCATATTTGTAGGATTTTTTATTCTCAAATCAGCAACATATATCTTGACATGTTAACTTTCTTTGATACTTATTCAACCTGTATTTTAGGGTCTTAGAGGATGACACTGATGCCATATAATGAAGGTTTTATTTATAAACTAAGAAACTATGTGACATACATATCAAAAACATCTAGAAAGCCTGGAATATATATACAGAGGTCCTTGTTAGATAGAATAAGGTAATGAGCTTCCTATCACTGATTATGGACAAATAGAAGCCAGCTAAAATACAGAGGTAGGGAAATTACACGAGCAATTTAATATTAGATAATGGTCACTCCCAGATTTATAATTGTCTCAACTTTCGCATCACTTTGTTGAGATTAGAGTTCCATGACCTCACTTCCATATCTTACTGAAAATGGTATTATAAACCCTGCATGAATTATTAATACCACACATTTCTATGTATTTTCCCAGCTTGCTTTCTAATTACATGTCCATTTTCTGACCATGTATTTATTAGTGAGAAGATGACCATAGTCACTAAAAAAGTGAGGATAGAAAAGATAATATGAGGCTTATTGATTTCAGATGTTCTGAAATGAGCATCACCCCCATCCCTATTCTACCTCTCCTCTGCCCTATCAGCACCACTACCAGGACATGGGCAAAGTAGGAGAGAAACTGTCCCGTGGCTGTTTTGGTTTTCCAGGATTGTCCTCCCATTCTTCACTTACTGATTCTCCCTTCCCACACCCTGCTGTATGCATGTCTTTGGATGTGACGTAGGGCGACCACATCCCCTCCCCTCTCCTGCCCTGAGGTGCTTGCGGAGCCCAGAAAATGATGTGCAGTTGGGTTGTTTATCACCATGCTGAAAAATGGAAGGATGGCATCGCTACAGGAGCAGATGGCACTGCACGCTTGGCATAATTTTCACAGACAAACTAGGACTAGGGCCGTGAATACTGGCATTTGCGTGTTATAGTCATTCATATCAAAACATAACAATGAAATGAGGTACTTTTGCAGAAAAGGTATAGAGATTTATTTTTTCAGAGATTTAAATTACATGTGTTTATGCGTCATGGGCTCCTGTTGTATGCATATAACATGTTTGCCCTCCTAACACTTTTTTATCAAGTGGAATTTTGTATATGATTTTTTAAATTTATCTTTTTATGTATTCCCCTAAATGTACTTAGGCAGTGGTATATCAGAAAATTGCATTTAAGCTTGTATAGTGTTTGGAAAGTTGAAATAAAAATGGCTTTAGAAAGAATAAGAATGTGTTTTAATTCTGGGAACTAGCAAAGGTCTACAAGAAAAATTTGGTTTTTGAAGGAATCATTAATCTTTAGTTTGGAAAACTCAAATTAAGGTTCTACTACCTATTAACTGAGAGATTTTAAGCAAATCAAACCTATTGATGTACAGTTTTCCTCATTGGGAAACACCTTTGGGTGTGTGTGTGTGAGTGTGTGTGTGTGTGTGTGTGTGTACATGGACACACTTTTTCATTTTTCTTTCCTCCTCCTCCTCTTCCTTCTTCTCCTTAAGAACCATGGAATGAGGGGCTCCTGGGTGGCTTAGTCGGTTAAGCGTCCGACTTTCGCTTAGGTCATGGTCTCGCGGTTCGGTGGGTTCAAGCCCCGTGCTGGGCTCTGTGCTGACTGCCAGCTCAGAGCCTGGAGCCTGTTTCAGTCTGTGACTCCCTCTCTCTCTCTGACCTTCCCCTGCTCACGCTGTCTCTCTCTCTCTCCCCTAGAAAAAAAAAAAAAAACATTAAAAAAAGAACCATGGAATGAAAGTATACATTTCATTTCTGAAGTATAATCCACATTTTTCCCTTTCTTCCTTCTCTCTTCCCTTAGAATCAGTACTTTTCTGCCTCGATTTTGATTTCCTTTGAGAAAATAGAAAACTTCCAAGAAAATGACTATAGTCTTTCATGTGTTTGAATTAACAAATATCTATATCCATCCATTCAGCAAATTCCATTGCAGGCAGGTGTTAGGCTATAAGGATACAGTGATGGTTGCGATATGTTCCCTGCTTTACAGGAAGTGCTAGTCCAGCGGGAGGTATACTGCCTACATATATACATAGTGCGATGTAGTTAAGTACTAAAGTAAAACACATGGGACAAAACCGATTTTGATAAGATATGTGAAAAATGTCACAAAAGAGGTTACATTGGGTTTTAGAGGAATTTTCATGATGGAAAAAGAAAAAAAACACTATATGCAGAGAGAACAGTATATATTGGAACAAAGAGTCTGGTATATTTGGAGAAACGTGAGAAATTTTATACACCTTGAATATAGGGTATAGATGGAAAAGGTTAAGAATCACAGGCTAGCAAGAAAAAACAGGCCAGATATTGAAGGGCCTTGTTTTCCCAAGACATTTGGATTTGACCTTATAAGGAAATAAGAAAATGGCAGAGTGTTTTTTTTTTTAATTGACATACAATATTGTATTAGTTTTGGGTGTACAACACAGTAATTCAATATGTGCATTACAAAATGGTCACCACCATAAGTCCAGTTACCATCTGTCACCATACAAAGTTGTTACAATATTATTGACTGTATTCCCTATACTGTACATTGCATCCCATGTCTTATTTGTTCTATAGCAAAAGATTGTACTGCTTAATTCTCTTCCTTTATTTCATGTATCTGCCCATTTTCTTCCCCTCTGATAATCATCAGTTTGTTCTCTGTATCTGGGAGTATCTTTCGGTTTTGCTTGTTTGGGGATTTATTTTTTAGATTCCACATACAAGTTTTCATATGATATTTTCTTTATCTCTCTGACTTGTTTCACTTCCTGTGATACCCTTTAGTTCTATCTCTGTTGTCACAAATGGCAAGATATTACTCGTTTTATGGCTGGATAACATTCCACTATATACATACCACATCTTCTTTTTCCATTCAGCTATCAATGGACATTTAGGTTGCTGCCATATCTAAGGTATTGTAAATAATGTTGCAATAAACATAGTGTCTTTTCAAATTAGTATTTTAATTTCTTTGGACAAATACCTAGAAGTGGAACTTCTGGATCATAGGGCAGTTCTATTTTTAATTTTTTCAGGTACTTCCATACTGTTTTCCATAATGGCTACACCAATTTACATTCTCTTCTGCTCCCCTTTCTCTATATCCTTCAAATGCCTGTTATTTCTTGTCTTTTTTTTAATAGCCATTCTGACAGGTGTGAGGTGATATCTCATTGTAGTTTTGATTTGCATTTCCCTGATAATTAGTGATGTTGAGTATCTTTTAATGGGTCTGTTGTCCATTTGCATGTCTTCTTTGAAAAAATGTCTATTCGTATCTTCTGCCCATTTTTAACTGGGTTATTTGTGGGGTCTGGGTGCTGAGTTGTATAAATTCTTGTGGATAAATATTTTAGATATTAACTCCTTATCAGATATATTGCTTGCAAATCTTTTCCCATATGGTGGATTGTGTTTTTGTTTTGTTGATGGTTTCTTTCACTGTGCAATAGCTTTTTTATTTAGGTGTAGTCCCAATGGTTTAATATTGCTTTTGTTTCTCTTGCCACAGGGCAGCTGTTTTAAGTCACTGTGGTTAGGTAAGTCTCACCAAGGCAAAGAGGATAAAATGACAGCAAAAGTTGAGGCACACAAAGATAAATAGGAGTAAGAATATTCTAGACAGAGGGATGGATTCTTGTTTTGGAATTTAAATAGACTAGAATTAAGCAAACAGAGGATGTTTGGAAGAGTAGATAAAGACATGTTAGATATGAGTACATGGATTTGCTTAGTAGGCAGTTGGATATATATCTGGTTACATGATAAGAGATTAGATCAATGGAAATAAATTTGTGAATAAATAAATCTAGAGGACATTTGAAGTTGTGATTGTGGTCTTCTTCTCCCAAGAAGAACCTAACTGATACAAATGCCAGAGTAGTTAAGAGGAGGGTTACTAAGACCCAGGGTAGCATAGGCCTCCAGTGAAAAGGGGCAGAGTACTATCTCTATGATAGCTATTAAGTAGAGGTCAATAAACACACAGGTGTTAAAATTGTAGGAAGGGAAATTGAGGAAGATCTTACCTAGATCTTATTTGGAATGTACTTGGGATGTTGACTTTAAAGCAAAGTGGTAAAAGTTTATGGCATCTATCATAAGTAGCACATAAGAGAACTTACTGAGGTCAAATAAAATTTTGCCAAGCAGCACAGAATCTTCTGCTGAAATTAGACTATACTATTCTGTTCCTTCTGCCACTTAACAGATTTATAATACAGTAATACAAATATCATAATTGTTAGTTTTCAGATCATTTATGATAGACTGAGTGTAGTCGTTTTTAATGTTTACTTGCTTGCTTGTTTGTTTGTTTATTGAGTGAGAGAGAGAGAGAGAGAGAGATTCCAGAGCAGGCCCCGTGCTGTCAGCATAGAGCCTGACACAGGGTTTGATCCCACGAACTATAAGATCATGATTTGACTGAAATCAAGAGTTGGATTCTTAATGAAGTGATCCACCCAGGCACACTTAAGTATGATCTTTAACTTAAAAAGTATTTGCCATAAATTTCATTTCCATTTACTCCTCTGTATCTTCTTACTACATTCCTGCACACATTTGGTTTGTTAGCAGCAAATGGTTTATGAGATAAAAATTGCAACTATACAGAAATTGTATCTTTACCTATTCCTGATTCTCCCCAAACTGTACGGATACAGAAGGAAAATTTTGTCTAGAAGCACAGGAGTTCTTGAACCCTCACTGTTGCAAAGTTAAAACATGTGTTATGAATAGTTAAGATTTTGAAAATGGAGAATTTCAAAATAGTCCAGATTTTAGGTCTTCTATAGGTATTCAAATTCTGTTATGACCTAAGCATTGACTATTTGCTAACATATAGGAGATGAAAAATGAAGAAAATAGAACAGTCCATTTCCTTTCTATGCTAAAGAGCTAGAGTGTCCGGGACCTATTGCAGTTGCTTCTTGGATCCAGTCCTGAAGCTGCTCTGTTCCTCTCTTTGTAGCAGGAGTCTGACCTCCACAGTCTTGTAGGTTTCGAGTGTCTGCTGTTCTGCTGACCCTCCTGCTGGGCTCAGGCAGTAGGCAGCATGGTGAGAAACTGGAGAGCAGGAGAAAGAGAACAGCTAAGGTGTTTCTCTTTCTCTTTTCCAGTTGGTATCTTGGACAGGCTGCTGAGTTCCTTTTGTGACTCCAGGTCCTCAGGACTGACCTACCTAGTTCCAGTTTTTGCTGCTGGGTTCAAGCACTATCATTTCCTCTCTCCTACAGGGAAGGAGTAGCTCTCTGCTGCTGCTAATCAATTTTGGGCCTCAGTGTCCCTGGATTGACTTTTCATCCTCTTCCATCATCTGTTTATTAAGTTCCAATATTAATTACCTTTCTTTTAAAGACTCATAGAAGGTTGTGTTTTTTGCTTATACCTTTACCAACACAGTAAAATTAAGAGCTTACTTCAGGATAAGAGATCCTGATGTTTTAATTCATAATGGAATAGAATTCAATAATTATTTGAAGGTTTTTTTTAACAATGATGCAGAACACAGCAAAGTGCTGGAAATATCCCTTAGAAGCCAAATCTTAATAGATTTTCTTAATGTTAAAATTCAGGTTAGAGAGTCTGAACATGTTTGGGCTGCAAAGATCAGTACACAAGGAAAGCATATTTATAAGTAGAACCAAACTCTTGGAAGAAAAAATGCAGGAAGAGAAAGTCTTGGGGGAAACAGGTTCAAAATACTAATGGGGAAGCAGAGAGAAAGAAAAAAAAGTCCAAAAGAGACTAGGAAAAGTGGAAACCAGAGGATCTGAAGAAGAGAAAAAGGCAGTCTTCTATGGAAGAAAAGAGATGAAGCTGACACAGAACATGCCCACACGGATGCTGTCCCACTTCTTCTGGATCACTGGGCCTGCCTAGAGTATCCAAGAAGCTTTTTAATTTCAGTTCATGACCAGCCCTTTCCTTCCCTTACCATCAACCTGCTAATGCTTTTCTAATAATTACCATTTTTGAAACTATTTTGGCTGTTAAAAATGTTTCTTTTTAATAAGCTGATTAAAAGAGGCTGCTTATTAGCATAAGCTCTTTGCTGTTCAGCCCTCTTCCTAATTAAAAGCACTCATCTGTGGAGACCTCGAGTTTTCCTTTTCTCTGTGATGAGCTTTTGGATATTTTTCGTTGGCAATTTGTTTTATTTTACTTTTCTGTCTTTTGGTAGTTTTCTGCTCCTGTATTCCCCAGAGATAGAAGCTACTGAACAAAATAACACAGGGGAGGCAATGTGCAGCATGAATATCTGAGAAAGGACTGGAAGACACACCTGATGCAGTTGAGTCTAAAGAGAAAGTCCTGCTTTTATGGTGGATGTATAGTTGTGTCAAATTTCCAGGATCGTGAGTTGCCAAAAGTGATACATAAAGGTGAAAGGTGATGAATCCAAATCTACTATTGTTTGCAAAGGATTATATTCCCAATATCAATAGATATGCCCTTGGAAATATTGCTTCTTGTGTAGTGATAGTGTTGCAAGCATATATTTGAAAGCTTCCTCATGATGACCATGGAACATAAGGATATTCAATGGATGATTTTCACTGCTTATGAATGCACCCACCCTCAGAAATGGTCCTTCAATATTTGATTCGGGAACATGGAAAGCAATTAAACCACAAATGCTGTGATTGGTGTCGTAATTTTATATATTTTTATGAGCAGAAGTTTTTAATATAAAGAAAAGTATACATTTAGAAAGTGTCTACATAAAGAATAAATGAACAGAGTGGGTGGTCTGTAAGAAACCTGGAACGAAGGGAATGAACAAGAAAAATGCGGATGTCTGTGAGTTGTTGAAGGAAGAGAAATTTCTATATTAATGACGTAAGATTTCTTGTTCATTTGGCATGGCATATTATTTAAGGCTTTCCAATGTTTGTTTTATGGGCCCTCTTGAGAATCTGATGAAACTGTTACCTTCTCATTCCCAAAAAGCAAACATTTGCATATAAATACACTTTTATTTTTTTGCTATAGCTTGAGTTTCACAGATGCCTTAAAGCCCAAGAGTCTATGGATATGAGTTAAGAATACTTGATGTAACTTATGTAATTTGTGCTACTAGCTATATAGGTCATTTTCCATTTTGGCTTTACTCTGTCTCATCCTCATCAAGTGGACTTCTAGTTTCAATTTTCCTTCTTCTATAGTGTTTTCTGCAGGGAGAGATTGTGCCAGCAAGTCTAGTATAAATGTTTTGCTTCACTTGGCAGGCATATTCATCAGTAAAAATTAATAATATAGCATTCTTGCTTAATACACCTTTTAAAATCTTACTTTTGTGACTTGCCCTTCTGAGCCTTTTAACCCCAATCTATATGACAAGGTTTTTCTTCGATACTCAGAAAGCAGCAGATCTAGGTCCAGTGATGTACTTTTCTCAATAAAGTCTTACAGAAGAGCTTATGGAATTTTATATGTTTTATGGAAACTCCAAGAGACCTGGCCTCCACATATCTTACAAATAACATTCATGAGAAGTATTGTTTAGGCCAATCAAGTATTCATATCATGAATATCTTCTTTGTAAAGGGAAGATTAAAGGGTATTTGTTTTTGTAAAGCTTCTTGACTTGTTTTCAGAACCACACTTCCTAATAACAGCCATTAATTATGTAATTTGAGGATATTTTTCATACTTGAAGATTTTGTAAAAACACGAAGAAATAACCCCATCAAGTTATTTGATGGATATTAACAAACTGATTCTAAACTTTATATGAAGAACAAATGATCCTAGAATAGTCAATACACTATTGAAGGAGAAGAACAGAGTTGGAGTACTGACACTGCTCAACTTTGAGACTTACTATGAAGCCACAGTAATCTAGACAACGTGATATTGGTAAAAGAATAGACAAATAGATCAATGGAACAGAATTGAAGTAAACCCACATAAATAAAGTTAACTGATCTTTGATTGAGGATCAAAGACAATGCAATGGAAAGATAGTCCTTTCAACGAAAGATGGTAGAAGAAACTTAGGTGGACTTGGAGTGATGCCTTTTTACCCCAAATACACAATCCATGAAAGAAAGAATTGATAATTAAAATTTTAAACTTCTGCTCTGCCAAACCTAATGCCATGATGCTTAGAAGATAAGCCACAGACTTCTTTCTGAGAAAATATTTGCAAAAGACACTTCTCATAAAGGACTTTTATCCTTACATACAAAGAATTCTCAAAACCCAAGAGTAATAAAACAAACAACCAAAGTAAAAAACGGGTCAAAGACCTTAATACATACTACACCAAAGAAGATATCTACAGATGGCAAATAAAGATATAAAAGATGCTGCACATCATAAGTCATCGGAGAAATTCAAATTAAAATAATGAGATACCAAAACACCCCTATTAGAATGGCCAAAGTCCAGAATATGGACAATACCAAATGCTGCTGAGGATGTGGAGTAACTTTTTTACACATTGCTGGTGGGAACACAAAATGATACAGCCATTTGGAAGACAGTTTGGCACTTTCTTACAAAACCAAACATAAGATCTAGTTATTGCACTCTTTGATATTTACCCAAAGCAATTGAAAACTCATGCCCTACCCAGATTTATAGCACCTTTCTCAATAATTGTCACAACTTGGAAACAACCAAGAAAAATGAATGGTTAAATAAACTGTGGTACGTCCAGACAGTGGAATAGTTTTTAGTACTAAAAATAATTTAGCTATCAAGCCATGAAGGGAACTTAAATGCACATTGCTTAGTGAAAGAAGCCAATCTGAGCAGGTGACATACTGTATGAATCCAACTATATGACACTCTAGAAAAGGCAAAACTATAGGAACAATAAAAAAAGTCAGTGTTTATTAGAGGAGGATGGTGCGATGAATAGGCAGAGCACAGAGGCTGTTTAGGGCAGTAAAAATATCCTGTATGATAATATAATGATGGATACATGTCATTATACATTTGTCTCAGCCAATAGAAAGTATAACAACAACTGTGGACCCTAAGATAAACAATGAACTTGGAATAATTATGATGTGTCAATGTTAGTTCATCCTTGGTTAAAAAAAAAAGTTCCATTCTTGTGAGTGATGTTGAAATGATATGCATTTATGGGAGTAGGGGAAGCATATAGGAAATTCATCTACTTCCCTCTCAGTTTTGCTGTAAACCTAAAACTACTCTAAAAAACAGGCATTTAAAAATAAATATGTATAAGGGAGAAAGGCAAACCATGAGAGACTCTTGAATGCTGACAAAAACTGAGGACTGATGGATGTGGGGGGGAGAGGGGGATGGGCATGGAGGAGGACACTTGTGGGGATGAGCACTGAGTGTTATGTGGAAACTAATTTGACAATAAACTATTTGTAAAATAATAAATAAAATAAATAAATAAATAAATATTTATATAATGCTACATGGCTTATAAATGATTAAATATGTATACACTATGCTACAAAAGTGAAAAAAAGGAACAAAGAAATAGCAGGTAGATGATATTCAATTGATGATAGAATTTATAGATGATAAACTTGTTAATACAAGGAAGCATGGAATGTAACCTAACCAATTAAATCTAACATAGAGAAGAAAATGCAGACATGATGGTCTTTAAATTCATGAATGACTAGCATAAAGAAGGAGTATAGTTATTCTGCATTAATCTAAGTGTCAGAACTAGGCTAGTGAGTATGAGGTAGAGGGTATGAGGTAGAAATAAACTAGATTAATATCAAGATGACTTAAAGCAAATAGATCCACCCAACATAAGAATATTGGATCTTTTAAATAGTGAGCTCTTTCTTGATCCCTGGAAGAGTTCAAGCAGAGGTTAGATAACACTCATCAGGAAGCCTATTAAGTGCATTCTAAGAATTATATTTTTAAAATTATTCTAAATCTAAAATGTGTGACTTTTATATAACTCTTACATACTTGTATTCCAGCAGTAATTGAAAGGTCAAGTATACACACACACACACACACATACACACACACATACACTTAGGTGCCTCTTGATTGTTTTGCAAGTTAATTTATCTTGTCTCTTTCAATCATTTAAAATTTTAAATCATTTTTATTTAGGTACTGTTATTTTATTCAATGAATCAAATAATATATTTCTTAATATAGTATTTTGTCTTAAATTGAATTAGGATTTTAAGAATAAGATTACTGGCTTTCAATAGATTTCACCAATCATTTTTCTTTTCTTTTTCTTTAAACATATGTTCTGGATCATGTATTCTAGGATTTGTGGAACTCAAGTTGTAATTCCAAGGCTTAGTGAGCCAGAAAGTCACTTTAGTTTTCTATAGTTTAGCAAGTGAACTTTATCAAGACAGAGACATATGGCTGTGTGTGTGCATGTGTGTTTCCACTTGAACATTCATTCGCCAGTATATTGGGATCCCAAGTCATCCACTTTATTCTCCCAGTAGAGAACTATATATATTTTTTTGCAGTCCTGTGGTGAGGTCAGCAACCCTCACAGAAGAAGAGTTGGAATAGATTCCCTTTATTTTAGACTTAGACTATCACAGGTAACATAACACAAATGCAAGTCTACTACTCATAGTTTCTAAAAGCATAGCCACATTGGGAGACCTAAACTGAATTCACTCTCACCTTGTGAATCATCAAAACTTTGTCAGTTGGGTTATGGCTATAGGATGTGGTGTTGATGATGCATGAGGTGAGGGGAAAAATAAAAGCACAAAACTCCATCTGTTTCTGAGGCTGCAGGCAGATGGGCTTAGCACTGCCACTTTCGAAAACAAAACAAAAGATAACCATGTCATCATTTCATTTTTAAATTGAGCACATTTTCTGCTTAAGTCAGCAAATACCAATATATAGGGACTGCCTTGATATCAGATTTATATGTTCTTAGCTAATTTTAGAGGAGGGGCAAGTAGACTGGAATCTCATGGCCTGATTTTATTGGACACAAGGAGGAAAGATGACTGACATGACATGAAACTGATGATGAAACTGACCTAACATAACGAATGGTCTCTACTAACCATCCATTAAGTAGGTTTTGTATAAAGGCATTAGACACAGTTCTCTTCCTCCTGTTTTTCATTTCTTCCTTTCCTGAATAACTTGTATCTAAGCTGTGAACAATGGAGAACTCCAGAAGATTGACTTGGGAAATGTTGTCTGTTTAGCCTTGGCCCCATATATGAGCAACTCCTTGTAGCAGGTCAGGACAGATACAGATTTTCCTCAACTTACAATGGGGTTACATCCTGATAAACCCAACATAAGTAGAAAATACTGTTAAGTTGGAAACACGTAATATGCCTAAGCTTCTGAACATCAGAGTTTATCCTACGCTACCTTAAATGTGCTCAGAACACTTCCAGTAACCAAACTATTAGGCAAAGTCATCTAAACAAAGCCTATTTTATGCCAAATTGTTGATACTCTCATGTAATTTATTGAATACTATACTGGAAGTAAAAACAGAATGTTTGTAAGTGTATCTATTGGTTGTTCAGCCTTCTGATCACCAGGATGACTGGGAGCTGCAGCTCACTGCTGTTGCCCAGCATCACAGAGTCCCCTACCACCTATCACTAGCCCATGGAAGCATCACAGTTTATAATTCAATCTATGGTTTTTACTGAATGTGTACTGCTTTTACACTATCATAAAATCAAAAAATCCTAAGTCAAACCATCCTCAGTCAGGGCCCATCTGTGTTTAAGAAGGTCCCAATCATGCAGGGATAGTAAAAAGCTCAGAATATTTTTTTCAAAATTAGAGCTATTTTATGATTCTGTTCTATAATCTTAACCATTTTTCAAAAATGTCAGGCAGGATTAAAACCATGCTGCTATGATCAAAAGAGCTTGATTAGCTTAGTGAAAGTCAAAAAGATCATGTTTAGTGAACCTTTGAGGGAATCAGTCCCTTGTGAGAAGAGACCCAGGAATATCCGGCCTCCAGAAGGCCTGTACTAAGTACTATTCCCTTTTAGGGATTGCTTACTCAGATAGTCATGGTAAAGGCATCATTCCTCTAGAACAGAGCTTTTTAGCCTGGGGCTGTTTTGCCCCCAGGAAATAGTTGATGAAGACTAGAGCCAATATTGGTTCTTACCTCTGGGTGGGGGAAGGGATGGACGCCAAGACATCTACTGAGTAGAAGCTAGAGATGCTGTTAATTATCCAATAGTGTGCAGGGCTGTCATTCACAAGAAAGTTTTATTCATTCTAAAATCTCAATAGTGTCAAGGCTGACAATCTCTGCTCCAGGTATTTATTTGGACTGGCCTTTAATTTTGTTTTAACATTTTATTTATTTTTGAGAGAGAGAGAGAGCGCGTGAACAAGAGAGGGTCAGAGAGAAGGGGAGACACAGAACCCGAAGACAGGCTCCAGGATCTGAGCAAGCTGTCAGTACAGAGCTCGAAGCAGGGCTCAAACCCACTAACCATGGGATCATGACCTGAGCCGAAGTCGGAGGCTCAACCGACTGAGGCACCCAGGCACTGGACTGGCCTTTAAATATCAGCCACCTGATATCCTGTCCCTCCATCAATTCTAAGACACACATGAGAACTTGGCTTAGTGTATTATTGAATTATGTATTGATAAAAGCATGGGCTTCTGAGTTAAATGGCCTGGGTTTGAGTCCTAGTCAGTGAATTGTGGAACTTCTGTCCACTTACTCTCCTCTTTGAACCTCGGGGCTGACAGGTCTCTAAGGTTTCCTGTGAGGACTAAATGCCAGTGTATTTAAATGTATATAAATGATAGTGAAAATAAATGAAGGGAATGGAAGTAGATATTCTGTAATTACAATACCTCTTTATTAATTGGGTCAAGAGACATGTATGAAGTTCACATACTTGGCACTACGCGAAGTGTTTCATTCTATACTTCATTACCTTGTTTAAATGGCAAAGCTTCTAGCTCTTCTTTTATTTTTCCTGTGTTGATCACTTATCAACAATTATTAGCATTGCCACTATACAGGCTAAGCAAAAGAGGAGAGAAAACAAAGAGTAAGATTTACCAGACCACTAATGATTTGGTTGTTGCATGTACTTTTCATTACATTGAAAAATAAGTTTCACATATTAGGAAAAAGGAACATGCTGCTTATAGGATCTATATATTATTACTCATACTGCTGTCAGTCTCAGCTTTGCTTACGTGTTTGTGAGGAAGAGTAGAAAGTGGATTTAATGATATGTTAAGATAGGGGTAGACCTTGTATTCCCACTAAATTTTATTCATACAGGCATGCTTTTCACATTCCCATCAGAAGACAGTTTTAGTGTCTTCAGTTCTTACAGTCCATTTTTGACATGGCAAATGTTATGTCTGAAAACATATTTATTATTTACATTGTAGAAGCGTAGCATTTTTGGAGTAGGAAATGACCATGTAGATCTTCTAGTATAGCTCTCTGCTTTACAAATAAAGAATCTAAGGCCCACGTAAAGAATCTAAGCATGTTATAACATGCTCAAAGTATAGCTCAAAGGAAATTTTTTTCTGAATATTTCTTGAATTCATATACTGTTTTTATTCAAATATTTAAAGATAAAAAAACTTTACACAATGGATATTAAAGACAATATGTGGGCCCAGAAGGTGTTAACTAAGCATTTAAATAGCATTCAGTAGCCATCATGAATTTGCTATTATCTTATGAACTTGGAGGATAAGATTTTTATCTTACCCAATTCATACTGGAGGCTATTACAAAAAGCCATTACTTATTGTTACGTGGTTTAACATTTCTCGGGCACCAACACTGAAGTGAGGGGCGAGATGAAAGTCAGGTTTGGGAGGAAGGGAGATGGAGAAAAAAAAATTTTTTTTAGTGCATAGTATTCTTTTCTTTTAGATTTTATATGAATCTCAAAACATAGATAATAATAGAGGTTAGCCTTTATACTATACATTAATGGGCTGAGAATGAATCCTTTGCCCAACCTTCTGACTAGTATAACTTGGGTCATTTTTGTTTTATGTGTTTTAAAGAAAATGCATAGCAGATTTGAAATTGGAAATTAATAACATTCAAAAAATCTAATTCTACACGAAATATGTCTCTAGAAAAATAAAATTTTTTAGAGAAATAAAATGGAAAAAAAAGTAATGTTTCACTACAAAGCAAGACTTTTTTTTTTCTAGTTACCAACGAATCGGGCTCCACTTGTCCTTAGTTTTTTGTTTGTTTGTTTGTTTGTTTTTTTGAGGATCATCAGTATAGAATGGAGAAATACAACCAGTGTGCAAATACACTAATATGTTGATAATAAAAAGCATGACAAACATTCACTATTGGCATTTTCATATATTGGCTCATATGTAAAAGAGTAGTGTTTGGAAGGGAGATCTAAAACCTGGCAAGGAAGACTCATTTTAATATAAATCCTATCACAATATCTGGATTAAAATAATTCATGCAGTGTTTATTCTTCAGTCCTTTACTTAAATGTAAAACTAGAATATTGGAGTCACAGGAAACATGGAGGTATACTACTGTCTACATAGTAACACCGCATCTTGGATTTATTCTGATCTCTATGTAAAGATGATTTTGTAATAAATATTCTAGTAGCTTAATGAAATAACGTATAAAATATATTTTTAAAAGTTAGTGAGAAATGGTAGATATTCAAATGTCATTTCCTTTTTCTTTACCAATATGCAACATTACTGTTATATAAAACAACAAATATATAGAGGCTAAGTTATTTAAGACTTAAGGAAAAATCAATCTCTCTCTTATTTATGTCTCCATCTCTGAGTCTCTTTCTGTCTCTCTCTCTTCCCTACTCCCTCCCTCTCCCTCCCTTTCACCTTCCACCTTTTCCTTGCTATGCATTCATACATATGCATGTATGATTTTTAAAGTTAGTATGGTTATACTTTGGCAGAAAAACAAACACTTGAATGTTGGCCTACTTGAGTGATCACTCTATTTTCTTTACCTATTTTGGCACGTCCCACCTCATGTCTCTTAGAATATTTGTTTTGCAGATATAAACACACACACACACACACACACACACTCACACACACACACACAAATGGCATATATGTATGTTAGTTCATGGTCAAAAAGTTTGGTATATACCAATTTAAAGGTTTTTTTCTAGGGGCACCTAGGTGGCTCAGTGGGTTAAGTGTTCAACTTCAGCTCAGGTCATAATCTCGCAGTTCATGAATTTGAGCCTATTTTGGACTCTATACTGACAGCTCAGAGCTCAGAGCCTGCTTCAGATTCTGTCTCTCTCACTGCTTTTCCCATACTCACACTCTGTCTCTCTCTCTCTCTTAAGAATAAATATTTGGGGCACTTGGGTGGCTCAGTTGGTTAAGCATCGACTTCAGCTCAGGTCATGATATCCTGGTTCATTATTTCAAGCCCCACGTCAGGCTCTGTGCTAACAGCTCAGAGCCTAGAGTTTGTTTCAGATTCTGTGTCTCCCTCTCTTTCTGCCCCTCTCCCTGCTCACATTGTGTCTCTCTTTCTCTGTCTCTGTCAAAAATAAATAAACATTTTAAAAAAAGAATAAATATTAGGAAACAAATTTTTAAATACAAAAAGAAAGCTTATTTTCTACAGGACACTTCAGAGCCTTTAGTATTTTTGCATAGACTATGAATTTCCAAAAAGTGTATTAATCTAAACATTTTCCAAAGAACCCACATTTTCCATGAAACATAATTTTGGAATGTGCATTACACTTCAGAGTTGAAAGTGATAGAAAAGGGTTCTGTAAAAATTCCAGCTTTTTCCATTTTACTATCAAAAAAATACAGGTACTCATGTCCTTTATTTAAGAGAAGAGAATTAAAAATCGGGATGTGGAAAAAAGATATATTTCATTTTTCAGAAGAGGACTTATTTTGTGTTATCTTCCAGTTAACACAAGAAAATTTCTTTATTTCCTAATAACCTAGTCTATCAGGACTAATACAGTCAGCTCTGATGGTAATTCTGTGGTTGAGCTTTAAACAATAAATCATTTTATTTTGATGGAATGGGATTTCTTATTTAAATGAATGAATGAAGTCTTGTAGATGGCTACAATGTCCTTCACCGTGTTTGTTTTTTTTGACAAGTTCCACCCTTTTATCTTATCAGGAAGCATTTGGTCATTTCATGAATTATTCTTTGTGTAATGCCCTTTCATTCTTTCTTCTTTCTCCTAACATTCACATCCCAAGAGAAGTTAAAATGAAAAATGAATGAGCGTATAATCTCCAATCCATGGAATCTGTGATCAGACCTGTAAAAACCTAAGAAAAGCCCCTGTTCAACAAACACAACAGAAGATTCAACTATCTCAGGCAGAGTGTGCACGGAAATGGTTGTGTAATGTGTTTCCAACTCTAGGATCTCTGATATCACTGTATTTGTTTCTAAGAGCCAAGCCCTAAAGTACCCCGGCCAGGAGCTGTCCAGGTGCCAGCTGCCAGTCAGCAGTTCTTCGCTCAAACCAGATTGTAAATCCTGCACTTTAAGTGGAGAGTCTACAAACAGCGGGAGAATTTTCTGCTGCCCACAGAGCATGTTGCTCTGCCTTCTGGAACTGGGAGAGGAGAATCAAATATACCATGTGACCATTGCAAACTGATCTGCAACGTGGAATTTATAGAGGTCATGGGATATCAGTAATTCATCTTAAAGTGGTACTTTATTATAATTTCTGTTCTGGCCCATTTTTTCCCACACCATTTCATTACTTCAAGGTTCATTTTTTCTTATCATAAATATAATCTAGTCCAAACTTTTTTTTAAATGTTTTATTTATTTCTAGGAGAGAGAGAGACAGCGTGAGCAAGGGAGGGTCAGAGAGAGAGGGAGTCACAGACTGAAACAGGCTCCAGGCTCTGAGCTGGCAGTCAGCACAGAGCCTGACGCGGGGCTCGAACCCACGAACCGCGAGATCATGACCTAAGCGAAAGTTGGACGCTTAACCGACTAAGCCACCCAGGCGCCCCTAGTCCAAACTTTCTTAATTAAAATGTGGCTGCACATTTTTTCCTTGCAAACTCCCAGATGTGTCCTAAATGGCAGTTTTCTTTTCAACAGGGTTCTAAGAACTTTGTAGAGTGAGTTAAATTAATGGCCTTTCCTTTCTAGCTTCTTACTAATAGAGCAAAAGGATGCTTCCAAATAGTGCAGGCCTCTCCCTAGTTTGAGTAGTTCAGCAGGTGCTCTGAAGCCCATCTGACATCCATCAAAGGCCCAGCTAGTTTCATTTAACCCATCTACTTTGATTACACATATCTACTCTCTTGGGGCTTAAGACCTGTGCTCATCTGAGACTCAAGACCTTCCTTGCCTCAGGCAGCAAGTCTACCCTCCTGCTTAAGAACAAACAAACAAAGCAAGAAGAAGAAGAAGAAGAAGAAGAAGAAGAAGAAGAAGAAGAAGAAGAAGAAGAAGAAGAAGAAGAGAAAAGAAAAGAAAAAAAGAAAAGAAAAGAAAAGAAAAGAAAAGAAAAGAAAAGAAAAGAAAAGAAAAGAAAAGAAAAGAAAAGGAAAAGAAATGACCAAAACAACAACAACAAAATAAAGCTCACAAACCATCTCTTTCTCAAGCTAAACTAGCTGGGGCTATGATTGACTTTCCTCACTTGGAAACTACAGATGCTCCACCAAGCCAAGACCTTTATAAAGCATCTGGATAGCTTCTCCAGGAGTGAATAGATTGTCAGAAGGCTTTCCATCTAGATACTCAATGGACCAAGTGAACATTTTTCTCTAAACATCTTCGGTTGAAGGGACTTTTAAAAATTCCCTTTGCACAAATACAGATGGCTTCACTAAGAGAATATCAACTTTGTTCTTAAGTCTGAGGAATCTAATTTTACAATCTGTACCATCTGAGAACAGACGTTGGAAAAGTAAGTCATATGGTCACGCTTACTACCAATTTCTTGGAAAGCTGTTACCTGGAGATGCTAGTGAAATGGCCCAAACATGGGATGACTGTGGAGTCAGAGGACTATATTTAGTACTTACAAGAGATTATCTGAAGGCTCTCCAGCAGCTCTTGTACTAATTTCAAAACTCATCTGGATAGTTCTATGCATATATGTAGAAATGTGCTTAGTTCATACTCCATGACTAGGGCCCTAACTTTAAGAGATGAACCATGTAATGATTTCCATCTACGAATTGTGGGATGTGTTTCTGGCTGATACTCTAATGAAGGCATATCAGCAACTCAAGTCTTAGAAGGGTAGAAGGCTCAAGGTGTTGCAATCTATATAGAACACCAAACAGAACCAAAGGAGTCTTTTTATACAAATGACTCCTAGGGTGCTTGAGAAATTCCAGTAATTTACATGCTGACATGTTTTTCCCCTCTAGACTGATGACTGAGATATATAGAAATTATATGCTCTAAACTGTGGTGAATTTTCTTTCCTCCTTAACTGTGCTCTTTTCATGTTTTATTCTCCCGCCCTCCCTTTAGTTCATTCTCTCCATGAAATCACCACAGGACTTCTCCAGACCAAAGTGTCCCGCTTTGTATATAGACTTGCATTTGAGTCAAGTGTCAGAGCCTTTGGGGCGTCTGGGTGGCTCAGTCGGTGAAGTGTTCAACTTTGACTCTGGTTATGGATCTTGTGTCTTATGAGTTCGAGCCCTGCATGGGGCTCTTCGCTGACAGCATGGAACCTGGAGCCCGCTTCAGATTCTGTCTCCCTCTCTCTCTGCTCCTCTCCACTCTCTCTCTAAAGTAAATAAACTTAAAATTAAAAAAAAATAAGAAATGTCAGAGATGGTATCCTTTAATTGTGCACACTCATAAGTAGTTTATGCAGATTAGTTTTGATTTTTTCTTTCTAGTGAATGTGTCAGTTCTTGGAAGACAAAAGTTATGCCTTTCACTGTTTATGCATCCCATGGATCAGGACAGTGGAAGATACAGAACTTGTCTCTCACTAGGCCTGTGCTTCAGAATGGGAAGGGGTCCGTTTATTCATTCATGCTCTGCTATAATCAGTGATTGAGTTTGTCTGGACTTTGTCCTGTAAAAAGAACCAGACCTTTTCAATGCATCAAATATAAAAAGAAAAAAACAACAGGAATCAGATCTAATTAATAATAATATAAAAGCCAATTTCACAGCCCATTACTTCAAGCAGACCAATATGGGAATATTGAAGGGGGACTTGAACAAACATGGGCGTTCATATTCGTGGTCTTCAGAGTGACCCATAGTCAAGCCGAGGAGAAGTGGAACTTCCTTGTATTCCCTCCCCAGCTGATAGTTTCTGGCTCCATTAACCCAGGCTGTTATGCAAAGGAAAAAGAATCAGGAGGAAATTTCAAGCCCAACCTCCTCAGTTTGCTTCATTAATAAGGCTACAAACTCTTTGTCAGGTTCCTCCTCCCTTTACCCCTCCCTTTCTCTTTCCGTTTCGTTTAACTGAAAGCAATTCATCTCATTTTAATTAATTTTTACTTGAAGCATTATCACCCTGAGTATAAAGGCAAAAAGTTTTTTTTTTTTTAATTACAAAGCTAACGGCATTAATTACTAGTACAGTGAATGCATCGGCGAACGCAAGCTGAGGGGCTTCCAAGGAGCTGAGGCAGCAACTGGTGAACATCTCAACAGCTGGAAAAGGCTTAGTCACAAAGGAGAAACCTTTCTATGGCAACAATACGAAGGCTGTCTTCACACTGATTGAGCCACTGTTTAATTGAAGGTGACATAGCCCACAGTCTAGGGACAGCACTATTGCATTACAAGGAAAAGGTTATTTGTAGAGTCTCTCTAGACTTCCCACTAGGTCTACTGTAGATAGGAAACTCAGAAACCAAACAAATTTTGAAAAATATGAAAATGGCTGTGATAGTACATCACTACAATATGTGTGAATGGAATATCAAATGTCCTTTCCCCCACAAATTTAGTTTTTGCCCTATTACTTAAGAAGCATTCTCATGATGTACAAAAAAGCTAAAACCCAATAACTAATTCATGGCTGGCTAATAGGGAGTGTTTGTAAGATCAGAAGGTCTGCATGTTAACCTGGTAAAGATAAGCAAAAGTATTCTACTCACAAGCTTGAAAGACTCAGTAAGTACAACAGAGCAGAGCCTTTTAAGTGTGTGTGTTTTTTTTTCCTTCATGCAACATGTACATTCTTTATCAACCAAAATGTCATGAAGACACATCCCTGTAACTTTGTAGACAGCTTATAGAGCAATAGGCCCCTATTTTTGCCCCAACACTTCCATAATCTGCTGCCAATGGATTATACACTACTCTGCATCTCTGTCATTCTCTGCACGCCCCTCAAAACTTTCCTCCCTGGAAGTCTCCTTTGATTCCAGACATTTCTCCATGCTTATTTAAAATATACCCCCCCACACACAAACCTTCCCTAAATTTCCTTGTAAATCGGTTACCCTTTCTTGTTCTTTCTCCATTACATTTTTTAGTCAATAAGGTATAATACTTAAATATGCCTCTGAAAACCTACCTGGACCACGTGTAAGATCTGAAATTATTTAGGGAAATAGAGAATTTTGCCCAATAACCTCTGAAGTCTTTGAAGATGCTTTTACACCTTCTTTGGAAACTCTACCAAAGACACCACACCCCTCTTCCCTTTTGTTTTGTCTTCGTTTTCCCCAATACATAAACTAACATAAATATAAAATAGTACTTTTTGCTCCAATTTAGATTTTTATTTTTTAAATTTTATTTCATATTTAATTATTGAAAAATTATATATTTATTAGTTTCTTTCTGTAAGGGTAAAGTACTTCAAAATGATTTTATATAAAAGTATCGCTGTAGGGGCACCTGGGTGGCTCAGCCGGTTAAGAGTCTGACTTTGGCTCAGGGCATGATCTCACAGTTCATGGGTTTGAGCCCCGCATCGGGCTCTGTGCTGACAGCTAGCTCAGAGCCTGGAGATTGCTTCAAATTCTTTGTCTCCCTCTCTCTGGCCCTCCCCTGCTCACGCTGCCTCTATCTCTCAGAAATAAATAAAACATTTAAAAATTTTTTAAAAATATCACTGTAACCTTACTTATGAACTTAACTACAAATGATTAAAGCATTTCCTTTTTTTTTAGAGCTCATTTGTGTAATTTTATTTTTTTTATTTTTATTTTTATTTTATTTTTACAAATAGTTTATTGTCAATTTGGTTTCCATATAACACCCAGTGCTCATCCCCACAAGTGCCCTCCTCCATGCCCATCTCCTCCCTCCCCCTCACACCCTCAGTCCTCAGTTTGTTCTCAGCATTCAAGAGTCTCTCATGGTTTGCCTCAATCCCTCTCCCCCACTATTTCCCCCCTTCTTCTCCCCCAAGGTCCTCCGTTAAGTTCCTCCTAATCCTCCTATACGTGCAAACATATGATATTTGTCCTTCTCTGCCTGACTTATTTCCCTCAGCATAGCACCCTCAAGGTCCATCCATGTTGCTACACATGGCCAGATTTCATTCTTTCTCATTGCCATGTAGTATTCCATGGTATAGATAAACCACATCTTCTTGATCCATTC
>NW_024081079.1:119605-132375 GCF_003009895.1 Hyaena hyaena | reverse complement strand
TTTTTTTTTTTTTTTTTGCTGGATCTCTGTCTGGCTTGGGAATCAGAGTGATGCTGGCTTCATAAAATGAATCTGGAAGTTTTCCTTCGATGACTATTTTTTGAAATAGCTCGAGAAGAATTGGTATTATTGTTTTAAACCTCTGGTAGAATTACCCAGGGAAGCCATCAGGTCCAGGGCTCTTAATTGTTGGGAGATTTTTGATAACTGATTCAATTTCTTCACTAGTTATGGGTCTGTTAAGATTTTCTATCTTTTTCCGTGTGAATTTTGGTAGTGAGTGTATGTTTAGGAATTTGTCCATTTCTTCTAAGTTGTCCAATTTGTTGGCATATAATTTTTCATAGTATTCCCTGATAATTACTTGTATTTATGAGGGGTTGGTTGTAATAAGTCCATTTTCATTCATGATTTTGGATGCTCTCTCTTCTTTTTGAGAAGCCTGGCTAGAGGTTTGTCAATTTTGTTTATTTTTTCAAAATACCAACTCTTGGTTTCATTGATCTCTTCCATTGTTTCTTTGGTGTCTATGTTTTTTATTTCTGCTCTGATTTTTACTATTTCTCTTCTTCTACTGGGTTAGGGGTGCTCTTGTTGCTCTGTCTCTAGTTCCTTTAGGTGAACTGTTAGATTTTACACTTGCACTTTTTTAAATTTTTTGAAATAGGTATTTTTGAATTCCTATTTCTTGAAATAGGAGTCCAATGTACTTTCCTCTTAGGACTGCCTTTGCCGCATCCCATAGAGTTTGGATTATTGTATTTTCATTTTCATTTGTTTCCATATAATTTTTAATTTCTTCTCTAATTGCCTGATTGGCCCATTCATTCTTTAGTAGGGTGTTCTTTAACCTCCATGTTTTTGGAGGTTTTCCAGACTTCTTCCTGTAATTGATTTCAAGTTTCAAAGCATTATGATCTGAGAGTGTGCATGGTATGATCTCAATTCTTTAATATTTATTGAGGGCTGCTTTATGTCCCAGTATGTGATCTATGTTGGAGGATGTGCCGTGTGCACTAGAGAAGAAAGTGAATTCCATGGCCTCAGGATGTTGAGTTCTAAATATATCTGTCAGATCCATCTGGTCCAATGTGTCATTTAAGTCCATTGTTTCTTTAGTGATTTTCTGTCTGGTTGACCTATCCATTGCTGTAAGTGGAGTATTAAAGTCCGCTACTAATAGCACATTCTTATCTATAAGATTGTTTCTGTTTGTGTTTTATTTATTTATGTGCTCCCATATTTGGTGCATAGACATTTATAATTGTTAGTTCTTCCTGATGGATAGACCCTGTAATTATTATATAATGCCCTTCTTCATCCCTTGTTACTGTATTTAATTTAAAGTGCAGGTTGTCCAATATGAGTATAGCTACTCCAGCTTTATTTTGACTTCCCGTTGCATGATATATATTTCTCCATCCCCTTACTTTTAATCTGAAGGTATATTCCAGTCTAAATTGTGTTTCTTGTAGACAGCAAATAGATGGATTTTGGTTTTTCTACCCATTTTGCTACCCTATGTCTTTTGATTGGAGCATTCAGCCCATTTACATTCAGTGTTATTATTGAAATATGTGAGTTTAGAGTAATTGTGTCCTTTGTGGGATTCATGCTTGTGGTGGTGTCTCTGGTATCTTGCATTCCTTGCAACAGTTCCCTCATAGAGTCCCCCTCAGGATTTCTTGTAGGGTAATTTAGTGGTGACAAATTCTTTCAATTTTTGTTTATTTGGAAAGACTTTTATCTCTCCTTCTATTCTGAATGACAGGCTTGCTGGGTAGAGGATTCTTGGCTGCATATTTTTTCTGTTCATTACATTGAAGATTTTCTGCCATTCCTTTCTGGCCTGCCAAGTTTCATTAGATAGGTGTGTCACCACTCTGATAGGTTTCCCTTTGTACGTTAGGATCCTTTTCTCCCTAGCTGCTTTCAAAATTCTCTCTTTGTCCTTATATTTAGCCAGTTTCACTATATGTCGTGCAGATGATCGATTCAAGTTACATCTGAGGGGAGTTCTCTGTGCCTCTTGAATTTCAACTTCTACTTCCCTCTCCAGGTCGGGGAAGTTCTCTGCTATAATTTGTTCCAGGACTCCTTCAGTACCTTTCCCTCTCTCTTCCTCTTTTGGAATTCCTATGATAAGCATATTGTTCCGTTTGATTGTAGCGCTGAGCTCTCGATCTTTTCTTTCATGTTCCTGGATCAGTTTATCTCTCTTTTTCTGTTTCTTCTTTTTCTATAATAGTGTCTTCTAAATCACTTATTCTCCTTTCTGCCTCTTCAATCCGTACATTGGATGCCTCCGGTTTATTATGTATCTCATTTATCACACTTTTTAATTCACCATAAATATTTTTAAGCTCAATATTGTTTGTAGCCAGTTTCTCTTATGTCCTCCATGCTTTTTTCAAGCCCAGCAATTAATTTTATGATTATTGTTCTAAATTCTTGTTCAGTTATGTTGCTTATATCTGTTTTGAGCAGTTCTCTAGCTGTCATTTCTTCCTGGAGTTTCTTTGGAGGAGAGTTCTTCCATTTCATTATTTTGGTTAGCTTTCTATCTCTTGTTACTTTTAAAACCTTGTTGTACACACGGCTCCTGCGAGTTCTGCTGTATTAGAGAGGGCTCTTTTGACTGTTCAGGGCCTGTCTGTTCAGGAAGTGTTCTTTGGAATGTGTCTCTTGGTTTCTCTTGTTGAGCGTTTGGTTATTTTGTTTCCCTACTGGTAGTGGTATTTGGGACTCTCCACCATGTGTAGTTTGGCTTGTTTCTTGAGGCAGCCCTGGAAAATGAATACAGACAACCACAGAGGGAACACAGGTACACAAACACACAGACAAAACCAATAAACACGCAAACCCAGGCTCAGGTAAAAACAGCTACAACAACAACAAAACAGCTCTCTGGAGGGGATGGGAGTGGTTTGGTGTAGGCAGGTCTTGTCTCCACTGTGTCCGCTGGCCACCCTGAGGCCCCTCCTTGGTGGTTGTGGGGAGAAGAATGGTGTCGCCCCAGTCCCTTCTCAGCCAAGTGTTGCAAATCACTTCTTCATCCTGTCTCTGTGTACTGAGGATGTAGCCAAGGTGGGCTGAGTTCTATGCCCCACACCCCACCTGATTCTAGGTCCCAGTCCCTGGGCTTTGTTATAGCGCCCTGAACAGTCCGGCTGGTCGCTCCTTCCCTGTTGCCTGGGGGTTGTGTGGGGGGTGGGGGAAGTGTTGCAGCCTCAGATCCACCGGGGTCAATCAGCGATACAACCCCAGTGCGTTTGGGAACATAGCAACTTCAGGTCCACAGAGTCTGAGTCGTTGCAGCGCCCCGCCACTGCTTCAGCGGGCCACGCGTGTACCGCTGCTGCTTCACAGGGTGCTGGCACCGCTTCACCGGGTCGCCACCGCCGCTGCCGCCGCTGCCGCTTCACCCAGTGCCGGTACCGCATCCGCAGGCGTTGCTGCTGGTTCACCCGGCTGCCTCCACCTTGGATGGTGCCGGGAGCCCGGCAGTTCAGTTTTTCCTGGCGCCTCCTGGGACCAGGGCACCTAGTTTAAAGTCAGCACCACAGCCAGAGCTAAAAAAACACTGTCTTTCCAAGCCGAGGTTTTTCTCTTCTCCAGGGACGGTTCTATGAGCAATCTCAGCTTTTCTTTCCTTTCCCCTGGACTCGCGGCAGCTCCCCACCACTCGCCGGTTTATCACTCACCGCAGCTGCTCGCAAGCCGGGTTCCCTCCCCTCCCTCCGTGTCTCTGGGTCCCGTCCCGCTTTTATCTTCCCCAGTTCGCACTCACGCACTTATGAGGTTTCCTTCCCAGCGTACTCTGTCTCTTTCTTCCCAAACTCCTGTGGCTCAGTGTCCTATGACTTCGGGCCTTCTCTGTTTGAGGGATGGGTGCAGGCGAAATGCAGGTGAAATGTATGGAGCTCCCTACTTCTCCGCCATTTTGCTTCCTCTCCTATTAAAGCATTTCTATGGGAACAATAAGTTGCCAGTTCTAAGCAACGGAATTATAAATGAAATTTTGGAATGTGTACTTTGTATATTGGCAATTGCTTTAGCTGTTGGTAATCAGGAGTGTAACTCAGTCATATCCATATAGCAAATTTATTTCTAGCCTAACAAAATTTCAAATGAGCAGGAGTTTCCAGCTAATTTTACATATGTTGTGTTAATATGGGTCTGAATTTAGATTTCACTTGTAACTACTCTGAGAATATATTATAACTTTTAGATTTCCTTTTGTTTCCTTAAATAAATAAATGATTATTATGTTCTTATTTGAGGATGTGAAAGGCAAATGTTTCTGCTGATTTTTCTCTGAATATCTTAATCTTGCATAATAAGACTATAATCCCCCCCAAGAAAATACTTTCAAAGGAAGGTTTAATATCCCTTGTTTGTGAAATTTCCATAATAACAGCTTACAAAACATAATAAAAATTTAGAGAATATTAATTGCTGAATTTATTCAAATTTTTATGAAACCTGACATTTATTTGGATTTGAATTTGTCAAACATCATTATGACTTTCTTAATCTAGATGGTTTCACTGATCCCTGGAGTAACATGATGAAGCTGATACTTGCCAAGTGGTTCTTCCAGTTCTCATTTGAAAGAGCCTGTAGGAAATACTAGATGACCTATAGAGTAAAATAAGCAAGAATAGCTGCTTGCCCAAATGCCCCCAACTTTCTTCATGATTAAAGGGGGAATTAATGTTAATCTCCTTTTGAGAGTCCAGATTAGTTCTCTTATGGTACCTACATTTGCTTTACATAACATGTTTTCCTTATGACAGCACATAGAATTGACCTCTCTTATTTTGCCACATTCTTTTCACACTTAACAAGAACAAAGCGGGGGTGCCTGGGGGGCTTAAGTACCCAACTCTTGGTTTCAGCTCAAGTCATGATCTCACAGTTTGTGAGATCAAGTCCCACAAAGGGCTCTGTGCTGACAACATGGAGCCTGCTTGGGATTCTCCCTCCTCCTCTCTCTTTGCCCCTCCTCCACTTATGCTCTCTCTCTTTCAAAATAAATAAATATTTTTTAAAAAGAACAAAATGATCACACTGTTTCCCAAAAAATATAGCAATATATATGAGAATCATAGTGATTGTAATAGCCATTGTTTAATTGAATACTCACTCTGTACTTACACTGTATTACACTAATCAATTTTCAGGCCCATTTAATCACCATGTCAGGTAGACAGTATCATTACCCTCCTTTTACATGTAAGGAAAGTAAGGCTTGAAGAGCTCAGTACTTTGTTCAAAGTGACATGATTAGTAGGGTGAAAACTTCACTCAACCCAGATCTGTCTGATTCTAGAACCTGAGTTGCAAGTATTCTAGTGATACTGATGACTAAAGTAGAATTAGCACTGGCAACACTGACTCATCCTTAGAAGCCATCACAGGATGCTTTTCTGAAGAGATATCTTCTCTAGTACTTTGCAATCTCTTCAAGAATAGATTTGTTGAGTAGGAAAAACTATGGCCCACATGCTATCAAGAGGATTTTAAAAAGAGGTTAAAACAATAACAACAACAAACAAATTTGGAGAAACTAACAGGAATGGCATCCTCTGCCTTTTGAAGGTGAGATCTACTGAACTTGGGTATCTTATAATTTATATTTTGGAACTGTCTTATGTTACTTTTTCCAAAAATAAACAAATAAACAAAAATTAGCTTGTACTTACTATGTGTAAACATAAGTATATTCTTATATATAATTAATGTGAATTAATAGAATGCAGAATGCTTTATGTATAGTTTTCCTTGAACCAGTACCAACATGACTCAATTTTGGTAATACTTTCAAATTCACAGCCATTGGGATGCAAGGTAAAATTTTGTGGTTGAAAGGTATGACCCTTTGAAATGTGAATCAAGTTCCATTTTTCAATAAATAATATATACAAAATGGGGCTATCTCTTCCATATGTGAACTGCCACTCAAAATTCATAAATAGCGTGGCAGAGAAGAGAGAAGAAAATAAGAAAGGAGGAGCAAGATGATAAAATGAAAGAAATAATGGGAGAGATAAGAAAAGAAAAAGAAAACTAGAGAAAAAGAAAGGGGGAAATCTTGTAATAGAAGGAAAATAGCTTGGGCCTAAAATACACATCTCAGATATCAGTTAAGTAGGGTAAAGCTAGAATCTGAATATATGCTATATTCATTCATTTAACACGTTTATTAACCATATATATTTGGTGTATCTGGTGCTATAGTAAGGGAAGTAAATTTCAATTCAGAAATACTACATAAGTGTATATTCTCAGTAGCTCTATGATAACAATATATCTGTAAGATGTACCTTAGATTGTGTGGTCAATTAAGACCACTCCATGGAATGGTTAAATTGAGACCACAAAGATGAGAAGACACTTCCTATGTGAAGAGCAGTGCAGGAGAAGATACACAGATTTACAAGCAGGTGTATAGGTTATACTGGAAAATAATCATAAAGTAAAGCAATTTCATGAATCTTGATCAAGTGATTTTGTGATGATTTATATGCCTTACTACGAAGGGGATTGGTTTTAGACAAACTTGAAGCAGAATGGCAAATCCAATTTTGCCCAAATTCTCAAGGAGGACCCCTTTAATTCCTTTGTAATAGTGATCAAAGTTATCAGGATAAAACATTGCTTGCATATTTCTGGAAGAAAGTCCATGACTTAAATGGAAGGAGAAGGAAGGGCTGCAGAAGACAAATCAGTGGTGGTAAAGTCAGATGGGATGGGATAGGGTGGGAGGGATTTCTGACTCCTCAGCTCCCCCTGCAGGGCAAGTTAGAAGAAGTAGTCTTCCTAGTATAATACTAGCCATGCACTATATGAAGCCCTTCTGTGATATGTCTACGTTACACACACAAAACAGAAAATATTAACCCTTAAAAAGATTAAACCATCTAATACATAGTTCTGGAAGGATAGGGACCATGAAAGGATGAAGAGCAGCTAATACTAGATGTCACTCTCTCTAGACAAGAGGGTGCCTGTGATATAACTGAATCCTTGAGTGATCAAAAGATATGTTCTGTCGTCTAGAGGACAGTGTCACTGAAAGACAATTATGAGAAAAGTTTTTGGTGATAAAATAAAGCAAATGAACAGCTCTGTCCCTCTGCCCAAGATCAGCAACAGGATGAGAGAGAACCAAAGAATGCCAGAAAGGAAATTCATTTTCTGGAATCCCCTTCTAATAGAAGTAAAGTAAATGGCAATTTGTCAGATCTTGATCTCGTGCCTCTGGGTTAGGCAATCAGCCTTTTCAGAAGCTGAGGAGACAGGCTATCATCTGAAGAGGGGACTTGACCATGAAGCATGAGAACAATTCCAAGCTCCGCATCTAATGTTCAGGAGAAGGGAGTTGGGGAGGGGTGTAGAGATTTGTGGTGGCTGTTCTGGATAGCAGTTTATGAACTTTTGGGAGAAAATTAGAGATGGAATTCAGGAGAAACCTATTGATTTTCCAGTGGTTAAATCAATGATTTTAACCTGAGAAAAAGAAAAATTTGAAGAAGTACCATGAAGAGAATTCAATTTGGTTTTGAAAGCTGGACAGCTATATGCATAGAGCAGAGCTGTGGAAAGATCAAATAAGCCAGTCACACAGTATAGAAGAAAAAAAATATGGAGATTAAATCTTTTGTTTTAGACATTGGAAAATGATTTGTAAAATTCAGTGTCTATTTTTGGAGAATTGATTGTTATTTTAAAGAACTTAACATCATAATATAAGATAGCTTAAGGAACTATTTTTTTCCAGTATTTTATTTATTTTTTTCAAATACACAGGAAATAATAGAATAATATAGTAAATGCTCAAATATTCAATTCCTATATTCTATAATTATTATCATTTTGTCACATCATCTATGTTTAGATGATGTATTTTAATGTCAATTAAAGATAACATATACTTTACCACTACATAATAAAGTTTTTAACTTCAAAATCTGTTCCTTCATAGCCCCAATACCATTATTACCCCTAACACAAATAGCTATAATTCCTTTCTTTCTTAATACCATCTATTGTAAGGTCTAGATTAGTTTTCTAGAGCTGCCATAACAAATTGCCATAAATTAGGTGGCGTAAGACAATAGAAATTTATTCTCTCACAGTCTGGACACCAGAAGTCCAAAATCCAGATGTGGCAGGGAGGCACTTCCTCTGATGGCTCTAAAGGAGAATTATCCCCTGCATCTTCCAGTTTCTGGTAGCTTGAGGAGTCCTGTGGCTTGTGGCTATTTAGTTCCAATCTCTGTCTCTGTCTGCAGATGGCCTTTTCAACAGAATGGTTTATTTTTCTCTCTGAATCATCATTTTTTAAAGTTCATTTGTTTATTTTGAGAGAAAGAGAGCATGCATACCCGCACATCAGGGGGTTAGGGGCAGAGAGAGAGGGAGAGAGAATCCCAAGCAGACTCCACACTGTTAGCACAGAGCCTGATGTGGGGCTCAGACCCATGAACTGTGATACCATGATCTGAGCCAAAACCAAGAGGTGGATGCTAACCGAGTGAGCCACCCAGGTGCCCCTGTGTCTTCTTTTTTTAAGAACGCTAGTCACTGGATTTAGGGGCCATCCTAAATCAAGGATGATCCCATATTGAGATTCATAATTTTATCTGCAAAGAACCTATTTCCATATAAGATCATATTCACAGATCCTGGGAATTAGGACATGGACATATCTTTTGGGGAACCATTAATTTATTCACTACACGTCCATATTCAAGTTTACCTCAGATATTGTCTAAAATACTCTTTATAGCTGATTTGTTCAAATTACTATCAAAGTCTATTCATTGAGCAAAGTGTATAAATTACAAGCTGAGAAAAATCTGGTTTTGATCCATAAATCAAAAGTACTACAGATTCATTTATTTAGCAAACATGGGTTAATACTGAGCATTTACTGTAAGTAAGACATCCCATCATTGGTGCAGGGTATGTGGTAGTAAATGAAATAGACAGAGAGTTTCTAGGAATCAATCATTCTAGGATTGGCAGCACTATCACTAACAACACAACCTCATAAGTGTTATTTCAGGCCAAACAGGCTGAAGAAGTATGGCTCCCATGCAGAGATATTAGGTTTCACTTTTCTTTGTGCCTTTTGACTTATGTAAGGTTGACAAGGCTTTTTCTTAGGTCTCAGAATTTTTGTCTTATGTTGCTTCATTGGTTACATGTTTTTAGGTACTTTACAGATCAAGATGAGGATCAGGAAAGTATATAGGCTGTGAAGATTTTAAGAAGAAAAAGAACATTTTTGGATCCAGAAAAGTATATCCTCTTTATCTGTTTGCCTTTTTTTCACCCTAAACAAATGTTTATTGTGCTATCTAGTTCTGGATTCTGTATCCTTTTGTCAGATTCTATTGGAATCTGCAAATGAGTTAAAAAGTTAGTATAAGAAGAAAAGGAAGGAGCCAAGGATGGGTCTATACTTTTTTTTTCTTTTAAGAAGTCCTTAGAAGTATGGTTTTTAATATTGCTCACCTGTTTCTTGGATGTGTTATGCAAATGACTGATAAAGAAATCTTGTAAAATATGTGAATATCCTTGGGTAAAGGGTCTAATTAAGTGAGCATTACTATTTTTATTATTTTATGCATATGGTGTAAAATAATTATGATTGGATAACATGAATAGTAGTTCCTTCAGAAAGCTAACTCGGCAGCCTAGTGGGGAGGTTATGATCTTGGACTTGTAAGCCTAGGTGAGTCATTAAGTAACAGAGAGAACAATCTAATTAAATTTGACATCCTCACATGGGGAATCGTACCCACAGGTAGTACTACAGCATGGAACTTCAGGAAGGATTTTTTTTAAAGAAAGTTCATTAGAAAGAGACTGAGGGGAAAGTTTGAAAATGAAAATTTATGAAATCAGCAAAGAAGCCACTTTCAGATATTCCCCTGGAGAAAGAATTAGAGCTGAAAGTATCAGCAGTTTCCAAAGGGTTATACAATTTTCTGTGCAGTCGGTATGCACATAAGATCAGACCCCAGGCAGCGACATTGTGGGACTGGAATCACCGTGAACCTTAAGAAGTCTCTTATGTAGCTAAATGCCATCACATTCACATAAAGTGTAATTAGGAAATGGGGCCCCTTTTTCTTGTTGAACAAAGGTACTATACTGTCAACATTAAATACCATCTTCAAAAGGATCGTGCATAATACCACTACTTTAATAAAAACTGTTTCACTTTCTAAAATATTTCCTTCAAATCAATGTCCATGTGAACATATATATTACATGGTTGAGATACTACTAGTGGGCAAACGATTTTATAGTTTGATTTTTTTTAATGTTTTATTTATTTCTAGGAGAGAGATAGAGAGAGACAGTGTGAGCAGGGGAGGGTCAGAGAGAGAGGGAGTCACAGACTGAAACAGGCTCCAGGCTCTGAGCTGGCAGTCAACACAGAGCCCGATGCGGGGCTCGAACCCACGAACCGCGAGATCATGACCTAAGCGAAAGTCGGACGCTCGACGGACTGAGCCACCCAGGCGCCCCTATAGTTTGATTTTTTTAAAGTTATCTCTATACCCAGTGTAGGGCTCAGACTCACAACCCTGAGATCGAGTCACATGTTCTACCGACTGAGCCAGGCTGGCGCTCCTATCATTTGCTTTTTTATTTAACCTGATTTCCTAAACATTTTCAGTAGTTTTCATACTTTCTTTATATTTAAACTGTAAGTGCCTTCATACTATTTGAACAAATTTATATGCCACAGAAGATCAGTCTTTTATTTTTGGATATTTAGTCTAATTTCTGATTACTATAGATAAATTTCAATTAATTTTTTGAGTGATTTAAATAGTTCTTGACATAATGGAAGTACTCAATAAATATTTAGTGATGGGATGAATTCAATTACTTTTTTCGTACTTTCTTGGCTAGTCTTACTAGGAGTGTCATTCTGATTTTGGAATTTTTATTACTTATCCAAAGGGTTGTATATTTTACAATGTCACCAAATTGTATGAACACCTTTTACTCGCAACCTATCTGATATTTGTTATCTGTTACGTATTTAAACACAAATTGAGTTTGATAGTGACTTTAATTTGTGTGTATTTCATTGGCTCTATTAAAGAAAACTACGGAGTCTATTAAAGAAGCTTTTGTATTCTGAAAAGAGGATTTTTAGCTACAAAAGTCTATTCAAAAATGGGTGGGAAAATGAAAGGTGAGGGGGAAAAAAGAGCAACAGAGGTAAAGAAGATGTTAATTTCTTCCACAGAATCCACTCTTGGCTTCTATAAAATAAGGCACATTGGCCTTCCCTTCCTTGACTCATGCCCCAGTAAACACTAGTCACAGCACAAAACACTCAAATATAGCGCTTACTGCACAGGCTTCTCACCCAGACCCGAAGTCCAACCAATGCAATTAGAATGGAAAATTATGAGCTTGAGCCATTTCCTACCTCACATTTAAATAGCTAGATACAGAAATGTGTTTATTCCTTGAAGCAGATACTTTAAAATTTTAAAACACACACCCAGTTAGTAGTTACTAAAAAGTAATTTCATCCATGGCAGGCAACTGTCAGCCCAGAGGATGCATCTTTCCTAAATCCAGTCTCTATGTCTGCTTTTCTAATATCTAATGGGCTCTACCAATCTTCGAAGGTGACTTCATGGAAAGAAGGATTCCCACTCCTCTTCCTCATTCCTTCCTCAGTCCCCCATACTTGCCTCCCACTCCTGAGTACCAGGACCAATGAATTCCTATCACCTATTCATTCTCAAGTTGTTAGGCTGCTCAGTAACATCTTCATGTGCTGAAAGAGTTCAATACTAGATATGCTTTGCACCCAGTTTTAAAGTGTGCTCTCCTTTCATCTGAACCATAATGGAAATAAAAGCATCCCCCAAACCCTATGAAATGACCCTATGAACAAACCCTATGAACTCTCAGGAGTTCCTCCAGTCCCTCCTCCTCCCCCACCCAGCACTTGGGGAGACACAAGTAGTGTGGTACAGACGTTGGGGGGAACAGAAGCACCAGGATTAGAAATACCTGATCTCAAGTATTCACCTGGGCATATTACTTCAACTTTCTGATCCTCAGTTGTCTCATGTGTCATCAAAGGTAATAATACTTCATAGAGCTTTTGTGTAAAATAAATAAGCAAATACTGTGTCAAATGTTTAGCACAGTGCTTGGCACATGGAAGGACTTTAAAATAAGTAAGGAGAGGGGCGCCTGAGTGGCTTAGTCGGTTAAGCGTCCGACTTTCGCTTAGGTCATGATCTGGCGGTTTGTGGGTTCGGGCCCGCGTCGGGCTCTGTGCTGACTGCCAGCTCAGAGCCTGGAGTCTATTTCAGAGTCTGTATCTCCCTCTCTCTCTGACCCTCCCCTGCTCACACTGTCTCTCTCTCTCTCCTAGAAATAAATAAAAATATTTAAAAAAATAAATAAATAAAATAAAATAAGTAAGGGGAAAATTTTTGTCCAATGTACTTCTTCCCACTGGACTATAAACTGTCCGGAGCAGAGACATGTCTTTATAGCTCTACAGAACATAGTAGGCACTTAATTATTTTGAAAATAATGAGTGTAAGAATACATGCATTTCTCTGCTGAGGCATAGGAGCACATGTACCCCAATGTTCATAGCAGCACTCTCCACAATAGCTAAAACATGGAAAGAGCCTAAGTGTCCATCAACAGATGAATGGATCAAGAAGATGTGGTTTATCTATACCATGGAATACTACATG
>NW_024081079.1:0-119320 GCF_003009895.1 Hyaena hyaena | reverse complement strand
AAAAAAAAAAAAAAAAAAAAAAAAAAAAAAAAAAAAAAAAAAAAAAAAAAAAAAAAAAAAAAAAAAAAAAAAAAAAAAAAAAAAAAAAAAAAAAAAAAAAAAAAAGAATACATGCATTTCTCAACAAATTGTAAAATGAGAGCTCAGAAGATTAAATAACTTTCCCAAAGTCATCCATTGTTAGAAAAGCTGGAATTTGAGGCCAGATATATTTTATTATATGCTGCCAGTATTCTGTAACATAAATGCTTTCTTTAGTTTCCTCACTTTGTGGAGGGTTAGCTCTTGCTTTTTCAAGTATAGTTACATGAACTGTACAGGCTTGGTGATGAAAACAGACATAAGTCCTTGAGACTTGATATTAAAATGTTTTGGCTCTATTACCTGCATGAATTTATCTGTTTGGCGAAGGTGTGGGCTCATACCATAACAGCCATCAGCAGTGAGAATTAATCTCCTGAGTCTTAATTAAAACAGTCTTTAGAGAACACAACTGCCTCAGGAAGTGCCAGAAATCTCATTTGAAAGCTTCCTGATTGTGATATTTCCAATGTCACATCAGAGATTCGAGAAACTTGGGTGTTTGGAATAAGCTTAGGATAAGAACAGCCTCACTTTAAGTGCTTCTCTGAACCACCAAGCCATCTGTTCTACTCCCATCATGGTTCTGAACAGTACATAGAAACAAACGTTCCTCTCTCTGTCCTACTTTGCATCTGAACATGATCTCTTTCCAAAATAGTTTATTTCTCTCCTTTTCCCATCAAGTACAGCAGAAGCTAGCTGTGAACATTTCAGCAGAACTGAAAAAAATCTCTATCTTTTCCTAATACCGCCTCCCCAACACTCCTTCCCAAATCTCCTATTTTAAACTCATAGTTATTTAAGTGAAGTTTTCTATTTCTTTAATTTTTAGTTTGTTTTTTTTTACTACTCACATCCAATTCATTACTATGCCTACTGGTTTTTTTCTAAACAGTTTCTTGTATCTCTTTCTTCCTCTTCACTTCATGCATTAATTACCAAAATCTTTTTTTCTGTTTCTCTGTTTCTAGAATCCCCCATGCTCATACCATCTCAGACAAGATATAAGGGTATTTGACTTTAGATAATTAAGGAGGGCTACCAGATAAAACAAACAAAAATCTACAAAGTTAATTTGATCTTATTCTCTATTATAAGATGTACAGTGCCCAGAACAAGAACAGTGAATGCCAGTTTTCTTCTCTGTCCTCATCAGGGCATACCTAGAGTAGCACATTCAGTTCTGAGCACATTTGAAGAACATCAACAAACTGAAGAAGAGCCCTTAGAGAGTGATCTAGATGGCAGTGGGCCTGGAAGACATCGGAGGTAAGGGCAAGTTCAAAACCCTGAGGAAGTTTACTTGAAAAAAAAGAGATTAAAGGGAGATATGACAAACTAAGTTTTTTTCTTTATTTTTTTAATGTTTTTATTTATTTCTGAGAGAGAGAAAGAGAGAGAGAGAGAGAGCATGAGCATGGGTGGGTCAGAGAGAGATGGAGATACAGAATCTGAGGCAGGCTCCAGGCTCTAAGCTAGCTGTCAAGACAGAGCTCAACGGTGGGCTCGAACTGACAAATCGTGAGATCATGACCTGAGCCGAAGTCGGGCACTTAACTGACTGAGCCACCCAGGCACCCTATGACAAACTAGGTTTTAAAGGGATATTATATAATAAGAGGATTAAACTTATCTTTTGTCACTTTTCAGGGTTAAACATAAACCACTGGCTAGAGACTAAGGAGAGGTAGATTGGAAAAGAAGAATTTTCCAATGTTTGAACTTAATAAAAAGCCTAATTAATTAATTAAGCTTAATAAAAAGAGCACTTTTGTGGGGCACAAGGGTGGCTCAGTCTGTTAGGCATTTGACATCAGGTCATGATCTCACAGTTCGTGAGTTTGAGCCCTGCATTGGGTTCTGTGCTGATAGCTCAGAACCTGGAGGCTTCTTTGGATTCTGTGTGTCTCTCTCTGCTCCTCAACTGCTCGTGCTCTGTCTCTCTGTCTCAGTCTCTGTTTATGTCTCTATCTCTCTGTCTCTCTGAAAATTAAACATTAAAAAAAAGTTTTAATAACAAAAAAAGAGTACCTTTGTGAGGTAGTGATCTTCCTGTACAAGAAGCTGTTGCATGGCTACTTATTCCAGATTTTGTAGCAAATATTCATGTATAGAGAAGTTTAATAGGCCACATGAACTCTTAAACTGCCTCCAGTACAGAATGACTTTGAATCTTCAAACATTTGAGCCTTACTATTCATCATTTACCTTTTTTCTGCTGTTTGTTTGTTTTAAACAGCTTTATTGAGGTGTAACTTACATATAAATGTCACTGAATTTAGATGAGCATTTTGAGGGTTTTTAATGTTTTATTTATTTTAATTATTTATTTATTTTTGAGAGAGAGAGAGCATGAGTGGGAGAGGGACAGAGAGAGAAGAAGACAGAGGATCCAAAGCAGGCTCTGTGCGGCTCAAACTCATAAACCCAGAGATTATGACCTGAGTCAAAAACAGACACTCAATCAACTGAGTCACCCAGGTGCCCCAACATCTTGAGCTTTTTAAGACTTTATTTTTCAGAGCAGTTTTAGGTTTACACCAAAATTGAGAGGAAGGTGCAGAGAAATCCCGTATACACACTGCTCCCTCTCTTGCATGACCTTTTCCATTATTGGCATCCCTCAAAAGAATGATGCGTTTATCACACTTGATGAATCTGTATTGACACATCATGATCACCAAAAGTGCCTAGTTTACCTTAGCGTTCACTCTTGGTGGTGTACTTTCTATGCATTTAGACAAATATATAATGACTTGTATCTCATTAGAGGATCATAGACAGCATTTGCAATACCTTAAAAATTGTCTGTTGTCTACCCATTCATTCTCACCTGCCCGTCTTGGCAATGACTGATCTTTTCCACTTTCCAGAATGTCATATAGCTGGACTCATACAGTAGTAGACTTATCTTATTGGCTTCTTTCGCTTAATATTCATTTAAGATGCTTCCATGTCTTTTCATGCCTTGAAAGCTCATTTCTTTCCAATGCTGAATTATATTCCATTATCTGGATGTACCCCAGTTTATTTATCCATTCATCTACTGAAGAACAAATCGGTTGCTACTTGTCACTTTATTAGTGTATCCTTTTTTCTTTAATCAACTTAATTATCCCATTTATTATGAATTATCCTGATCACTGTACTAATGCCATATATATACCCAACTTCTAGATAATTCATGCCCATCATCTTCCTCAAAATCTACTCAAGCATCTCCTCTAATTAAACACACCTCTCTGAGCATTGGCAGAGAGAATTAGGGTTCAAGCTAAAAGCTTAGCACAAATAAATGAGAGGAAAACAAACACAAAAAAGATAGTGGCAGAAATGCAATAGATTATTTCTCTGTGTAGTAACAGCTCACAAGTAGTATTCTTGATGTGTCTTTTCATATCTTCAATAAGTGGCCTCCATCTCCCCTACTCAGGCATTTTTTTCCTCTTCTCATCTTCTTGCAGCAGCAAGCTTCTGGAAAGGTGCCCAGGCAATGCATGTTCAATAATTTAAAGCACAAACTTGGAAGTGGTACATCTCACCTTCACTCGCATTGCATTAACCAAAATTTGGTCTCATGGTTGCACCCAACTGGGGAATTGAGTCTTCCTTGAGTGACCAGAGACCAGCTGAAATTTGATTTTAGTTGAAAGGGAGAATGAATATTGGAGAACATATCACAGTTGACCACAGCAACACCTCAGCAATTATTTACTTGAAGGTTTGTTGCTTTATTATTTTCCCTTTTTATGACAGTAAGTTCTTGCTTTTCAGAAAGCAAACAGCTTTGTTTTGAATCATAATTTGCCACTAACATCCATTAAAGTTTAAGGATGAATTCATATGTTTAAAATTTGTAACCCTTAATCTATAAATAATGTTAACATTGTATTTTTTCAGTACAAAGTCTCTGTGCTTAAAAATAAATGTCCCCCAGTTCTTCTAAAAAGAGAATTGGTAATAGTGAAATTTCAGAATTTTTTAATCAATTTTTTAAATTTTTTTAATGTTTATATATTTCTGAGAGAAAGACAGCTGAAGCGGGAGAAAGTCAGAGAGAGAGGGAGACACAGAATCCAAAGCAGGCTTCAGGCTCTGTGCTGTCAGCACATGCAAGGCAGGAGTTCATGAACCATGAGATAATAACTTGAGCTGAAGTCGAACACTTAACCAACTGAACCACCCAGGTGCCCCTGAATCTAGTTTTAAAATACACAAATTATGAAGTGATATTGTGAAAATTCTCATATTTCTGGAAGTTTTCACTTACTGATGAGGCTTAAAATCTGTATTTTCATACAGATTAAAGTAGTGCAGGACAACTTGGTGCTTAAAGACAGGAAGGGGTCAGGTTCTTTGTAACTGCTGCTCCCCAATATATGTTACACAGGGTTACCCTCCCCCACCTGATGAAGAGGAAAGAATGTTACAAGGAACTAGCACTTCCATAACCGTAAAACTACAAAACCTGTTTTCATGATTTTTTATAAGCTTTAAACATTAGTTAGATGGTCATTAAATGCTTAAATAAACATTTGTTGTATCTAGTCAACTCAGAAGGGTGTCTTTGAAGTTAATACTTCTGTAGTTTCTTTGAAGTTTTGTCTCTAAACAAATTTTTCTAAATCTCTGTTTAATAGGATAAATGCTAACAATGAGGTTGCATAGTAAATATGCTCAGAAGAATGTCAGTTTGTATGGATACATTTCTCAAGTACTTCTGTCTCTGCTGTTTAAAACTGGCTTTTCCTTTTATTCTGATGCTTATCAGGAACTATGGTATTGCCATAAATGGAAAAAGCTTCACCTTTAGCATCCTTTTAATGTTTTTTTGTTTTTTGAGAGAGAGAGAGAGGGTGCACGTGTGCACGTCGAAGTTGGGGAGGGGAAGAAAGGCATGGGCCAGAGGATTGGAAGCAGGCTCCTTGCTGACCACAGCGAGCCCATTGTGGGGCTGGAACTCATGAACCAAACTGTGAGATAATGGCTTGAGCAGAAATCAGATGTTTAGCTAACTGAGCCACCAAGGCACCCCCACCTTTAGCATATTTAAAATTTGCTTAGAGGGTAACTTTTTCAATACTATTGAGTCATTTTGCACCTTGACCTAAACTTTGTGCATTGTTTCACCTGGCTAATGATCAGCATTCTCCCAATTCCAGCATTGTTTTCTCTCTTGCATTACATGTATGGAAGCACAATCAGAGTGCTGACACAGCTTTAACACATAGTATCAAGGTTTCCTGCTATGTGCTCTCTCTCCTGCTACTGCCTCTTTTTTTGTGTTTATCTGAAAATAAGGGCTGGTAGATGGCAGAGTCCTCATTAAACAAAAAGTGATTTGAGCCTCTTCTTTTAAGGTAAATGATGACCTGAAGCTGCTTGTCATTGCTTTGCTAGATTGACTACTTCTTTTAAGTCCAACGCCCAAATAAGGGACATCTAATAAGACCTCAGTTATATACACATAAAGTCAGCGCGTTTCTGCCTACCAACATATTTAAGGTGTCAATAATGGGTTAGTCCATTATTTAGATTCGTCAGTTTTCTCTTTAGATTCTCAATGCTTGTTCTAAATACAGTAGAAACTTTGGCTTCCCCATATTTCTGAGTTGGCAAAGCATGAAGTCTGTCTACCTTAATACAATCTTGGTTATTGCTTTTTGATCAAATATCTCTGACTTTTCATTTAGTCATTAACTATTAGAAGTTTTCTCTACTACTGTCCTATATCATGTATTTATGTTTCCAAAACATCATTATCATCATCACCATCATCACAGATAAAACCTGGGACATGAAAGCCAGATTAGATACATATCATTTATTTCTAAATAGTTTCCTCCTAAGCAGTAAAAAAAAAAAATATATCAAAATTTGTTTGTTAAATTTGAAACTCTAGATTTAAGGACTAAATATCAACTCATATCACTGTCTGCAATCCTTTGGGTTACATCTTAACTCTTCTTAGTTCTCCAAAATCAAAGTCTCCTCCCCACCAAACACATGTGAACATATATGTAAGAGATATTTCAGTTTGAGCCTTGTTGACTTAGGTAGTCACACATGCATGAAAATTTTGGAAAACTATATGCATAAGGAGAAAGAATAAAAATATACCTATTTTTAATGTTTATTTTTGAGAGAGAGAGAGAGAGAGAGAGAGAGAACGCACAAGCAGGGGAAGGGCAGAGGCAGAGTGAGAGACAGAGAGAATTCATACTATCAGCATAGAGCCTGATGTGGGTTTCCAACTCATGAACTGTGACATTATGACCTGAGCTGAAATCAAGAGTCAGACACTTAATCAACAGAGCCACCTAATCTCCCCAAAATACACCTGCTTTTAAAAACATACTGGAATTTGGGTATGGTATTTTTTTTTACCTAATAAAGGAAATATAAACAAATATAACAAAATACTTCATGGTGAAATTAAGTATTGCTTTGAAAATGAAAAATGAGACAAAGATGCTTGATATCACAGCATCACACTGAAAGCCTCATAGCCAGTGCAGCAAGACAAGAAAGAGAATAAAAGCCTTGAAGATTGGAAAGCAAGAAATAAAGTTCTCATTATTTGTAGAAACTATGCTTGTCTACATAAAACAAGAGGATTTATACACTATTAGAACTATAAAATAGTTTAGGAAAGTGGTTGGATACAAAATCAATATACAGAAATCAATTGTGTTTGTACACTTTAGCAACAAAGAACATACTTCTTTATTTCTTCTTCTTAGGTAATTTTAGTGGTATCTACATATAGTGATTAGAACCTGGATGCTTAACTTGCAAAGAGATGGGGGCTTCCAGAGGAACAATTAATGTTTATTTATTTTTGAGAGACAGAGAGAGAGAGAGACAGACAGAGAGCGAGACAGAGTATGGGTCGGGGAGGGACAGACAGAGAGAAAGACACACAATCTGAAGCAGGCTCCAGGCTCTGAGCTGTCAGCACAGAGCCTGATCCTGATGCAGGACTTGAACGCACCTGGGAGAAAATGACCTGATCCAAGCCAGATGCTTAACTGACTAAGCCACCCAGGTGCCCCTTTAGGGGAGTTTTTTAGGAGTAGGAAAGGTTTTCTGGAGCAGAAGTTACTGGAACTAGTATTTAATGTGGGTCGGAATGAGGAAAGGATGTGGACAGGTGGGGCCAGGGTTGTCATGGCTGAAGTGATATGCGATACAGAGATGGAGGCATCAAATAATGAATCAAAGACCTCAGAGGAGGAGGTGAGTTTATCATCTTTCTAAGCAATACCAGTGAAGAAACACATTGAGTAGTTCACTGAAGGGGAAATGTTGGGGGTTTCTAAGTAATGTAAGGTGGGAATTCTTGATGTTTATGCCAAATTAAGGATGAAAGACTCCTTTAATGGGTCAAAATGAGTCAGTTGTTCTCCACACAATTGGTTAAAGTAAGTCCCACTCTTCATTGGTTGGGAAAGAGTCTTCAGTAAAGGTCTGAGGATGGAGGGAAAGGAGTCCCTTAAAATACACGGCACTTTAACAGCTTACATTGGCTAGGTGCGTTGCCAATGTTGTAAATGCAGTGAAACAGCATTTAGTTTCTGTATCTCCTGGGCATACGCCTTAGTAAATGGAACATTTTCATTTTACAAAAGTAATGTGGGGTGACTGGATATAGATTAGAGGCCATTTTAAGGGGTCTGTTAACCTGTAGGCAACAGGAAGCCACTGATGTGCTCCAGGAACAGAATGGCACAGACAGACTTCTGCCTGGGGAGAGGCGGGGTGCTGGGGGGCACTGGCAGCCATGCAGAGGAGGGTCCCAGTGGGAATCACAGAGGCTGACTGCCCATGACTCTTCCAAAGAGAAATCAATTTAGTTTTATGAAAAAACACTAAAGCACAAAGATGAGGAAGACACAGTCCCTGCTTTTCTGAGAATTGTTAACATTTTGAATGTTTGAATGAGCTTGGTGTAAAGAGAGGCAAAGCTGTTTTAAAATCTGTACTGGCTGGTGCTGCCTGTGCACTACCCAGGCCTGAAGGAGGCTCTGCTGGGAATGGCCATTAACAGTCTGAGCACATGCTAGGAGCCAATGCATGCAAATTAGAAACAAACAAACCGGAAGGTGGGATGGAGAGAAGGAGGTGCAGGGGGGAGGGACAGGGAGCAGATGAAACAGCGAACCCACCCATCCGATGAATTCTTCTCTGCTCTCGTTTCCAAACTGCACAGGCTTGGCTGAGCGTGCACCTCACTTGTTAATCTCCTTTTTGCATCCCTGTTTTTGTGGCTGTCAGAACTCCATATTATGCAAATTGGGTTTAAGCAATTAAGGCAATAATGTTTCCCTTGAAGAGTTTGACAAGGTGGTGGGAGCTAGGACTGAATTTTGCAGACAGGAGCTTGGATGCTTATTTACCTACAAATAGAAGAGGAACAAGAAAAGGGAAAACACTGCAGCACAAGGCTTACCTGAGCTGTGCTGCCGATTTTGATTTTCTTGCTTTTCCTGGATTGCTTCATAGGAGAACAAAGGATCACTCCACAGTATTAGTGGGTGGTAAATTTAGAACAAATGAACACTTTTCACAAGATGCAGCTTTAACCTGTTGAATTCACCATTGCAGGAGGACACCGAGTCGAATCAAGTGTTCTGGCTGGATTTTAAAGAAGACTGGGTGATTTCATGACAAGTAACATATGAAGTCACTAGGGTTGTGTCTCCTCTCTTGGGGGTCATGAGCTGATTGCCTTGCATCTGGAGAAAAGCAAGTCCAGAAAGCTAGACTTTGTCTTCAAATTGCACAGTAGATGAGAATGTCACTTTACCTTCCTTTGAAAAATCCACTGTCATTGGGAAACCAGATATGATATATCAGACTCTTAATTGGGAATGACACATTCCACATTTCTATACTTAGGGGAACAATACCCAAATGATGCTGTCCTCAACTTGAGCATGTGGCCCAAAAATAAAATCCTCTTATAGTTTGCCAGAAATTGTTTTTAAAATAGTATTTGCTAAAGTCCCAGTATATGACTGTGAATATTCCTCTTCCTGCAACGGTGTGGTTGCAGCTTCCTGAAATGTCAGAGTAGCAGTAGAAAATTTTGCCCTCTCTCCTGCCTGGCATTTATTAACTGTTCAAACTCTCATTAGTCTATCAACAAATAGTTAGAAAATGCCTGCTATGCATTTAGCTCTGTGTGTGTGTGTGTGTGTGTGTGTGTGTGCATGAGAGAGAGAAAGACAGACAGACAGAAAGAGACAGAGAGATAAGAGAGACAGAGAGACAGAGTCAGATATGGAAAGTGAGACTGTAAACACCAGTAAAATTATAAAGTGTCTTTCTTCTAGTCCCTGAGTATTCTATTACTATATTCTTGATTCTGGTTCCTTATACACACCCTTTCTGTTTACCTCATATGCAAATCTTTATAATTTGCCAAACGTCCCCTTTCCAAAAATACAGTCTTTCTCATCCCAACATCAACCTCTATACTCTCCGTTTTGCTTAACTCCCTAAAGTTTTTGACATAGTCAATGGTTGGTAGAACCACCTCCTTCCTTTCAGAAATTCACCAGAGAACTGAATTCTGACCTCTGCTCCCTGAAATAAGTTTAAGAAATCCAGTTAAATATCATTTCCTTAATTGAATCAAGTCCTTCTGATCTCACTCTACTTGATTGCTCTACAGCATTTCACAGCTGGCCTCCTTGAAGTTTGGACTTGCCTTCCACCCATCTTTTTGTTGTCGCTGTCTCATTGTTCTTCATTCCGATTATTAGTTCATTCACTCATTCCTTCATTCATTTATTCTCATAGTCATGAAATAGACTTTTCTTTGCTATGAACCATGATCTATTGAGGCTCTCATTTTTCTCCTTTCACCCATGGGACACATTGGTCACCAGCTCCTGGAAATTCCACTTCCCAAAAGAACATCAGATCTACTTTGTCCTTCCTAGTTCTATAGCCATGATCTTCATCATGTCTCATTATGAATAATGACAACTTCCTGATCTCCCTGAATTTAGTCTCACAGAAATGCTTACAAAAGAAAGTCCATGCAGCTCTGCCGACAGCATGGAAGCTGCTTGCAATTCTCTTTCCCCTCTCACCTTGACCCTCCTCCCCTTTCTCTCAAAATAAATAAACTTTAACGAAAAGAAAACATTTTTTTAAACATTTTATTTCCTACCCTTAGCTTTTCACACCATCTTTTCCTTATTCTTTTAATCCTGCCTATACTTCACCCAAACTACATTTTTCCTGCTTACTGGAGGAAGTCATTTTTGCCTGTATCTCTGTGCCATTTCTCACAGTGTTCCTTATGGTGCAGTAACCTCTCCCCTTTAGCTGACTGCTGAAATTTAATTTATTCTTCACATCTCAGTTTAAATGCCACTTTCCTATAATTCTGTGGGAAGAATTAATTACTTTCTAGGCAGATAGATAGATAGGTATATCTATTCATCCATCTCTCTCTCTCTCTCTCTCTTTCTGTGCTAAGAACTGTGATTCATTGAGGTTCTCATTTTTCTCCTTTAACCTACAGGATATACATATATATATATATATATATATATATATGAACACATATATATGAACAATAGCTTGCGTCATGTTATAATGAAGCTGGCTATACATGTGTCTACTCAGTAAACTATATCTACTTGGGAACAAGGACTGGGTTTTGTACCAGTGTTCAGTAGATGCCCAGAAAACATCTATAGATTTAAAGTGTGGTTCCCCAGACTCAGTTTCCCAGTATTCTTCTGAAGAAATAGAGATTCTTATTATCAAGAATAATTCAATATAGATGACTTAATACTGGAAAAAGAAGAATTAAGATTTTTCTGAGGAGAAAAGAGAACAATCCAAATGATTGGGTTACAAAATCTGCTGTCCTGCCTTGAAAGTGAAATAGGGAAGGCTTTGAAGAGTTGGCTCAGAGCTTTAAGCAATCTTTAACTTAATACGCTGAGTCTGTAGAGTTGTAACTTATCCAATCTAGCTGAGTAAGGTGAGTTTGTATACTTCATACTAGTTTGTAAACCATGATTGCCTAGCACTGTAGTTTTAAAAAAATGATGTTGTCTGCATCTTGAAGCAGCTGGCTCTATGTGAATATTGAAGGTGAGATGTTTGGAAGGAAGAGTGACAAGGACACGGTTTTAAATTCCATACCTAGAGTCTGCATTTATGCAGTCCTTCTGCATCTCTCCCAAACCCATCCTGGTCTTTCCAGGATACAAAGTGCAAACAGAGACAAGGGTAGAATCAAGAGGTGGGGAATGGAACCCAGATAAAGTGTGTGTGTGTGTGTGTGTGTGTGTGTGTGTGTGTGTGCATGCGCACGCACGCATGTGTGTGTGTGAGGAGTAGTTACTTTTATATCAGGGCTGGCCAGAGGACCTATTTTATCAGAGACTTGTGCTTAAAATCTCTTGCTATTTGGAAGAGAGAAATTTTGAATGGATTCTAATCTCCCCTTAATTTAATGGACCTTTTAGGAGATGCAGGACATTTGCCCCCCACTCCTGGATGAGTAGAGTAACAGATTGAGAGAAAACGGCAATTAAAAAAAACTTAGGCAGTGGGAGGCTTTGAGGTGTGGGGTTGTTAATCGGTATTAGCTGGAATGTGGCCACAAAGAATGTGGGAGTACAAGATAGAGGTGAGATCTTGAATGAAGGAGTGCTAGGAAAGAAGGTGATCCAAAGAAGAGTGCTGGACAGAAGGAAAGAGGGAAGGAAGAGGGAGAGGAGACTATTAATGAAAGACAGACTTCACCACTGGCTTTCTATTTTGACTACACATGATAAAGTAAATTTCTTAAAGGGAAGAATTCCTGCTATTTTTCCCCTAAATTCTCCCCCTCTCACAATACAAACTTCACCAAAACTGAAATTTTATCTTGGCAACAATACCTGAAATGAAAATCCCTGAAAATAAACATGATGGCTTAGGTACTGTACTGGGGAGAAGTAAAATCAATACTATTATTAATTATGATCTACTTGAGTCAGGACTCATACGTCTTCATCTGCCCACCGGTAAATTTGTGGGAAATGAATGAGTTTGGTGGAAATGTTATTAATTCAATTGATTTCAACAAATGTTAACTGATAAGTTGGACAATGTATTAGGTCCTGTGAATAAGGAAATGATAAAACAATATCATAACCAAATATTTATAGAAGACTTACTAGATCCAGAAACTATTCTAGTTGCTGAAATAAGATGGAGCTTAACACCACCGTAATGATAGATGAAATTTTGTCCCCTTGAGAACTTAATCACAACCTTAGTTAAAATTGTAACAAAACTCAGCTAAAGATCCTGGATTTCAAAATTCAGCTGAAGGTCACCAGCAGTCCTTAAGATGATCAGTCCAAAGATGGGGTGAAGGGAACAGTCCATCATCTCTATGTTTGTTATGGAAAATAAAAGCATTTACTTTTCTGAAATATGGGCTTTGTTCCAGCTGTCAAATTATTACTGCCCAAGTAATTTCTAATCACCACTAGTATTCTATTTTCCTTTTAGGGCAATGACTCTAAAAATTTAGTGCACATAAAAAAACACTAATTTTTTTTTTTACTAAATGTATTTTAAAAATAGATTTCTGGATTCCAACCACCAAAGATTCTAATCAATAGATCTAGGAAAGGACCAGGAACAATTTACTGTTAACAAGCAGCCTGAATGATTCTGATATAGTTGGTCTATGAAAAATATGTCGAATGACATTGCTTTATGGAGAGACCTTTCTTTGAAAAATTGTCTCCATTTTATTTTCCCTAAAAGATCTTTCTCCTGGAACAGGTTTTTAAAAATACATTTATTTATTTTTGGACTTCCCTCTATACCAAAAATTACTATTAGTTGGTATACTCTTTCAGCTTTCTTCCTGCTAATTTATTTTGCCCCTTGTTTGTGCTGCAGAGGATAGTGACTATGGCAGATTACATCCTGATGTTTATTGTCATGTCAATTTAGGAGAAAATTTAGGAAAACTGCTTAGAGATATAGTTGGATTGTATATAGTGGCTACTTAATGTGATTATATCTGTGTTGTATTAATAAATATATGGCATGATTTAATCAGAAATATTAAGATAGATTTTAATAGCAGAGAGTCTGAAAAAATTATTGTTGAGTTCATGGAGGTAAAACCAGGAAAATATAAAATACAGAGTATTTAAATAAAAGAAATTAAATTTAAAAAATTGTTACATAGGAAATGGAATTGTGAGAAGCTAATCAGAGGGTACCTGGGGAAACCCCAGATTAGCATCAACTACAGAGACAGTGGGGAAAATTAGGATTACCAGAACCAAGGGATTGATCTCCAGAAGAGAGACAGCTACTGCCAAATATGGTGGCCAAGGCAGGGACAAATGGAAAGAAATACCACGGCTTTCCTCACACCCCCATCCTCGATTTTTCTGCCAGTTCTTACTGAATGAACTCAATTGAAAGGAGAGCCTTTGAAATGCAGTGTGTACCAGTCAGCTTCTCGAGAGAGAAAGGGAGAGTGAAGAATGACTCCTAGAGTTGTTGAAAGATAAACTGAGGCATATTAAAAATTTAAGAACTTATTTGAGTAAAAATCAATTGGAATCAGGCAGTGACAAACCAGAGGTGGTTAGAAGCATTCTATCTAATGCAGCTGGGAAAAACTTATACAGAAAGGGGAAGGAAAGCAAGGAAATTATTGATTGGTTATAGCTTAAAACCTAGTTTCTGTTTGTGATTGGTTGTCCTTAGTTTTCAGTTTTACAACCTTGAAGTATTTACAGACTTAGATGTTGGTTTGCAAGGAAACCAGACTCCAACGTCAGAGCATCAGAACCACCTCAGTCTCATGGCCTCCTTGTTTAATTCATACATCAAAGTAATAGAGCCAAGGACCAGCAGAGAGGTGAATATATCCCCAAATTTACCTTAATAATTCTCCCCAATCTATTGTAATGTGAAGAACTTTGTCTGTGATATTCTTTATAAGTCCCTTTTTGTATTATACCAATCCTGAACCTTAAACAGTGATTTAGCCAAGTATAGGCAAGGTGGAGATGGGTGACTGGGAGGGGTCATTTAAGAATGCTTCATGTCACCACAGTTTGCTTCCTTGGGAGTGCAGTGCTTGAGATGTACAGAAGCTGAAAAAGAAAATGGCTTTTCTCTTCATGTCCCATTCGCTGCTGACATTGTTCATAGATTGCTCTCTGCATTTCTCTCTAGGATCTCATGTGGCAGCCATGTGCATTTGGCCATCTTCAACTTGATATATTCTGATTTATGCAGAAAGATCTTGGAGCCATTTCCTAACAGCCATCATCACTTCTCACCCCAATCTCTCTTGCTTCCTCCACTTCTCCCTAGTGTGATGTTGTTTTTTATGTTGCCTTCTCTCTTTCCTATGGGATGGGACTTGCTTTAGCTGGTAAGCTTTAGGAATGACCAGTTCTGACTACAACTTGAATGCAGCTACAAAAGGTTTTCAGCTCTCTGTCTGAAACTCAGCATGACTTAGCTATAAAAGGAAACACTGTGCATGTACTAAAACAGTGAATATAGGATTGAACTGGGGTCAGCAAAGAGAAGACTGGAGCTGGGTACAGTGTGGCATTTAATTCCGTCTTAAGAGTATTACAGTTAATATTTGACTGTTTAGCCAGGGTTTTAATGTTTTGCTTTCATGGTTTTGTATTCTTCATTTCACTGAAATGAAGATGGATGGTGTGGGCCAAAGGGTGGAAGGTTTAGGTGTATTTTCCTACATTCTGGTGGCTAGGCTTTTAAGTCTTCTCCAGCTTCTGTTCTTAATATGAATTTGAGGTAGTTCCAACCCGAAAGTGAAGTCTGTTTTTGCAAAATGGGATCAGACATTGTCTAGTGCAGTGTCTGGCTTGCCGTAGCATTTTGTTTTGTTTTTGCAAATAAATCTTTTTTTTTTTAATAAGGTTCAAGCCTTTCAGATAAAGGACATTTTTTTTTTTTAATTTGAGAAATCCTCACATTACAAAACAAATGATATACTGCTTTTCCAAAGGCAAATGCCTTAATGAACTTCTCTACCATGAACTAATGATTTCTAGGGCTACAGGTCATGCCAATTGTGACAAGTAACACCATGGATGGAAATGTTAAGAGGAAGACTGAATTCAAATCTTCCAGTTATCTGAACAACAGAGGAAAAACTGAAACAATCAAAAGTCCATTTTTACCCTCTTTTACTGGAAATAGGAGACAGCCATATATAGTTCCTGGTCAACCCTGAGCAAATCAGATAATTCCCAGATCAGCACTCTCATTTGTAAAAAGTGGTAATAGCCTGTAGCTCATGATTTTAGTGAGGACTTAGTGAGATCATGTGTGTGAAGGTGCTTTATGAACATGAAAGCATTACAAAAAGGAAGGATATCAATTAACATCACCCTCACCCTCATTTCTAATCACACAAGAAACTAATCATCTACCATGGGGTTGTGCTGTCGCAGTGCAGTGGTTAGCATAGGATTACAAAAGTTATCTAATTAAATGGTAGTGGAAACACCTCTGGTACCAGTGTAATCCAATTACATTTACCAGGTAAAAGAAATTAGACTGAAAATTTAATCTCTGGCTTGGACAGCTCCCTGTTCATCAGCCAGCCTTTCGGAGCCGAAAAGCTTCTTTAGTGATCATCTATTCCAATATCTTAATCGCTTCATAGGAAAAGCCACCAAAATCCAGGATAGAATTGTATAGCACTAACCATTACCAACGTTGTAGCAGTAATGGTACGGGAGGGGTCATAAACTCTATCCATTTGCCTATATTTGCTGACTCATCCATTTAATCCTGTAATTTTCCATTTTTCCAAGTATCATTTACATGTAATATTTTGATGTGCCTTCATATTCTCCAACTGTTCTCTTGAATTTCATTCCCTTAGCATATTGGGAAATAAAGGGAGAAAGAGCTGGATTTGGAAAGAGACACAGGCACAGAGAAGGATAAGAAAGGAAAGGTTTACTGGAGAAGTTGGAGAAATTTAGTGAAGTGGAGTGCAGAAAGGTACTGAGGATGATTGGGCAGACAGACAAGCGATTAAAAAGAAGTATATAGGGTCACCTGGGTGGCTAAGTCAGTTAAGCGTCCAACTCTTGGTTTCAGCTTTGGTCGTGATCTCACAGTTTGTGAGTTCAGGCCCTGCATCTCAAAATAAATAACTAACATTAAAAAAAAAAAAGAAGTAGATGGAGGGCTAGGGTTTAGAATTGATGTGTGATATTTCCTGCTCTTGTTCCATTTCCTTCTAGATCACCTTTACTCCTGTGCCACCACCACAACATATGGTGGTTCTCAAGCTGCTACTCCCTGGTAGGAACAATTAGAAAGTCTCTGTTACAGCTTTTATTTGGACTTATTGTCTTAATACCTAGCACAATGGTCATCTGTTATGGGTTTAACAAACATCAGGCCACAGAAACCACATTCACTTCTGTTGCAAAAATACCTTGCTATAATACAATATTTTAAGCAGTTTTTAAAAAGTAGTTTATGTCTGTTATGTCATTTTTCCTTATGGCAATTCAGAAATTTAGATTTTTTTTTTTGAGAGAGAGAGAGAGTGTGTGTGTGTGTGCGCGCACATGCATGCATGCACGCACATGAGGAGGGAGGGGCAGAGACAGAGAATCCCAGGCAGGCTCCATCCATGATGTCAACACAGAGCCCAATTTAGGGCTCAATCCCACAAACCTCAAGATCATGACCTGAGCCAAAGTCATAGGTTAGTTGCTTAAACACCTGGGCCACCCAGGTACCCCTAGATAGATATTTTTGTCTTTTTTAAATGAAAATGCTGACACCTATGGATATTATGGATACTGGCTATTACACATCAAGTTAACAATGTATATCTAGGTGATACAGGAGTTAAATCTGATTCCTGAGCCAGATAATCAGGATATGGTTGAACAGAAACTAGAGATGTTATTTGGACGTTTTTAACATTTACCACTCTTTCTCAAAACCTTTATAGTTTAGAAGACATGGCTTTAGAGGCCCATTAAAGGCCATGAACTATGTCATTGGCTAATTGAAGAAATCTAGGGCAAAGGAGACAGCATAGAAAACCAGATTCAAACCAGAGTAGCTAAAGCAAGAAATAAGACCACCAGAGAAAATGAGTTTCATTTCTCCCAACAAGCCTCCAGGTTGACCCTGTAACTCAGTGAGGCTGTTTAGAATCCAGAAGTTGAGTGGAATTCCTAATTGTTCCAAATCAGCTTATCTCCCCAAGGCTCTTGTCCTTCTTAGACTGCAGACACATACAAGAATCCTGAGAAAAACACACAGTTGTAAGGACTCACACAATGACTATTTCATTCAGTATCAAACTTTCACAGACTTCCTAAAATGTGTCTGTAGACTGTATGTTTCAATGTGTGCCCCTTGGAACACTTCAACAAAATCTCCTAGAGTGCTTGTTTCTTCACATGCAAATTCCTGATTCTTATTCCAAGCCTTCAGAACAGGATATGGAGGCTAGAAAGTTGTGTTTTTAACAAGCCCTATAGCAGATTCTTATTCAGTCTAAAGTTTGAGAACTCATGTCACAACTATCCATTGATTCCCAAAACCGATCTCTTTTAGAAAAGTATATTTGAGACTGCCCCACAAACTCAGCCATCTCTGTTCCCAAATTGAACATTGTTGCCATGTAGCCCATATTAATGCTAAAATGAGCACTGCTTCTCATAAGGCCAGTGGTCCTTGATTCCTGTCCTTTTCTCTACTGAAGGTAACCAAGATAAGAAGACATCTAACTTAGCATGAACCTTAAAAGGCATCTAAGAGAGTGCTTCACCATTTCCTAGCATCTGAATGAGTATTCTAAGCTGCTAAGTTCTCTTTACAAAATGTTATGACCCCATTTATACCAAACTCCACCCATGATAACAGCAAATATTCCTTCCTTGTAGTTTTCCACTGCTCGTGACACATGCACTTTTTACTATATCCCTCTGGTTTGGAAATATGAAGGCAGTATAGTAAAAAAGCGAGTGAGCCAGTCTGTTTATTTCCATTAAAATGCAGGTACACACTGTTTGTTTATCTCCCTCTGGGAACAAGCTGGGAAACTGTTAGTGTTGGGGAAAATAATAATAATAAAAAAGTCTTAAGTGTTGACTCCACATTTTCAGGGCTTGATAAGTCCTTCTGAGTGTGGCACTCCATCACTTTTCTCAGCAGGGTATAATTACTCATAACTTGAAGGTTTTATCTCTGGGCTGCCTCTGATAGAAAAAAGGGTGGGATGGGGATGGGGAAGAAGGCTTATCTCTCACTCACTGGCAGTATAGATGTTTAATTAAGTATCACATATAATTGTTTCAGTCTCTTATGTGACAGGTGGACAGTCCAGGAGTTGAGGATGGGGGTAGGAAGATCATCTAGCAGGTGTATAAGGGTTTATAAAATAGAAAAATGTTAATGCATCCTGTGTGTGTGTGTATACTTCTACTACTGCATTTGAGGCGCGTCCTGGTGTTTGGTTTTTGAGCCTCATGTTGCTTGATACTCATTTACATTCTCTCTGGGAACCCTTCTCAGTATTTTTAAACAGTGAAGTAATTATTTCCTCCTCTGATCAGCTTCTTTATGTCCCCTCTCTTGTACTGGCCAATGTCTCTTGTATTTGGCATTTACATGTGGTGTATCTGATGTAACCCCAGAGGACAAAAAGTAGAGCAGGCAAAATGGGGTTCTGCATTAATAAAAAGATGAGGAGGTGGGGTTCATGGCTCCTTACAAAATAATACAGGCCATTTAAAGCCAAGTAGATCTTCTTACCCTTGCCTTAAACATCTGTAGATGTTTCCAAGCACTGTGGTTACAGGGTTGAAACCCTGTGACTGTCTATCTCCTTTGGAGATCCTCTTGAGAACAAAGATTGTTTTGGAGGTTTGAGAAGTAGACTTTTTTTCTAGATTTGTGGAAATACCCAGAGAGTATATTTCCTGAATCCAGACCAGGTAAACCCAGATTTGTAGTGTTTTCTAATTTACATGATGTAAACACTCCCATTATGGCCCACTGAGGGGTTCTGCTGTATCTTTTCAGAGTTTCTTCATGCTTCTCAAATTGTCAACCTCGTTCATACCTCAGAACCTTCATTATAGTTCTTCCTTATACCAGGAAAATTTTTCCTTCAGACCATCACCTAGCTCTCTGTAGTTACTTAATTTAGGCCTCCTCTGTTATGTCAACTCCTGAGAGATCTGCAGTGACCATACATTAATTTTTATCTAATTTTTCCTTATAGCATTTGTTATGACTTGAAACTACACATTTATATGTTTATTATCAGTTTTTTCAACTAGAATCTAAACTAGAAAATTAGTTCATTTTCATCATGAGTATTCTCCATTACCTAGAATAAAGCTGGCATGTAGCAGATACTCAGAAATAATTATTGAATTAAGAAATAAAATATTTGATTAATCAATAGCCATGAGATGAAGAATGCAAAGACTTTTATAATTTTGTAATATTTTCAAGTTTCAATATAACAAGAACTATCTATTCGACTATACCTTTTGTTCCCCCTCATTCATCTTCCTGTCATAGTATCTGTTTAGTAAATGTGGGTTTTGCCTGTTAGACTAGGAGTCTCTTGGAGGAAAGCATCATTTCTCATTTACTCTTAAGTTCCTCATGCCCGGAATATAGTAGAAACTCAATAAGTACAGGGGGACTAAGGCTGAACTTGCCACATTATCTTTTTTCCTTATTTTCTATGTTGCAGGGATGGTCAGTGATAAATCCCCATGTTAGAATAAACAGGGCCTGTGTGCATCTATTAGGACGAGCAATCTTGAGAGCCAATAAAGAGACTCTCTGTTGCTCCACAATGGGCTGGAGGAAGGTGAGGACATCTGAGGGTGCAGTGAGTTTTGGCAGCTGCCAGTGAGAAGCAGCTAAAGTCCCCTGGGTCTCAGGACAAGAAGAAAAAGTCCTGAGGCTAAACAGATTAATGGTTTCCATGGGAGTCCCAGGAAATGTATAGGTGCCAGACATTCCAAAATATGTTATAAAATGTCATATTAGACCTCTAATCAACCAAGCCTCCTATGATATTCTCTAAGTTAACTGTTCCCAAAGAGTTTGACAGAAAAAGACATGACAGGAGGCCCTACTGACACCATGGATTTTCTACATCTGCTTCTCCTTCCTCGTACCTGGATGGATCAATAAATAATGCAAAGAACTCCTCCTAACAAGTGTTCAGGATAGGGAGAGCATTTAAAGACATGTAGGTATGGTATTTGGCATCAGCAAGAAGATTCAACAGACTCATAAAGAGTCTATTGTTTTTATGTGTTAGGATGATTTTCATAAAAAGATGTGCACAAAGGTAAAATATGCCTTCTCTTATTATGTGAAAAAAAAATTAGGTGTGATGTACCTTTGGTGTGGTGAAGTGAGTACTGAGGGAAAGCTGTGTACTGGAAACAGAAGTATTCTATTGAGTCAGAGGGAAGTTTTAAAACTCAGTAACTCACTGTACAGTAACTATGGAGGAAGAGATCTCCCCTCAAGAAGGTAAAGGAAGAGGAAGAATACAAAGCTTTCCTATTGTGTTGAGTACTTGATAATTTGAAGAATATACTGCTGACGTTCTGAGGCAATAGAAAGATCACAGTGGCTTAGAAGGAAGAGTCAGGGGTAAGGAGTAAGCAAAGAGGGAAGGAAAGGCTGCTTCTCCCCCACCCCAACACACATCCCAATTCTAAGAGAAAGTTAGTACTGGAAATCACTTTAAAAGTTCTGAAATCTGATGTCTTCATTTTACTTCATTTCTCTGGTCCAGGTTTCCTATCTGTAATTTGCTTAAAGCTGCACAGATGGACATTGATAATTAAGGATTGAACTCAACAGGTCTTCAGTTTCCCCTTTAAACAGTCCACTTTTGCACTGGACTTCACTAGCATATCCAGTTAAACTAAGTGCAAAATGGAAAAGATGTAAAATAAACCAATGAGTTGATGCAGATCTAGAAGATAAGAGAGCTGAAAACATTGAGAAGAACCATGAAAATCAAAGAGGTCAGGGTAAGGGCATGATAAACTCTCTGTTGTGGCTTTTTTGTCCCAGGGAACAGGTCATTATTATCTACAACCCTGACCACCAGGGTAACCCTGCGTCCTGCTCCCTATCCCCCACCACCGAAGTAGTCTCATGGATAGCAGGTTCTTTCTCTGATACTAACTCAGCTCTGTTCAAAGTCATAGGCTTGAATATATGCAGAGACATATCCAACAAACCCTGCTGGTCAAATAGTTTTTCCAGACAGAGAGGTGAAGTCAAATACCAAGAAAAGGCAGGGATAGAGATGGTAATTGAAATCTTCTGAGTGTAAAGAAAGAGATTATATGGTATACAAAGCAAGAGTGTGGAGAAATGGATTGTAGTCCTATAATTTCATTAGCTAATTTTGAGTCCTTGAAGCTCCATTTCCTCTTTATAAAATGAGGGGATTTGTCATGATGTCCTAATGGTGCCAGTGTGATGTAATTAAGTCTATTCAAGAAATAATCCTTATCTTGATTAGGTAAATAGGACTTGATTAATTCCACTCTGATTAACCACTGCTTCTCAGAATGTCCTAGAGGCTTCTACCCATCCTACCCAGCAACTCACCGTTTTCTCCCAGAAGAAATGAAAAATGCCCTAGTATACCTCATGATAGAGATCAAGCGAAGATCCAAATGCTTTAAAACATAAAACACTTGCACAGATGGTTTGGGTTTGCCTTGCAAGTGGGATGGCATTGGTGGAGATAAGATGATGAGGGAAAAAAGGGAGGGGAGGTATAAAAGAGAGGTCCTTCAAAACATCAAAAACACTTTATACATCTTTTCTGCCCTTTCATAAAGACTTCATCTGGTAGCCAGATTGCCTTAATGGTCTCCCTAAAAAGGCCCACCCTGGCCTGACATAGCCAGACACACACTCTCCAGCTTTGCTTTGCTTCTTTGATGCTGTCACATGTCCTTCATTTTCTACATTTCATTCATTCTTTGCCTTTAAGCTATGAGGATAAAAGTGCCTAGCATTAAAAAAAAAATCAGCTTACATTTTTTAAAGGGGTAGACATTTCATGCAGCCTTTGATTTTTTCTAGGAGAAAATTGTTACTTTAAGGAGAAACTAGAGAGATTTTTCTGCTTTCTTTCCCCCCCTTTTCACCCTTCACCCCACATCTTTCATTTTCAACATTAAGACATAGCGCTGGGTATAGTACAAGAAAGGGTAGGGAAATGAATGTCTCTTAGAAAGCATTTAAGCCACTACAGTGAGTAGCAAAGCCTGAACATTCATTTACTACTAAACAATGACAAAAGATAATTAGAATGTTTGTGGGCATCTGGGTGGCTCAGTCGGTTAAGCACCCAGCTTTGGCTCAGGTCATGATCTCATGGGTTCGTGGGTTGAGCCCCACATCGGGCTCTGTGCTGACAGCTTGCTCAGAGCCTGGAGCCTGTTTCAGATTTTGTATCTCCCTTTCTTTCTGACCTCACCTATTCATGCTGTATCTCTCCTCTCTCTCTCTCTCTCTCTCTCTCTTTCAGAAATAAATAAAACATTAACAATTTTTTAAAAATGATAACTAGAATGTTTGAAAGCACTGAGCAATATATATTCAACATCTGTTAAACATTGGTTGAGATAGCTGTTTTTAAGACTAGGTGGTGTTGAGGAGACAAGGTAACCAACAGAGTATAATACTTCTTATAGCCTTTGAAATCTATATAAAGGGTACATAGAGAGGTCTGAAGCAATGTATATGAAGAAATGTAAATAGTAAAAACGTTATAGCAGAAGGAGACACTATATTCCTCTATGTGGAAATACTCAAATAGTAAAAGGTGGCCATAGGGATACACTGCAGATTATCTCTGAAATAATGAGCATCATTTTAAATCAAAGAGGGATACAGAAAATCTATAAGAAAAGGACAAGTAGTAATACTAAGAGATGAGAGTTGGCCAGAAATGGAGTGAATACACACATGGGGAAAAATAGGAAATGACAAGATTTCCAAATAGTATAAATGACTACTTCTACAATAGGTGTTTAGAGCCCAAATGAAAAGGAAATGTTGAGGTGATCCTTAGACTTGAACAAGAACTGATGCTAGAGATAGGTGTTAATGTGTATAAACAAAGCAAAATCACTAAATTCTAGAGGGAGAGGAAACAATGAAGAAATCTATCACCCAGCTCTTAAACTCCAGGAGAGGTAACTGTGCCAAAAAGTGGGAATTGAAACAAAAAATGAAAAGGAAGACCCGCAAAGTTAAGTAAACCACAAGAAACCTGGAAACATTTAACATACCTCATTGGAAATTCAGGGTGTAAATGTGCACTGAGTATCACACAGACTCAGGGCTTGTGAAAGAAAACAAAACTATCTGAATAACCAACAAAGTCAAAGAATCTCCAATTGGAAGAAACAAACAACCAAAAACCATCTTTGGGAGAAAGAAAAACAATAAGAAGAACTGAAAAATCAAGCAAACAGTGCAAACGCCAAGCCCACAAGAAATCAGCATGAGAGGATTACATGAGAGGTGCTCAAAATATCATACTAACGGTAGCTTTCAGTCAGGTAGCCATGTCTTTGTTAGGAGCCTGCCTGAAGCTCAACTAAGCCCACACTTCAAGAAACAGAATCCTTTGGGGGAATTTGAGGCATTTTTTGATAGTTAGTGTGTGAATAGTGGGCTTAGGAGAAAAAGGGAAAATCAGAAAAGTGGCTCAGTTGTTTAAGCCTCCGACTTCAACTCAGATCATGATCTCACAGTTCATGGGTTCAAGCTCAGCACTGGGCTCTGTGCTGACAGCTCAGAGCCTGGAGCCTGCTTCAGATTCTGTGTCTCCTTCTCTCTCTGCCCCTCCCCTGCTTGTGCTCTCTCTCTCTCTCTCTCAAAAATAAATAATCATTAAAAACTGTTAAATATTGACCTATTTTATTTATAAAACATAAAATTTTTGTATATAAAATCAGCCAATAAGTTTCTGATAGCCAGTTTCTCTCCCAAATTTGGGTATCATCAGATGGGAATTCAAAACTAAACACAACATAACCCTGCTCTTATTCAGCTGAACTGCACGTGACAAAATAGAGCTATGCAGAAAGTGGAGAGTAACTTAAAGGGCCAAAGTGTTGGGAGCCCAGCTGTGTGTGGAGACCAACCACATGGAGAGAATGGGACTCATTACTTTAGAAGAGGGGAAAGCTGAGCTGAGATGGAACCATAAAGGAAGTGTTTAATGTGAACACCTCTTTTTACGGAGCATGATATACCAGCATCATGGGGCACCCCAGAAAATATGAAGAAGGTAATTTTAGGGCAAGTAAAAAGAAGCTGAATTTTACATGATATATTTTACATTTGTAGAATTTTTAAATCTAGAAATGGTAAATGCTGAATATATGAATAGCATAATAAAAAGTTGTGTATGATTTCAAGGATGCTAGCTCCAAAAAGGGTTTTTAGTGGTGGTAAGTGGGAAAATATGAATGTCCAAACTTTAAAGTTGAAAACTATACCCTTTCACATTTGATTCTTTGGCACCTCTTTCAGTGGAAGAATATTCTCTACTTGGTTGGGATTTTACTTTGGGTTTGTTGTTTGAGGACTTGAACTCCCAAAGAGATAGGGTGAAAATATCAAGAGGTCATATGACCAACACTATGAATCTTCAAATACACTATTTGGTGAGGGTGATGAGGGACACCATTAACAAATGAGAATATTTTATGTACTTCCTCCTGTCCTGTGGCAGCCCCTTCTCTAGCCTCCAGCCTTTAAATTATGCTACAAAGTAGACAATAATTATATAAATCTCCCTAGCTGTTTAATGATAGGAAAGCCAACTAAAACATGAAAAATGGTACAATTTTTCCATAACTTAATACATGTGATAATGAAATATATAGAACATAGAAGGGTGGAAGGAAGGAAGGAAGGAAGGAAGAAAGGAAGGAAGGAAGAAAGAAAGAAGAAAGAAAGAAAGAAAGAAAGAAAGAAAGAAGAAAGAAAGAAAGAAAGAAAGAAAGAGGGAAGAAGTAAGGAAGGANATAGAAGGGTGGAAGGAAGGAAGGAAGGAAGGAAGAAAGGAAGGAAGGAAGAAAGAAAGAAGAAAGAAAGAAAGAAAGAAAGAAAGAAAGAAAGAAGAAAGAAAGAAAGAAAGAAAGAAAGAGGGAAGAAGTAAGGAAGGAAAGAAGGAAGGATAGAGGGAAGAAAGGGAGAGAGGGAGGGAAAAAGAAGAGGAAGAGAGGGAAAGGGAGATGATAGATAGATCTGTCATAAGGGTATATGTTTAAAAGGTGGTGTTCCAAGTAATACATAGGGCTAACAGAAAAAAGAAATTTGGGAACAAAAAGGCTATTGATTAACCTCTGCATGTTTATTTTTTGGATTTCTATGTTCATAGTCCATATCGCTAATCAGTTTCTCTTTCTCCCATTATATTCCTGCCTCTGTCCTTCAGTTTCACCATGTTTTTTAACACATAGATTCATATTTCAAAATATATCCAAGTGCTGTCCATTTACATCTACATGGGTGTTCCTGCACATATCCACAACACATTCCTCAAACCTTCCTGCCAGTAAATGAACTCTTGCCCCAAATCCCAGTTACCCCAGTTCAGAGTGTCTGGGATATTTTCGACTTCCCCATTTTCCTCGTTTCCATATTCCATTCAGTTACCGAGTCATATTGATTCGATCACCTTGAAACTACCCTTTAAGTCTCTTCTCCACTTTCCGTTCAGATTAAGTGTAATGTAGTGATCAAGAATGCAAGCTCTAGAGTTGACTGCCTACATTTCCTTATATTTCATAGCCTGTTCTTTATACTTCCTTTGTATGTGATCTTGGGTAAGTTGAAACTTGTGCCTCAGGTGTCTCAAATGAAAACTAGAAATATAAAAATAAGCCACATCATAGGACTGTGTTCAAGTTTAAATTAGTTAATACATGCAGTGCTTGATAAATTTAGTTATAATTATGGTGATTGTGGTTGCAGTGATGATGATGATGATGATAATGATGAAGATAATTGTGATTTCAGAACCATCTAATCTTTCACAAAACCGATTTCCTGATGGGTCTCTCAGATTCCACTTTTTGTTCTCTCAAGTTTGGCCTTCATGCTTGGAGTTGGAATCCTGCAGCACATCTAATAATGGTTTTCCTCCTGCTCAAAGTCTTATTGCTTATGGAATGGCTTCCATGCCTATTAACATGGTATTTAAGGTCCTATTTTACTAGGACTCAATCAACTCAATATCCTATTACACTTTTCTTTTGCTCATATGCCCATTTTCCTCCCCACCCCACATACTCTAATGGTTCTTTCCCAAATGTGTCCTAAGTCATGATATCTATTTATTTTTCTTCTTGCTATTTTTATTATTATAAATATTTTTCTATTCAGTCTTTGCCTCTTATAATCCTTTCCAAATCTTCAGATAGAAGATGTTGTCTATTCCCGACATCCAAATATTGATGCTAAATATTACTAAGTATTAATACTAAAATCAGCAATTTTCATTTATCAATTGAATGTTAACAATGTACCAGGCATTCTATTCGATCACTATCTATCATAAGCACCATCATCTCCATTTTAAAGATAAGGAAACTACGGGGTGCCTGGGTGACTCATTCCATTTAGCATCCAGCTTCGGCTCAGGTCATGGTCTCACGGTTCATGGGTTCATGGGCGCTGTGCTGACAGCCAGCTCAGAACCTGGAGCCTGTTTCAGATTCTGTGTCTCCCTCTCTTTCTGACCCTCCCCTGCTCACACTTCCTCTCTCTCTCTCTCAGAAATAAATAAAACATTTTAAAAAATTAAATAAGGAAACTTATATTTGACAATGTAAAGTAACTTAGTCAAAATAACCCAACCAGAAAGTTGGTAAGACTTGATTCCTTCTGAGTCCAAAGCCCATATGCTTTTGCCAACCAATAACACTGCCCTGACACCTGTGCATGTGTTTATTTCCCATTCAACGCTCTCCTGTTTCCCCAAATTAAAAATCTCTCCAAGGTTAATGTTTTCATGTCTCCAAGGTTAATGTTTCTCTACCACCCCATACTGTGCCTTCAGCATAATAAACAAGCAATCATGGTGAATTGAACTGACTTTTCGTGGTGCAGTCAAAAGTGTGTATAGCCAGGATATAGGTGTGGGATGCCATATTAGCTTTATCACCACCCTGTTCCTACTTCAATCATTCTGTCCCTAGAGGTCACATATAGAAACTCCCCAACTTCAAAATATATCAAAACTAACAGCCCACATCTACTTTAGTCTTAAGTTCAGCCATGAAGTCAAATTCAGAAACCCAAGGAAGATACTCAAAAGAAGTGCTGTGTTTTATGAAGGTATAAGCATTCAGGAACCAGCAGTCAGACAATAGTGACTGTTGGCCCACCCCATGTTCCTCATCTCTTACAGATCTCATTAAATAGTCTAAAGTCATGGTGACAATAAGGTCTAAGTCTCTTCCTCTTTGTCGTACCAATGCACAGCACAATGCCTGGTACATAGTTAAAAACTTAAGATGTATATTCTTATATTAAAATATATAAAAATATTCCATTACCATGTTCAACTCCCCCTCCCCAAACTCAGATTCAGTAGTCTAGCATAGGGCTCAAGCACCTCTCTTAAAAAATAGGCAAACAATGAGGCTCCTGGGTGGTTTAGTTGATTAAGCCCCTGATGTCAGCTCAGGTCATGATCTCATGGTTCGTGGGTTCGGTTCATGGGTTCAAGCTCCATGTCAGGCTTTGTGTCGGGCTCTATGCTGACAGCTCAGAGCCTGGAGCCTGCTTCAGATTCTGTTCTTTCTGTCCCTCCTCTGCTCTCTCTCTCTTCCCCACCCCCACTGTGTCTCAAAAATAAATAAATATTTTTTAAATTAAAAACAACAACAAAAACCCAGGTGACTCTTTAGTGGCTCATACTATTTAGAAATTATACTAGGCAATATTTGCTCTAGCTAGTCTTCTTGTGTTCTCTAGCCTTTCCTGTATTCTCTTTTCACATACACATAAACCTCAACCCTGAAAGAATCAGGTGCCATCCATAGGCATTTCCATAGCATCCTATCATAACGCTTAATTTCTTTTCTCTAACTGTTTATTTTAATTGGCACATCTTTCCATTAGACAACAAGTTTCATAAGGGCAAAGACTATTTTCATTTTTTTCAATGTCTTATATTTGGTGCCCTGCACACCACCTAACTTAAGTAAAGTACAATCTATATTTAATATAAAATTGAATGTTTTAATGAACAAATAAATGAAGTAATTAATTCCTAGAATGTGGTACCTATTTTCCTGTAGAAAATATATTTTATGAAAAGAAACTTAGGAATAGCTTAAGTAGTAGCTCATGGCACTGCTTATTTGGCTGCATCATTGGCTACAGAGGTTTCATGAATATTCTTGAAGTTGACCAGTATCTACTAGGTTATTTCCATGGGAAAATGATTTCCAGCTCCTTTAATTAATTGTTTAATTTATTTTGGGGGAGAGAGAGAGAGAGGACATGAGGGGAAGGGACAGAGAGAGAGGAGAGAGGATCTGAATCCCAAGCAGGCTCTGAGCTGTCACTGTAGAGCCGCATGCAGAGCTAGATCACAGAAACTATAGGCCCAGATCAAGAGTCAGTCACTTAATGGACTGAGCCACTCAGGTGCCCCTGGCTCCTTTAGTTTAAAAGAACTTCCAAACATGACACATTCAGTGCCTACCTGTACAGAGCAGGCCGGCAATTCTCACTGAAGCTGAGATAAGCATGTTCTACTAATTTTTAATCATGTTTGTATCTCATCATATTTAAATTTTCTTCTGCGAGTGTTCTATAACAATGGTTCTTAAATGCAATCATTACATAGATTGAAATGCAGTCACCTGGAGAAACCTTACACAAATACAGATTCCTGGGTTTTGCATAAGGAGGTTTACACTTGGTAAATAGTAGATAGGATTTGTAAAGGTAAAATATGTAAATGTAAATTTTTAGACCTGCTTCTAAGGAAAGCAGATGCATATACAGAAAATCAGTCTTGGGTCACAGTAGCTATGAGGTTGAGGGTCTGGTATTTCAATAACAATGTCTCTCTGACTCAGGATATCATGATGAATAGTAAAAACAGGGGAGAGGGGAGAGGAGAAAATGGGTGATGGGTACTGAGGAGGGCACTTGTTGGGATGAACACTGGGTGTTGTACATAAGCGATGAATCATGGAAGTCTACTCCCAAAACTAAGAGCACACTGTTTACACTGTATGTTAACCAACTTGACAATACATGTTTTTTAAATGCTTTGCAAAGTAAAGGGGCATGCAAATGCCAAGCATTTAAGAATATGTTAATGTTTTTGTTTTCCATCAGTTATACTGATGTCATCATGCAATATTTGCAAGGATTTTTGATACTGTGAATGATAGGCATGCTTAGGGAACTGAGGTACATTTGAGATGTCTTAAGTCATTTGAGATATAAACTTTCTGCGTAGATACGAAATCAAATATTTGGACAATTACACCAGTTCAAAATTCATTAACAATGTCCCTTACATCAACTTTTATATTTGAGGCTAACAACTAGGTGAACTATGTATTGAATAGCATCTTTCACTGTAGGTTGGAATCTGTCCTTTGCTACTATGTTAGTACAACTTTAATGAAGAGAAGAATCAGAAAGTTAAAATAATGACTCAGATAAGACTACTTGAATTATTGTGTATTGTTCTAATTTTTAACGTTCATTACAACTGGAAGGAGTAGACTAAGTAGGAAACTTCTGTATTAATTACAGGCTAAGGACTTAAATAATTATTTGAAGTACAGAACACTATGAAAATTCATTGTGGACTATTCTTGGCTTGTTTTTAGCAGCACCCATGTGCTGTCTTTTTCTTGAGCAGATCTCTCAATATTCTACAAACTATATTTATGAATCACTTCACCCACCTTCAGATGCCTTCACATTGGAATAGAGTAACAGCTAGCCCACAAAAAAACACATCAAGATGCTATTCTCTTCTCACATGGTTAAAGGAATTTGTAATAATGGCAAAAAATATATAGTCTGTATTTTATCATGCTGTTGCTTTGCCCTACTTACAGACCAGAGGCTTGATTAGGAAACTAAAACATAACTTTTTTAAGTACCAAAAGAATTAGCCCATAAAACTATTGATCATCAAATCCAGTCATATCTCCTATTTACCTTCTTAACTTCCTCAACCATAAAGATAAGTAACTTATTATATCCTAAAGGGATTTTGTGATCATTTTCCTTCTATAATAGCCCAAAGCAGTCTCAAGTGATAGGCTGTCCATGTTCTTCATCTTCTCAGAAGTGTTCTTGATGGAATAGCTCTTTTCTCAGCCATGACAGATATTTAACTAATTTAGCACCATCTCTAATGCTTTGTATTTTAAGAAAAAATATGATAATACAAAAACATTTGGAACAAGAAATCTAAACCTTCCCACATGCCTATCTTCAGGTTCTGGTAATGCACTCTCAAAAGCATCATGTGTTTTGCCTGTCTTTTCCTTTATCACAATTGTAATCACATGCTCATTTTGCAGTTATTATTTTGGTATCTGTCAGCTGCCCCAAGTGAGCTCTCAGTTCCTCAAGGGCAAGGACTGTGTATCCATCTAATCCAGGGATACTCCCCCAAGACAAATCATGATACCTGACATTTCATTGTACGTAACCCTCAGATGTTTTGGGGATTAAATATGTGAATATAATCTTAAAATTATTAGTCATGTGAAAAAAATTATGGAGTGAAAATCAATAAACATTTCCAGAACTGAGCCCAAGCTGTTTGTTATAATGCAACTGTAAATATGCTAGACATACTTAGAATAAGTACTAATTATTTGGCAAAGTACAAACATTCTATTTAAAAAAAAACCACACAATCCGTAAAGAGACTGGCAAGTCAAAAGTATTTCTTTCTGACAGCAATTGGCTAGGTACAATTTTATTACACTTTTATGACATTAATATCCTTGGGGACTGTCAAGCATGATCATTAATCATTTGCCCCCTTTCTAACCACCTCCATCTACTGAAATTCATCTTCCAGTGCTCAGGTATGAAGCACGGACAGGATTTCTCATGGAAGGTACATGAGTACAAGAGTTATGCACTCCAGTGATCTTACTAGTATATTTGTTTGAGGAGTTGAGGAAAAGGATGTGAGGAAGTGAATGCTGATGATACTGTTTCCGGAAGATACCTGCAAAGGTTTTTGTGATTTGTGGGAACTGTGGTGGAAGCCTAGGGCAGCAGGAGCAGGCAGGAAATAGTCTTGGTCTAGAAGTCCTTGTTTTCAACATGTTTGACTGTACTCTTGGAGAAATGTAAACTTTGGTGTAATCATCGGGGCCATTCTTCAGGAAATGAGAGGAGACCATCACTGTCAAGAGTTTGTTTGTTTTATTCTTAAGTATTAAAAATTGAGTAGCTGAGACCCTTGCATGGGCACCAGAATACGACACCTCTTCATGAACTATAAAGTAATTAAAGCTTAATTTGATAGAATTCCAAGGATTCAGATTGCTTCAGAAGAAGAGAAGTGGGAAGAAAAGACCACGAGACCAGATAGCACTTAAAAGGGTCTCAGGTAGGAGGTTTTCTACCAAGAAAGAACTGATAGTTTTATCCAAAAGTGCCCCTTTAATATCTTCTTTATTTGTTTAATTTTAGGATTTAACTCTTTTATTATTATCTATTTTGGAGCCTAAAATAGGTGAGAAATGGATTTGGCTTATCTTGGGCTCCCAAGTGTGAAGAATGCATTCCTTTTTTCATTGGTAGTCTTTTTCAGGGGTGCAAAATACCTGTTACCTATAAGTCTTAATTCATCCTATACCTTCTTAACATTTATAACAAACACCCCCTCATCCATCATGCCCTTCCTATTCTTTCTACCATCTCCCTGGTTTAGGTAATAAAGCCTCAATATATACTCGCCCCTTATCTGATCTGTCTGTTTTAATTCTCTTCCTTTTTGCATGCATGTGTGTGCATGCACAAGCATATACGATTATGCATTCCCACATTCACATACATGTATACACAAGAATGTCAGTATGACTGCTCTTCAAGACACATGTTATTATGTATGTACCTTGCTTTCAATGTCTCTTATTTTTTCATTTAAAATCTAAACTCCTCTCCTACTATTGAAACTCTCCATTGATTTTTACTTCCAGTATAAACTCTGATAGAATTTAACATGACCTGCCACGTATCCTAGCAGCTTATTATGGAAGCATTATCCTCTCCTTCTAGATTGTGAATTCCCACAAGTCAGAGACAATGTTTTATTGATTTCTCTATCTCTATAATAACTAGGGTGTGATTTTCACATAGTAGGTGTTCAATATATGGGTGACTGTTTTCAGTGATTTTTGAGGGTGATCTCATCTAGGCCATTAGAAGAATCTGATAAAATTATCCCCTCTTTTTCCCTTGTGAGATGTATTTTTATAAAAACCTTCAAAAAGATTTATTATAGTTCTCATCCCTTGACAATTCTTAAGGAACTGTTTTTATTTATTAATTTTTTTCTATTTATACTCTCTCCTCATCCTGCTCATATTCTGACATTTCACCCTGTCAAATGCACACAAAACCCTTTTCTCTACATTATAAAACTTTCAGACCTATTTTATAATTACTGAATTTCAAGAGGGCTACATCCTGCCTGCCTTGTGGGAGATTTCTTATATAGCATATTCATATCCCCTATAGTACATGGATCCTTATTTACTTTGATCAGAGTAAAATGCTTCCCCCTTTGATTTTGGACTAGTTTCTCTTGTCACTTATAAAATGTAGAATTCAAACAAATTCCTTATTCTAAATCTCTGAGACATACTATAACGCAGAAATGCTAGCTTTGGGAATTACTGTTCCTTTCTGTAATCAGTGTCGCATACAAAGCTTCAACCCAAGTATACAAACACTGCACCTTAGAACTGCAATGCACTTCTTGAATCTTCCAGAGTAGACGTTTTTAAACTCTTAGCCCCAGGACTATTAACATTCTTAAGACTTCTCAAGATGTTACCTATGAGAAGAGCTGTAACTTATGCTAGTTTTGCTTTTATCTCTCTTATAAAACTTGGGTTCCAAATAAGATTTTACTTTGGAAAACAACATGCGCAACATTACCAAAGCTTTAAAAAAAAAAGTGTAATCAGCAATATTAGAGATTAAATACAAAAGCATGGAAACTTGATGCTAACCTTAAGCAATCCTTCAAATAGTAGAAGATTTTTAACACCTATTTCTAATTATTAATGACCTCCCCACCTGAAAGTCACTTATGGAGGTAGAATGTTATTGCTTTCTTTCATACCCACTGCCACTCATAATATGGTTTAAGGTTCTTTGAGTATTTACTGAGTCCCTCTGTGTGCCAGACATTAGATATTGCTAGTTATAACTAGTTCAAACAAACAAACAAAAATTAGATATGGTTCTTGCAATAGTCTGAATATTTGTGTCTCCCCAAAATTCGTACATGAAATTTAATTCACAAAGGTGATGATATTAATAGATGGATCCTTTGGGAGGTGATGAGGTCACTGGGACACAGCCCTCATGAATGGGATTAGTGCCTTTCTAAAAGAGGCCACAGGGGTGCCTGGGTGGCTCAGTCAGTTAAGCCTCCAACTTTGGCTCAGGTCATGATCTCACATTTGTGGGTTCGAGCCCCGCATCGGACTCTGTGCTGACAGCTCAGAACCTGGAGCCTGCTTCAGATCCTGTGTCTCCCTCTCTCTGCCCCTCCCCCACTCATGCTCTGTCTCTGTCTGTCTCAAAAATAAATAAAAAAATTAAAATTTAAAAAAATAAAAGAGGCTTCAGACAGATCTTTTGTCCTCTGGGGATAATAGAGAAGTCTGCAATATGGAAGAGCGCCCTCACCCAACCATCTTGGAACCATGATTTTAGACTCTCAGTCTCCAGAATCATGAGAAATAAATTTCTGTTGTTTATATGCCACTAACTTTCTGGCATTTTGTTATAGCAACTTGAACCTAAATGGACTAAGGCAGTTACCTAACCACATGTACTTTAGTGAGTATTACTTATTTATATCCGTTGTCTCTGATACTACGGAAGAGCCTTAGATTACTTGGTTGATTAGTTAGTTGTTTACTTGTTTGGTTGGTTGGTGCATCTATTCACTAATTTGACAAGTAAGACTGTGTCAGTGGTTACATTGAGATTGGACAAAATCATGAAATTCTGCTAATTGTTCTTAGATATTCAACACTCTGTCAACGATGTACCGTGTTCCGACTTTAACATAGAATGGTTACTTCTAATACTAGTCCCAAACTTAGCATTACCTTTTCATTTTTCTTTTGTGTTTTTTTTTCTGCAGACTTGTACCTTCTTGTCTCTTGTGAGGCCAAAACTACTTCTCATCAATCTGTGAATTGCTCCATTTCCTACTGTTCCTAGTGCAATTATTTGCACATATAGTGTCCTCGATGATATGTCTGAAAATACCCGTTGTTATATGTCTGTATTTCTGACTCTACCAGTGAGGAAAATGATTGAAATATTGCAGGTTTTTTTGAGCTTCATGCTGAGCTCTAGCAAGGAGGGGAAATATTTTTAGCAAGAATATTATATCATGAATTCCTGCATCAAGCAAAGGGTTAAACTGAGTGACCTCCAAAACTTCTTCTACCTCTTAATTTTTATGATTCTGTGTTATTGCACAAGGGTGCAATTTTATAAACAGAAAAATAAGTTTGCCTTTGGGTGTTAGTCTTTCACATCCTTCAATTTGAGTTTTCATTGGATTTACTATAACCATTAGCACAATGTTCTTTGCATTGTCCCGAATGTCAGGAAACTTGGCTCTGCTTCTTAACACAGTAATGTTTTCGTTATGAGCTATCCTGCAAAGTTTTCTATACCTCTGTGACACCCACTTTGACCCAATCTTTTTGTTTTTGCTTTTATTTTTGTTTTTTTCAAAAAAAAAGGAATTATTTTAAGGTATATGTATGTGATTCTATTTGTGTATGCACATGTTCTGCCGCAGGCGTTTCCTCTTCATATTCCTCAGGCATATACCTTTTATATAGTCTTCTAATTAATGTTGATTTAGTACTTTATGGATTGCTCTAGATGCTTTGGCAAAGTCACAGAAATAAGAGGACCTGCCCTAGGCTTTGCAGAGCATGGTCTAATTGGTGAGACCTAAGAAATGCTAGAGAATGATAATCTCAGATGTCTTGAGACAGTTTAATATACCATAAGAAAGGATCACCATATAAGCCAAAAGATAGTTCCAGCAGTGAATTATTTATTAAGAAAGAGTTCTTGGAGTCTAGGCTTGTCATTTTATTCATGGAAAGGCCATTTATGAAGGTGGATAGCAGAGGAATGGCAATGGCCAATGCAAAAAGTTGAGATGCCAAAAGAATAAGGCCAGGTGATGGTAAATGGGTTGAAGCAAAAACAACCCACATAATCAAGTTCAAAGACAAGAATGGAAAAGAGACAGAAGATGGGCAGGATGAAAGGGAATTTAAAAGGAAATTAGTAGAATTTAATATATGATATGAAAGACAATGGGGAACCAATCTACATGATATGCGTTAAGTGAATATGGTATTTGAGATAGAGTTAGCTAGATGTATAGGAGCAGCAGAAAGTTAAGAAAGCCATCTGAAAGTTGGACACAAAAATCCCTCTGTAATATATTAACTTGCTCATTATCATGGTTGTGGAAGTGAAGAAGGGATAAGTATGAGATATGACTGGATTTGATGACCAATAATTTTATAAGCTAATTCTTTTGGTTCTTTTTAGTGAAGTTATGTTTTCTTACTGAATGCTACCTCTGGTCTATGAGTAGGGCAAAAGAATGAGCATAATAAAAGACATAGCTATTATGATTGCTATTATTATAAAATCCCTGTGAAGATTTGAAGAGAGAACGATAGTCTTAATGTGGTGTTTTGTGGGCCAATGCTATGTTAAACAGCTATTACTTTTTACCCTAAGGTGGCTTCATACTGAAGATAGGTGAAGTGATACCCAGGAATATAGCTTGTGGAATGTGTAGGGATCAGTTCAAATAAAAGGCACCATATAAATGCAGGGTGTCATTACCAATAGTCATAATAGTGTTGGTTGTTATGTTGTCTTGGAAAGTTTACAAGAACTAATTGCAATGGTTGCTCATACAGCAGCCATAAGCTGTAAGAAATAATCTTTTGAGTCATAATATTAAATATGTCCAGAGGCAGCTAAACAGCCTTTGGAAATAAATGAGACTGCTTTGATTTTTACCTGTGACAATGCACAAATCTGGCATTTTCTGATTTGGAAAAATTCCGAGTCTGGAAATTAAACTGTCAGAGTTGAAAAGTACGGGAATGTGGAGACCAAAAACTGTTTAATCAAAGTGCTAGATACTTTTTCAAAAGGGGTAGGAAATAGATTGTCCACTAACAATGTAACTGTGTGAAATGCATCTTCTGAGCAAGAAAAGATTGAAGAAGAGGAAGAAGGGTAGAGAAACAGAAGATTGCTTTTCCAATGGTTATGAGAAATAAAATGATTCTTTCTCTTTTTAATCTATTATGCCAGACATAATATCAAATATTACATAAACTCGATCTTTACCTTCAAGGAAAACACTTGCCCTTAAAATTCTTTTATAATCCAGTCATACAGTTTTCTGGGTTTTAAAAATATTTGATGGAAAATCAAAAAACATGTTATTTACATCATAAAAAGATAGAGACAGACAGACAGAGATTTCATCTTTAAATGTAAATATTTCTATTCCTGCTATAAAGAAAGTACTAACAGAAGGTGATGGTGAATATTTTATATATTGTTTAACTCTTGAATTATTAGTGGACATGTGGCACTGGATTATAAGTTCTAGAGTCACTATTAATGTTATTCTAATAGATCTTTGTTATCCACAAATTGACCAGTATGTAGCCACTTAATTGACATACTGAAAATGTCATAGTACATATCATGCTCTATAATTTTAAACTTGGGAAGAGCAATTAGGAGAGATGCAGTAGGATTTACTGCAAATAGGGGCTTCCTCTGTTTAAAGAGTGCTTAAGACAGTGTGGCTCTTTTAACTAACAAAACTTATGCATGTTAAAATAAGTAGATATTAAGAATTTTGAGAATTTAATAAATGACATTTTTGACAATTTACTTGATTCTGTAACTTACTTGAGAAAATAGAAATCTCTTCTCTCCTTTCAATCATTTCTCTCTCTATTTTCCAGTAGTCACTATAAGTGTGGAGACTTTATTCTGTTTCCTGTATGGAGGTGAGGGGAAGGCACTTCACTCAGCAATGTCAATGTAAGGAAACTGATCCTCACTTTAAGGTTATAGAGCAAAGCGTCAGTCATGATACACAACATTGATAACACTGATGATTCTGAATGCAAGCCTTCTTGAGAGAATATTTGAGAGCAACTAGTTGCTTACATTTCTATCCCTTATCCTCTCTACAATATTGCTTGCATCTTCCTTGGGAGTTTTCAAATGATCTTAAACCTAGGTTTGAAGCTGCCTTTATCTTCACTGCATTCTCTCTTCTCTAGTACAAGTTTAAACAAACAAACAAAAATATCAATTGTTTGGTAAGTCTCAGTAACAAATTCCAGATATATGTATCTAGTTCCTATGGATAATTTTATTTCTATGAAAGTCAGAGATGCTGATAATTAACGTTCTTCGACTTAAAGCCTTTTGACAAAATTTCACAGAAAAACCTTAAATGCATGGAATTGCTAAATATCCCATTTTACTTCTCACCTATTCTGGCTGGTCACATTTTAACCCATTTTGCCATCAAGTTACAGAGAATTGTGAACATACAAATAGACAGTTACCATCATTGTATCATCAGAGTGATATAACGATCTTCTATGTTCACTAACCTGTCTTCTTTATTCATTAAACTGTGACTAGATTCTTGCCCAGTACCTGATAGGATATTGATTAATTGATACTTATTGAATAAATTTGGAGGGAAGATGTAATCTTTATTCTGTTGGTGGTCCCATAACTGAATGCTTTTGTCAAAATTAATAGCACTGTACACCAAATTAATTTATTTTATTGCATGCAAATAAAATGTTTTTTAATGAATGCATGCTCCGTTCTTAAAGGATCCATGCTTGTTCATTCACTCTCTACTTCATTCGTCAGCCATTTTTTGAGGAACCGCAATATACTTGGCACCATGTTCAACTGTAAAGAGATACAGGTAAATAATCTCTACCCCTCCCGCCAGTAGTTTGTCTGCTTCTCCACCTATGTTTTATGCCCCTACCTCTCATAGTTCCATTTTGTTGTTAACCTGACCTTACCAGAGTTCATGGGTCTTAGTTCCTTAGAGGACAGGAGGTTCAAATATGCTGGATCTTTGGGCTCAGAGGCTACAGCAGACTTAAAATGACTCAAGACTAGAATCTACTCCCATTTCAGTGATATCATGGGTGACAAGTAGCTGTGGACATTTATTTTAAAAAATACTTGCTGACTAAAGTATGTTTCATGTTCAAAAGATGAAAAATAAAATCATCTGTAGTTCAGTCAATAGATCTTTATTTGGTGAAAAGGGTAATGTGGTGAAGTTACTAAATAAAATAGGAATAGTAAGAGTATTAGTGCTTTGAATGTGTTGATCAGACTTGGTTTTCTACCTAATGTAATTCAGTTCTGTTAAAGTTTCCATTCACCCATATGATTCAGCCAAAGTGATCCTTCCTTGAGCTCATAAACTGTGATTAAATCAAACAATTCTTCTTCTCAATGATTCGTTTAGAATCTAAAATAGCAAATACTTATTAAACATTTGTTAAGTACCAGGAACTGTTCAAATTGTTTGCTTTGTATTAACCCATGTAATCATCATAACAATCCAATGAGGAAGGTAATATTGACATCCTCATTTTATAGATATAGAATCTGAGGCACAGAAATGAAGCAATTGCCCAGAGATAAACAGCTATGAATTACAACACTGATTCAAACTTCAGTCCCCTTATGCCAGTTTTCATGTTCTTAACCACTATTTTATTCTTCACATGACCCAATTCTGGCCATGAGATGTGAGAAATAAAATTGTTGGGAATATTTTAGGGACTATTCTTATATTTGAGTATTGAACTAACACAAAAAGGAGGAAATTGCTGGAACCACAGAGATGCAAAGCCAGAAATCTGACCTGCCCCTCTGGAGTGTGTCCTACCTTTGCATTCATTAGGAGAGATAATAAATATCCTTTTTACCTAAATCCTATGTCATGATTTTCTCTTGTTTTACAGTCAGAAGCATCCAAGAACTAATTAATATATTGAATGCTAGTCCAACTCCTCATCACATAGCGAGTATATTACATATTATCTTATGTGATTCTCACAACCTAAAATAGGTTTTATTATACCCTATCAAGACTGGGTTAGAGAGACTAATTAATTTGCCACAAGCATATAGCACATAAGAGGCAGAAGCCAGTATACTGGACTCTGCAGCTCATGTTCTTAAACACCTTGCATAACTGTTTTTCCCAATCATAAAGTTATTACATAATAATAACCTGCCAAGGGGCACTGTGGTGTCTCAGTCAGTTAAATGTCCAACTCTTGATTTCGGCTCAGGTCATGATCTTACTGTTTGTGAGATCAAGCCCCATGTTGGGTTCTGTGCTGACAGCATGGAGCCTTCTTGGGATTCTCTCTCTGCCCCACTTCTCCTCTTTCTCTTTCTCTTTCTCTCTCAAAATAAAGAAATATCTGTTAAAAAAAATTACCTGCTTATCCAATGCCTGTAACACAAAGCAAGTTTTACCTTTTACAATAAGAAAACAACATATAGGTATAGATGGTTCTATCTCTATCAATACTTAAGTCAAAGAACAGCCATAGAGCAAGTTCATTACACTATCTATCTTATGCCACTAAGCAATTAGATTGAATCAAAAATACTGCTCTCCTCTGATTGATTTATACAAGTTAAGCCAATTAAAAGCAAAACTGTTGATACTTCTCTTATTTTGTCTTGCTTTTAATGTAGGTTAAAAGAATCTCCAAATTGAATTTTACTTAGTTATGCCTACCCATATGGCTAGTCTTTAAATATATAATGTGTGTGTAGGTGTGTGTGTGTGTGTGTGTGTGTGTGTTTTATTGCACCACCTTTTTGAAGAGGAACAAGAAAAATGTTGGTGTCTGAAAAATGTAGATATTATGGTGAAAGCACACAAACACAAGAAATATAAGAAATGGATTAATGTCTAAGAGGAGAGGTGGCTGTATGATCATGATTTCTCATAGATGAAGTTTAAGCCCATCAATTATCAATAGCTGTGGGCTTTGGCTAAGTAAATTGTCAGTGCCCACCATTGGTGTTTATAGCCTATGACAAGAGGCCCAAGCTTTACTCAAACTCACACCCATTTGTCTTTGAAATGCACTGAGTGGCAAGCATTAAAAATAGATGAGTTCAGTTTCACAAGACCCATTGACAGTAATCAACAGCATGCGTAGGGAGAACAAATTAGATTTTTAAAACCATTCAGCTGAAATCATCAATGATTCTTCTGATCCTACAAGTAATGGAATGAGTTTAACAAAACAGAGTTATCGTTTGGGCGCCTGCTTCTAAAATGAAGAACAAGGCTATAAAAATAACTTTCATTTCTGAAGGGCCTTCTTCCTAAACAATGATGGCTTTCTCTGCAGGGAATAGAGAATTCTCTTAGCATTGCTGGACTCCAGACTTCCTGGAAACACGCAAAAGGACTGTATTGTTCAACACTACACCTTTCGTGGTGGGAAGCAGAGAAAGAGAAGGGTGTGCACTGGGTGGAAAGCAGGCTCTGGAAGGTTAATATATGACAAATGCCTCGGGCCCAGTGCTCAGCCCTTGCCTAAGCCTGTCTCTCTCATTCTGTTTCCTGGCAGGGATGTAAACTGGAAAATAGCAAAGGGTCTTCATGAACAATTGTTCCACTACTAGATTCACTAGAGGCAGTTTAGGGAAAAAGGCAATTCAAGTTTGAGTGTTTCTTGCCTTTTCCATTTTTCTTATATGCCTTTTCCTGACTTGTAAGTGTAGAGAGTAAAACCATTTGATCAACAAATCAGTTTTAAAGTCTTCTATACCTGTTCCTTTTAAGAGATGTCCATTTTAGAAAAAGATACCAGTAGGACAGCAGAATTAGATTTAGTATTTAGAAGTATATAATGAATTGTACTGTGCTTTTTTGTAATTAAATTGAGAAACTGAATGTATAAATATCTTAGCTAATTCATCATGGCTCCTTGGTTTCCCCTAAGCGTTGATAAATAGCAGTGGAATTTTAGGCATCAGAGGGGGAGATGTTTATGTCATCAAGGCTGTCCTCTGCCCTGTCAACTCACACTGCAGGGTGAGCACATTGCATAGCCAGGGCTATTCCTATGAGTCTTATCAGGATTCGGTAAGTTAATACTCAGGGATCAGGTATATGCTGAAAAAAATACCTCCCTCCGCATGACATTTGGGGGACCTTCTTAGAGGTTGTAAACATCAAAATAATCTCATTAAGATTTTACATCCTATTTCTGGGATGAATCTCTATCAAAGGTCTACTTGGCAGTCCTGGTGAGGGGTGGATTGATTGGAACAAAACTGACAATAAAATGATGGATTTTCTCCCTCTCATTTCAAATGTAAATTAATGTCCTTTGATTCTTGGGAAATACAGCCATAGTTCTGCCACTCACCATGGCACAGAGAGAGCCGCCCTCTGGGGATATCATCTCCGACAACCAAATGGACCCATTGGTCAATAAGTAAAGAAAAGCTCTCAGGGTATCTTCCCCAGAACAAGCACAGGGGTGATGGGCCAGTGGAGTTTTTGTATTCATTAGGCTAAGAAATATTTTGAACAACTTGTTTATTGCTACTACTATATCTTAAACCCTTTCAAAAATGCTTCAAGATGAACAGTCCCACTTGTGCTGGACACATGAGATTTACCTGCTGGGTCTATAGGGACAAAACTGTCATTTCTTTTTATGATTTTGTCCCTTCCCCAGGTCCCCTACTTTCACTGTTGGCTTCATTCCCCCACTTTGCTCTCACTGCTCCTTTACACATTACCCAGGGCTTCTCTTCCTGATGGCTGTGCCTGTTTCTGCTTTATTCCCTTTGCTCTTCACACTCACACACAGATTTTTCTCTGTCCTGTTTACAAATTGGCACTGCATAAAAACTCCACGTATGGGATGAAGGCCAGGGAGTGTTGGGAACAATACATGCCAGAATGCGTCTCCATGGGAGCAATGGGCAGTGTTTGCCTTGGTCTCTGTTTACACCCCCTGCTTACATCACTTACACAGTGATGGGCAGGCATTTGATGAATGAATGGGTGGATGGATAGAGAGACATATGGACCAGGTATAAAGGCTATACATGTTTCATAGAACCCTGGGGCCATTTTTGTTTCATAGTTTTACACACACACACACACACACACACACACACACACACCTTTCTCTTCAACTTTTCAAAGAATGGATTTGTGTTAACAATCTCTCAGGCCAAATGATGCTGTGAAGAAATATCTTCACTTACATGCAGGACAGCTGCATAAATTGCTTAAGATCTAAGCTGACGGGGGTGCCTGGTTGGCTCAGTCAGTTACGTGTCTGGCTCTTGATTTTGGTTCAGGTCATGATCTCATGTTTTGTGAGATCAAGCCCTGTGTCGGGTTCTGTACTAACAGCACAGAGTCTGCTTGGGGTTCTCTCCCTCCCCCTTTCTCTCTCTCTCTGAAAATAATCAAATAAATATTTTTTAAAAAAGGTCTAAGCTGACTATGTTTGATAATGCAAATTCAGGTCATAGGAATCTGCAGATGGACTCTAAGCTTCTACACTGGATTTTTTCTGACAGCAATGACTGTGTTCTGGGAGTCTGTGGTGCAGTTTAATCACAACACACACACACACACACACACACACACACACACACACACATTGGGTGTTTTGATGTTATTGTTGCCTTATTTGTGCTGAGTGGCTGAAGTTTCTTATAGTAATGATGTGAGTTGAGAGATGATATAGTACAGTCCCTAAGAGCCATTCTCATGTATGAGTCTAAATGCTCCTTCTGCCTCCTGGTAGCTCTGTGAACATGGCAAGTCACTGAAGCACTCTGTATTCTCTGTGTTTCAGTTTCCTCATCTAAAAAGTAGAGGTGATAATAGTGCTTATCTCCTAAGTTTTTGTAAAGATAAATGTGTTAGTATGTAAAGAACTTAGAACAGGGCCTGGCATGTGGCAAGTGCTATATAAAGGGCAGCTATGATGAGATCAATTGAAGTATTGTTACAATAGCAAAATCTGTTGACATACATTTTCTTGTTTGTTTGTTTCCTGAGTAGCTATGACCTCAATATATTATCCCTTCACTGATTCAGCAGGTCAGTGAGCAGTGCAAATGATGGGTATTATGGTAGTCACTGGGACTGCATAAGGAATAAAACAGACATGTTCTCTGCCCCCACTGAACTTATCTCATAGTGGAAAAAAAAATTTTTTTAAAGAAGGAAACACATACACACACATATATATAGATGTAGCTATATCTAGATAAAGATACTTCTATTGATCTATCATCTATCTATCTATCTATCTACAAGATGGCTTCAGATGATAAAGGCTCTAAAGATTATGCAACAGGGCTAAAGAGATCAGGAGAGCCTGAGTGGGGTGGAAAGGGAGCTGAGAACCAATGGGAGGAAGCTAATCATGTATAGAGTGGGGGAAGACATTCAAGGGAACAGCAATGCAGGGCCCCTAGTGATGAGGAGCTTGGGCATTTTTGCTGCATAGAAACAAGGCAAGAGGAGGAGTGACAGCAGATGAGGCCAAGTCAAGTACAGCTGGCCTGTTCTGCTTACATTTCCCTCATAATTAAACATAAGCTATCTGGACTACTCTTAAATTTCCAAGGCACAGATAGAGCTCAAATTTTCCTGAAATATCATCTCCTGTCTTGTGAATTTCTGGGGTGAAAATACACAAATGCTCATAAACATACACACTTACACAAAAGGCATATGCCTATCTTTATTCAGGCTTCTGATTAATCCAGTTTTAATCCATCTACTTAATTGTGCTTTCTTATTTTCTCTTTCTTTATCCTCCAATTGCTCCACTGGGTGGGGGGTCTGGAGGGCAAACACATTCATTATGTTTCCAGCAAACAAGATAGGAATTGCACTGCAGGGAACAAAATTAAATTTACAGCTTTCCCTTGTACATGTCATAAACTATTGATTTAACACAAGAGGAGGGAGTTGCAATGATGGGGTGCAAAAGCAGTGTAGAGCCAGGTTCTGGCCAAGGGGATGTTAGTTGTGACTGCAGATAAAGTTCTGGCTTCTGAGACCACCTCTTGTCTCCAGCCAAAGGGAGAAAGGTAGGTAAACTTCGTTTATATGCTGAATGTACAGAATTTCAACCTATGACCATTCCCTGCTCAGCAATACTAACTTTATGGGGTGCCAGAGTGGCTGACAGTTGAGTGTCTGACTTCGGCTTGGGTCATGATCTCATGGTTCATGAATTTAAGTCCTAAATCGGGCTTGCTACTGTCCGTGCAGAGCCCACTCTGAATTCTCTGTCCCCTACTCTCTCTCTTTGTGCCCCCAACCCACTCATTCTCTCTCTCAAAAATAAACATTTAAAAAAAAGAAATACTAACTTTATGCCTGGACAAAGCATTAGTGATCAGTATAGGAAAGTTAGATTCAGTGAATGTTTCCATCTACTATCCCTGGTATGTTAGAGCTGCATGGGATAATATTTTAAAGGAGCAAGTGAGGTGTCAGACTCAGAGAGAGAGGCAATAGTTGATAAACACCACCCACATTTTTTTTGAGAGAGAGTGAGAGAACAAGCAAGGGAGGGGCAGAAAGAGAGGAGGACAGAGGATCCAAAGCAGGCTCTGCACTGACAGCGGAGAGCCCAACATGGGGCTCAAACCCACGATTTGTGAGATCATGACCCGAGCCAAAGTTGGACACTTAACCAACTGATCCACCTATGCACCCCAACCACCCACTTTTAAGTGATAGAACTAGTTCTCTTCCTACAGGAAGCCTTCATTGATACCTTTGTACTAGACATGGACAATACGTGGTCCCTTAACACTATACACATGGCAATTATACGGTTGCCTATTACTGTCTTCACTAAGCTGGAGGCTCAGTGAAGAGAATGTATTATGTGCATGCTTATATCTGAAGTGATGAGAAGAGATCTGAAACATAGTTACTCTGTATCCATTAGTTGAATTAGCAAGCCCATGTTGATTTCAAATGAGACAAGATTAATTACAATAAAACATCCTCTCCACTCAGAGGTCTTCACCTCAAAACCTCTTCCTTGTCCTCACTCATTTTCTTTACTATTTGGCACAATTCTTAGGAGATGAAATAAGGAATGAAAGGGAAGGAGAATGGGCTAGAGTTTTAAAGGATTTAACTATACTGTCTTTTGCTCTATCCATCCTAATAGGGCATTGTTGGGTGTTAAATCTGACAAAGGAAACCAGATGCTTGTTGATAACTGTGTTTTGCATAAGTAAATAGAACAGGAATTTAAGAAGCAAGATGAGTGGTTGAGTTAAAAAGCACCATTATCCAACATTTGTTCAAATAGTCACCATATTCATGATTCAAAGAACCCAACTCAAGCTGAGAATTTAGTGGGAACAATGTTAAAATGCAAAACAAAAGTCAATAATACTTAAAAACCTTCTCTGGCAAACTTTAGCCTCAACTATGAATCTGTCTAGACAACCCAGGATGCATATGTGATTCTTATTCCCAAATGGGAAGCATATGAAAACTGTAAACTATATATGTGTGGCTTTCTGCCTTTTTCTTTTCTTTTCATTTTGTTTTCCCTCTTCTCCAAGCTCCTTCCTTTTTTCCAGACCCAGGAACCTCTAATGACCGTTGCTCCTACTAGGGTCAGTGATCAAGGAGTCCAGGCATAGGGGAACAGGTAGGCTGACAGGCAAGCCATGACAACCGTAAAGAAACCTGTGCTGTAGGCATTATAAGAAGGAGAACAAAGCCTAGAATTACTGCCAGAACAATAGGTCACAGAGATTTATCAAGGCCGGGACATCTTTTGAAATTAAAGCTTTCGAATGCAAAGTACACACACACGCACACACACACACACCTACACACATGTACGTATATACATATGTGTGTATGCACACATATACATACATACCTACTCACATGTGTAGAGCAAAAGACATAAAGACAAAATTGTAACAGTAACACACACAGCCAGGTAATACCAATCTTCTTATTTCTTTTAAATTAAATCTGCAAACTTATTTTGCTGAATTCTTTAGAACCATGGTATGGTATTTAAGATAGGAAGTAGTGCAGTATTATAAAATGTGCCTGGGAATAAGCATCAAAAAACCAGAATTTAAATCCCAAATGAACCACTGACTTATTATATGACCTTATCGCATGAGCTTCCACTCTTGAGTCTATAAAATTGGGACAAAGGAGTTGAGCCCACAAAGGGTTACTCACAAAAGGAAACTGAGATGTGCTATGTAGAGGAGCTCTTTTTAAAACATTACACTGGGGAATCATTTCCCAACTCTGATTATAAAATGAGTCTTAAGGAATGAATTTATGAACTAGCTGAGCCCTCACTATATCCTGACTTCGCTGGAGAAAGAGTTAGAGACATCAGCTATAGAATCCATCCCTCCCACTTTTTCTGGGGGAGATTCTCCCAGGAACCAGGCCACTTCACCAAGCTGTGCAGGTCATGAAATATTGCCAATACCAATTCACACAAAATACGTGTACTGTCAATCACAGAATTTCTTAAAACAATTCTCTAAGACCACTTATTGCCAGCCACCTGAAGTTGTCTAAGACTTGAGTTAGGAGAGCAGTAATTTGTTATAGACTAGCATCAGAATTCATTTTCATATGCCAAAATGCTAATGTGAAGGGTGCAGAAAGAACCTTTGTCTCTGGGGGCGAAGGAGGTGGATCCATTAATGTTCTTTTTTTCTGCCCTACTTCTCTTTTATTTTATTCTCTGTTTGGGGGTGAGTTATTTTGACATGATTATGCACTCTCATTCCAGCCTCCAAATCCACTGTGCCCCACACTCGCCTGCCAAACTCCATCTACTTAGCCTGTGTGTGTGTGTGTTTGCACACACACATGCACGCATGTATTTTTTAGCTTTTTTGACTAAAAGGTTTTTTCAGAACAGGTCCAATAGAGATAAAGCCTCATATCCCTGCGAAACCTGGCATAGGAATTCAACAAAATTTTGAAGGAAAATCTGCTATGTCATATTTTTTTGTCGCAGGAATACTAGACCCCGATGCTCTTTGATTCAGAATATTTATTGGCACTAAACCCGTCTATGAGATAGTTTGGAATCTCCATTTGTTCTGTTGTGAGTTTCTTGGCAGTCAGCATTCCTAGTGTTCACTTAGGAGTGAGACATCTATGGATTTAGGGAGCTTCTGAAGGCCATGGTGTAGCCCTTTCTAACACCTAATCAAGGCTCAGGTCCCTGACCTGATTAGCCACAGGCAGAATAGTCATGAAGCTAACAGTTGGGATCACCACAAGTCCCAACAATACACCCACTGTTCTGTGATCATTCATTTTCAGTGCAAATAAATGGAGATAGCCACAGATTGTTCATTTAGTTCACTTTATGAATATGGCATGACTTGCTATTTACAGACTGGGATGGGGATAAAAATGTTTATTCTGATAACATAAAATCACAGTGCTATAGACACACTGGTGGATTGAATGGAAGCATCCTGCAGAAAATGTTATTCCGTGCTATTCTAAATGAGATCTTGTATCTTTCTTCCTCACTATGGCAAGTAAAATGCAAAGGAAAAGTGATGTTCCTTGTTCCCCAGCTAAGTGTATTCTAAAGATCAACTCTGATATGGCAGGTACTGGCCACTTGTGGCTATTTAAATTTAAGATAAGCAAAATCAAGGAATATTGAAAATTCAGTTCCTCACCTACAGTAGCTACTTTTTAAGTACTCAACAACCACAGGTGGCTAGGGACTATCTCATTGAGAATCGCATATAGAGAGTATTTTCCTCATTGTGGAAAGTTCTATCAGAGAGGACTGTAATTTCTCTAAATGCAGTCTGTGCAATTGTTCCTTCTGCTTATTAAAAACACAAATTTCTGGCATCATCCAAGACCTACTAAATTAGAATCTCTTGGGTGCAGTCTTCAAATCTGCAAGTTAACAAACTTCTCAAATATTCTCTATCTGCAGTGAAGTTTGAGAACATTTCATAGTGTATGTCCTCACAACCATTACACATTCACCAAAAGTGTTGCCAAATATATTTTATTAAAAATGATTCTCCCTTGCTAGTTTCTGTTTATGTTCTCTCTCCTCCCTCCCTCCCCCTTTTTTTGACATATATTCTCTCCCTATATTTTGGATCATAATATAATTCCTTTCAGGAATTTAGTAGTTCATAAATGGCTTGGTTGAAGTGACCACCAAGAATCTTCTCTTTGCCAGTGAGTGCATTGGCAAACATAACCGGAGAATAAAGTATAGAACATAGAAACACCTAAAGAAACTAAAAATTCTCATTAAAACTTCATCAATCATTAAGTTTTTTTTTCCAGTCTTCAATGATACCTTTCTCCTTTTGCCAATTCTTTGATTATTACTATTTCTAGAGGTTATACAGAAAAGTAGAACCGAGATCTCAGAGATGAAGGGACTCTTAAAAATAATCTTCCACTGTCTGCTTGAATTATGTCTATATCATCCTACACTTTGCCTAAGTTATAGGAATCATTTGCTTTGTGTTGGTCATGGTTAGGAGGTTCCCCATGGGTTTCTGTTAGTCTGGCAGGTTTGGAAACCAGTAATCTGGGCTCTGATTGGTCACTTCCATTGGTCCACCCTCACCCTCCTTCCTTAGTTGGCCTACCCAGTCATCACAGAGTCCTAGAGTATCTTTCCTTAAATGGAGTTGAAAGTGTCTGAACCATCTATCTACAGGTCCCAGTCCTGGCTATTAAGACTGTATAGGACATGCCTAATTTTCCACCTAACACTTCTTCCACAGAACTTGATTTTCTACTTGATGCTACCAATCACATTTCCTCCAGAGCTTTCCTTTCCCCTGGTTACATACTGAGTATGACTTGCTTTTGTAACCATTCTATTTTAGGTATAGTATTGTGCCATCTCATGATACTAGTATCTCTCGTACAAAATATTTCTAGTTTTATAAAGTTTAAGCATCTGACTTGGCCTAGATCATGATTTCATGGCTCATGAGTTCAAGCCCTGCATCAGGCTGTGTGCTGACAGTTCAGAGCCTGGAACCTGCTTCATATTCTGTGTCTCCATCTCTCTCTGCCCCTCCCCCACTTGCACTCTGTGTGTGGTCTCTCTCTCAAAAGTGAATAAACATTTACAATTTTTTTTCAGTTTATTATTTATTTTGAGAGGGGGGAGGGGCAGAGAGAAGGGAAGAAAGGAAATCCCAAGCAGGCTATACGCTGTCAGCACAAAGCCTGATGTGGGGCTTGAACTCACAAACCCCAAGATCATGACCCGAGCCAAAATCAAGTTGGAGGCTTACCCAACTGAACTACCCAGGTGCCCGAAAAGATTTCCAGTTTGATTGTATCCTTTAAAATTTAGCATTCTGAACTCTTTGTTTTCATCAGGAAAGCCTGACTTTATTCATAATATTTAATAGTCATAGACCGATCAAATCATACTTCCTGCCCACCAAAACCCAACCACTCTTTCATGTTCACTGCTGTTCATCTTGTTACTCCTCCCAAACCCCAAAGGTGTGTTCTGCTAATCTCACCACTGGTTTTAGATATTTATATATCAGATGAGGGAAGATGAGATAAAGATAAAGATAACCAGCATTCCTTCCTCCAACCCCAACCCAGATTAGAGGGGTTTTATGTGACCTCATGCATTCTTTTACTCAATTTTTAGCTTTTCAAGCAGTGATATCTGTTTCTTTCTGCTGCAGGTAGTACAAACTGATCTGATCAGTTCTAATACAAGTCAGTCCTAGAGGTCTCTTTTCCCTTCTTTCATTTTCTTTCCTGCAGTGTGGGATTATAGGTTTGCCACCCCCTGCCTAGGAGCTCTGAATGAGACCTAAAGAGAACTGGAATTTTCACCAGTATCCTAAATCACCATTATTAAGTCCAAAGAGCACATCCTGTACAGGAAAATTGCCGCAGCATATGGGCAGCCCTCTGCACTTCATATGTTATCCATCACATTACAGAGCCCTGCCACATGTTCCTGAGGCGGCCAGGGGAGAACTTGGCTCCGTGCGTGCTGAGGAGGGCCTCTTAATCTGTTTTACAGCAAACAGTTTTGCAATTACTGAGGGCATCATGGACCCAGCTGATATTTGAGCTTTGTCCTGACAAGTCTATAGCAAATAAACATATGACACCAAAAAAAATCCACTGAAATCAATGGAAAAGGAACTAGAGAAATGGAGGAGGGTTTATTGGTTTCAAATAGAGCAGGAAAAAGAAATTCAGCTCTCTCTTTGAAGAGTTTTTATTTTAGCTCATATATATATGTACACGCAGACATCAGGGTGTCAAATACAGATGTATACATAGATAGGTTTCACATGTATACTATATATACATTTCGGATATTTATACATTTATATGCTACACTCACACTCTCACTCATTCCCCTCTATGTTCATTAAATATTTATCAAGCACTTATATAAGTCAGACAACATGCTAAGCATTATGAAAGAAAAAAGATGATCAAAAATAGACCTCAGTGCCTGGCCTCATTAGAGAGTCCAGTGATTGAAAAGAGACATTAAATATATCATCTCAGAGATTAATGTAAAATTACACCTACCATTTGCTTCACAGAAGTGTATCATACTATGAGTCTGCAGGGAGAGTTTTTGTGTTAGTCTGATTGATAAAGGAAGACATTCAGGATGATGTAAACAGTTGAGCAATTGATATGTTCATGACGAGGTAACATAATGAAATAACACTTGAAGCAGTGGCTTGCAAACATGTTTTTTGTATTATATGCTCCAAATATGCATTTATTATGTGTAAATTACATGTATATGGTTCTGTCTGTGGATATTTCAATATTTTCAAAGCATAGTTTACCTTTAAGCTTAGGTAAAAATAAACAGAAATATAAGCTTCCCCCAACGACCCCTTTTCCAGTGCCCAGAGGACTATCTTGCATGCCCCATATAGGGTACACACATTCTACTTTGTATAAGCATTCTACTCTGGAGATCTTTTTGAGAATGTCATTAAGCTGACTGAACAAAATGAGTAGGGATGGTGAAAAGTGTGTGTCAAGCCCTCGAAGAAGTGGGGAGCAGTCTATGCTGGAAGAGCTGAAAGGGGCCCAGTATGGATGGGAGGGAGGAGGGACACTTAGGTAAACCTCAAAAAGACCTTAGCTTCCAGACCTGGCAGGGCTTTGTCAATCCCAGTGATCTCTCAGGTCACCAAGTTAAGACCAATGGGAAGCTGTGAAGTTTCATCTTTGGGTAAGAGGATTCCATTTGAATTTTGAAACGATCATTTTGAATAATTGCAGAGAATGAGTTTTACCAGAGCATATTAAACGCAAGCCGCTGATTCCATCAGTGAATGGGTTGCTTAAGACAAATTAAAGTTTATGAGAACACTCTTTGTGTACCGAGCTTTGTTATTAAAACTGCCTTTCTAAATTAGTCAAGGTACATTATATACCAAGTGGCATAACAAATATAATTGAATCTTTGGTCTCGTACTTCCTTGAGGTAGGCCAATATATATTTGTGATTGATAATTATCATGACAGTGTTCATCATCGTCATGGTTCTGAATTACATTTTCTACTAGCATATTGCTTTATTGTCTGAAAATATATACTAGGACAGCAAGTGCATGCCTTACTTACCTTAACTTTGTTAATCCTCACAAACACACTATGAGGTAGATAAGCCCAGGAAAACCACTAGGCTACTTATGTTAGAGGTTATCATTGCATGTTGTTCCACGATACTAGCTATTTGGGGAAATGTATCAAATTTAGAACACTTAGCTTGGTAGAGCTCTAGTTGGTCCGTTGGTTTTGGTGCTCTAAAAATAAGGACTGGCCAAAGACTATATATACAACTTATCTTGGATTTGCTTTTTCTTATTAATAGAGTAAATCTACCAGATCTTGTTAGCTAATGTATTGAATGAGTAGTTGCTAGCTACTGTTTAGAATAGGTTTTAGTTAAAAGCAAAGTGTTGAAACTATTCCCAAAGAAATCTCATGAGATTGAATGAGGAGGTTTCTAGTTTGAGTACCCCTCTGCCCCTGGAACCTGTTCTCAGCCCTAAGGAAAGGCTGAGAGATAGATGATCTAATTGACCCAATGCCAATTCTCCTCTAACTACTATGACAGCCCACCCATGGTTTTCTATGAATTTGTAACAACATTATGATTATCATCTTATAAAAGTTCTTATTCTGAATTAAATCCACTATTGGTTTTATTACTACCATAATTCTATAAAAAAAAATAAAAATAATTTTCTACACACCGCTGCATGAGAGTTGGAATAATGGTCTGTAGTCCATTTAACAAAATGGGACAGTTTGAGGATTCCAGGTTGCTCTTATTTTTTTCCTTAATTACTAGAATCGTTACTGGGAAATGTGTGGCCTTTCCAGCACCAAAGCTGTTTTCATTTTTTGTTAAGTTCTTTTGCCTAGTCAATTTTGTAAAGAGATAGCACAGTTTGATAAGTCATCTTTTCTTAGGAGAAAGCAAGCTCTCCATAGCATGTGGCATAATTTAGAATCATTATTCAGGAGAAACCCTGCAGAGCTTAGCTCCTAAATATGGAATTGCTCTCATTTTCCTATAGTTGAGTTGAGTCATTAGCTAAGTCAAGTAGGTACAGTCTGAGAAATCCCTTTGTATTCTCAGATGGTCTAGAGCAGCCGAAAGATATCAGAGGGGCTTCAGCTTTACAGGAACATCAATAGAGCCTGAAATCAAACTCCAAGGAATTTTGGAACAGTGCATGTAGTGGCTCTAAACATTCAGATTTTTGTTTTGTTTTGTTTTATTTTGTTTTGTTTTGAGAGGAGGATTTATTTTTCAGTTTAAACATTTTTTTCTATTTGTATGTCTTTACTGTGGATCTTTTTTTTATTTTCTAAATGTATGTTTTTGGAGAGACAGAGAGACAGAGCATGAGCAATGGAGGGGGAGGGGTGAAGAGAGAGGGAGACACAGAATCTGAAGCAGGCTCCAGGCTCTGAGCTGTCAACACAGAGCCTGACGTGGAGCTCGAACCCATGAACTATGAGCTCATAACCGAGCTGAAGTAGGTCACTTAACCAGCTGAGTCATCCAGATGCTGCCCCAATGTAGGTCTTTTCTTGTAAGTAAAAAAAAAAAAGCTTACAAAAATTATCCATACTATCATAGAAAAGTAAACACTGATAATATTTTGGTAAATTTATCTCTAGTTGTTTTTCAAACATTTAATTATTTATTTGTACAGGTGAGACCATGCTCAGAGGATCTCCTTTAATACAGTTGATATTTATGTGCTTCATAGTGTATAATTGTTTATAAATTTAGGTAAGGGGTGTGTGTATGTGGGTGTGGGTGTGTGCATGTCTGTGTGTGTGTGCATGTCTGTGTGTGTGTGCATGTCTGTGTGTGTGTGCATGTCTGTGTGTGTGTGTGCTTACGATGAATTTTATATTGGGTCTGATTTTCTCGTTTTGCCAAATAAGTGAATTGGATTTGATCTCTAGATCTTATACAGGTTCTGCTTCACATGGTCTGTAATTTCCATTACCTCGATGAGAATTTAATCTATGTAAGAATGTTGACCACATGATTTCTCTTCCTGTGTATCTAGATGCCTAAAAGAGTGATCCTGGCATGTAAATATTGCCCATTCAAAATTTGTTGATAAATTAATTGTTAGAATAAAGGACCTAAGTGGAGGTGCAATTAATAGATTTTCTAAGTTACACAAGCTCAGTTTGGTGCAGCTGAGGCACTATATAGCAAAGTGGATTAGCAGTGCAGTGTCATAGCTAAAACAGCAAACTCTGAAGGCACATCACCTGGATATACACACCAGCTCCTCCATTTACTTGCTATGACCTTCTGCACATTTCTTAGCCTCAAAAGTATTGATTGAATCATAGAATGTGGGTAACAGTTGCATATAAATTATAGAGTGATTATTAGGAATAAATTAGTTTATACATAGAAAGCAGTTGGAAGCATATCTGGCACATAGCAAAGCGCTCAATAGTTGTTTGCTATTAATCACAGAGTGTATTGCAAGTTCTAGGGAATGAGAATAATCCCATAGAATGTCTGGACATTTAAAAATTTTTAAACATAATAAAATTAAAATAACTTTAGTACCTAAAAGTTATATCATACCTGATCTGGGGCAGGAACTAAATAACCTTGCTGAGGTAGAACAGTCCAATAATTTTGTTTACACAGGAGATAAGGGATGGTTAGATTGGTCTCAGGTCAGATCCAGAATAGTCAGATTAACTAAAAAGGAAAAAAAAAAACCATTGAGCAGAAATATAAGTAAATTCTTATTGCGTTGTTCCAACTAATTCTGGTCTTATGGCTAGAGTCCTGTGTCATTTCTGAGTGTCTCATTTAAAAAGAAATATGCATCTATTCAGCCGTCTCCATGTATCTAGAAGCAGGGGGCTAGCAGAGTTTGCAGTGTGGGAAGGTGGAGGGACTTCTTTGCTCTGTGTTTTAGAGAACAGATGAAGTTGAGTGACTTGCTTCTTCTCAGCAGAGTTGGTCAAGTTCCTGGAGTTTTGTCTCCATGGGCAAGTCCTGGCACATGGCAGATACTAAATCCAATCTGCAGTTTAATAGCAAAGTGCGATTTTCCTGTCCCACTCCTCTACCTTAACTAAACGACTTGAGGGAAGAAACTGAATTGATACACCAAAGGGGCATAACAGATAGATATTTTTCATTTTAAAAAAGACATACTCAAAGATGGAGAGGACATTGGCTTCTGTATTTAATTATAGTGAATTTTATGTGGTCCCTAAGCAAACCAATCTCCCTCAGGTCTCTAGACCTCTGAATATCCCCTTACCTTCTCTTGGATTACCCATTCCTGCTACTTAACACTTGGTTAACTCCCATACATCCTTAGAAACTCAACTGATGTGTGGCCATCCTTAGGAAACCCCTTCTTACTAGGTCCCAGATCTGCATTCCAGTTCAGGCTGAGAGAAATAAATGCCCTCCTTTATAACCCAGGAGCACCCTAGGCACATGCAGGTTTCTCTCATAGTCTAATGCAACATTCACAACTTCTATTACTTTTCTGCCTTCTTCATTGAATTACAAGATTCTTTATGTTAATGACTTTTTATTTCATCTCAGTGTTCTGATGGCCTACCTTTGTTCAATGTAAGGAAAGATATTTGAGATAATAGGGTTTAATAGGCTGTGTCAAGCAGAAGCTCTATACTAGTTAAGGATGGAATAGAGGCTATGGCTGTTTTCCCTCTCTCATCCGAGATTCTGTGGAAGGACTCTTGCAATCCTTAAAGGGGATCCAGTAGAATAGATACTACCTGGAAATACTTTATGAGGCAGAAATAGTTTACATATGCTAAAGTAGTGAAATTGCATTTCTTTAGTACATTTAGCAATTTAGATTTCTACCTGTTCAGCAGGTTTCTCTTCTCCAAATTAGTAGTTTGTATTATACCAATACATCCTCAAATTTTTCAAATTCTTCTAACATTTTTAGGTCAAATTAAAACTGCTTGTTCCCTCTCAGGACACTTTCTAGCCCTTGAGGTAGATAGCTACGTGCCTCTTTACACCACGTCCTTAACCATTATGACTTCTGGTACCAGGCATCACTCAGCATCAAACTCCATTTCCTGGCCCTCAGCCCCATGTGGTCTTCAACCCTTTCTTTCCGTCTCTAGCCTTTCTTTGGCCAGCCTTTTTTATTGGTAATAGAATCACCATTTTTCATTTTTCTTTCTGCTACCACATAACTGATATTTGAATTATTTCAACTAAAGCATCCATTTGCAATTTTTTAAAAAGTCACAATAGCCCTGCAAAAGAATACTTCCTTATTCTTGAATATTTCAAAAAGTTCTTTAAATGTCTAAGGATGTTTAAGTTGACAGGTGCAGACGTTAAGCTCATTCATCAAACAATAGCTAGAGTCCACTATAATTAAGAGTAATTAGCTATTTTACAAATGAAAGATATATTTATACGTTGGAAATTAAAAAAATAATTTGTTGACTTAAATAACCTCTAGGCCTTGATTTCATATGTTCGTTTAATTGAAAGTGATGACTAAGCTCAGGCGTCTCCTATGAAAAGCAAGTGTGTGAAATTCTAACACACTCATGAGGTCAGAAGAGTATAATTTACTAATTAAAGCACACTAAATGGCTTTAATAAAGTCCATATACTTTTGAATCAGCTTTACACATTCAGTTCAACATTTTATAAGTCATCTAGTAATTGAACGTGTTAATTACAATCAGATTAATGAAGGTCATTATTGCTTTTTCATACATACCACAAGTAATATTAGTGCTATAGTTAGAAAGATATTTGCTGTTTCAACGATATATATTTTTTATAGAGTTGTGGATATATAAGGTATTTTCATGTATCTCTCAGCTGCTGAAGTCAGTATGTGTATAAGAATTGCTTCCAGTCACTCAGAGCCCCCCTTTTTAAAAAATGATATTTATTTAAGAGTTCCATCAAAAAAGAAACACATCACCATTACAACAAAGTCTCCTTCCCTGAGATCTTGCAGAGTAACAGTACATATTCAGATAAATGAACCATTGAATGCCGTCTGTAACAGCAACAGCTGGCACCTCTCAGATAACGCTCAGCTGCCCAGCCCCCACAGATGAGAAAATAGGAAACGACTAAGTCGAATTTTTATAGATCTGAAGTCTGCTGAATACCCATTGAAAGAGAGCAAAATGTGCATTAGGCCTCACTGACAAATACCCAAGGTTCAATCTCTCAAACAGTTTTGCAGACCAACAAAAAACAGGAGTGAAAGGGATTATCTCCATCCTCAAATTTTCAACATGGTCAAAGGGACTGTAAAATCCTTCTGGTGAGCAAGCCAGGCTTAATGGTCGGGAACAAATGCTTCTTTAGTCACAGGCCAAGCTTTTTGGATTTGTTGTAATTTCCTGTTAGGGGCAGAAAAGGCTGTCAGTACACAACCTCCACTCCTAACCCACTTGGCTCTCCAACCCCCTACACCATACTGTTTTCTCTTCCTCTTTCTTTTCTCTTTCTTCCAGCACGTTTCTAACTATATTGCAGGTTCTCCTGGAGTCTGCACTTTGAGGGCGTGAGGGCCAGATTGTGATCCATTCACCACAATTCTGCACATAAACCCACTCTCCAGAGAAGTCAATACATACCCGAACTGCTAACCGTAAACATAATTGGTGCCTAGTGGAAGGTTGAACAGAGCACTAACAACAGCTCATTAGGGGCTGAATAGATGATCTTATGCAATCAGTTGCTCAGTGGCTGTGCCTTAGCATAGCAGTGGGCCCCTATTATAACTAGTCTTTTCATAGCCTGTGCCATTTTCTCTATTGACTTCTGTGATTGCAGATAGAGGAAAGTAGGTGCTGTTGTCCAAAATCAGTAGTTTGCTATATACATATACTATTGCAAACTACTGACATTCTTTTGAAATATACTAGAGACTATTGTCCAATATCAGTTACTCATTTATTCTGAGTCTGGAATAGATCTCTTTCTGTTTACCAGTCTTGTGTTAAATAATTACTTTGACAGAAGTATTTTTAAAGGCAAGTAAATTCAGTCTCTAAGATTCAATGGAACAAAGATGTTGGATGGCTTGTCATTATCTTCTGGTGTCATTAACTCACTAGGACTGATGTATCCATGAGTTTCCTACATGGCTAGAAACAGCCTTGACTTGTTAGGAGCTCCATATCTACTTCTTGAACACTGGTTTGTGCTCCAAATGATTTATTTTCTTTGGACTCAAGTATTACTATCAAGGTAAAATGACCAGTCCTTTATGCTGTAGCAACGTGTAAGCTTTTTTGCCTCAAAATATAGGAGAAGGTAAATTTCTTGCATCGTTCTTCACTGGACTAACCTGAGGTCTTCCTAATAATCATAATCCAGGGAGATGAGCAGAAACCACCCATGTGACCTTTTCTAAGCACTACTCCAGGCCTGCAAAAGGACTCTTGTTCCCTATAAAAGGATATTGGCTAAATGGTTGATTTGTGTAAATCATTAACAAATCAAACACAATTGCTTATTCTTTGTTGTTGCTGATGTTCTTGTTTAGCTCTGAAGATACACATGCAAATTGCACACATTCCTCATGAATAGAAGAAGCATACATTTTTGTAGAAAAAAAACTCAAGGATTAAGACATGACAAAGAAAAAATACTAAAAAAAATTCCAGAGACCTCCAAGAATAGTGCTTGGAAATTTTAAGATTAGAATTAGGAGAACTGTGGGAAAATGTTTAAGGGCCCAAAAAAAGTATGTATTTGTTTTATTCAAATTAAGTGAAAGAATAAAGAAGAGCTAGGTTCAGATAAAAAGGAAAGAATAGAATCACTTTTTTCCAATTTTGAATTGTCATTTAGGTATTGGTGAAAGACTTTTAAACTGGAAAAGATGAAGCTCAAAACATGCAGAAATACAGAGAGCATCTAACTAACTTAAGTGAGTTCCATTGTCCTTGGTCATATGAAATATGCCCCAGTGCCTGCTGATAAAATCAATAAAACTGATTTCAGATTTTTGAAAACTCAAGGGTGACGAACCAGAAGACTAAAGATGGGAAGAGCTGCATCCCATTTTTTTGAATAGTGAGAAGATAGATGTCCTAATCCATATAACATAGGGCTAGTTACCAATTCTTGAAAAATATTATAGACAAATTACTAAACTTAATTGTGAGAAAAGAAAATGGTGATTACTGTGAGTTGGGACAGGGTCATTAAAAAATCAGGTTATGTTAGATTGATCTTGTGTGCTTTTTCTGACCATCTTAGAAAACTGTTCATTAGAAGAATGGAGTATATGTAGCATGGATGACTGTTAGCAAAACATTAAAGAATATATGCCATGATACCATTGGTGACAGAATGGAGAACAATGAGTAGAATTTTGAAAAAGTTGAATTATCCTAGAGGGAATTTCTTAAGGTAAGGATCAATGTTTCTTTTAATGGATTATATGAGGACAGAGATTGAGGGTGTAACAGGAATGTGGATGAACATATAACATGCTCAAGAGCGGAGCTGGAAGTTTAAAAGTTTTCAGGGATTTGGAACAATGATACAAATCTCAGAAGATAAGACCCTAAAAATATGTTAAGTTTAACATTTAGATGAGGGGGAGACCTTTGCTGTCAAGTTGACTACAATTTTAATTTAAATCAATAGTCTGACAAAGTTATACCAAAAATAAAGAGAAATTTAGCTTAAATTAGAATTTGAGGGCTTAATGGTCCACCTTTACCTCTAACCATGAGATACTAATTCCACAGCTTGGTAGGATTTTGAAAAATCATCGTGCTCAATTTTTTAATGATTCATATTAATTCCTTCAACAATTCTTTTAATAAGTTGTTTTTCAGCTTCATCATACCACAAAAACAGGGCATTCTATTTTTATATAGTTAAAATTGTCATAAGTGTCTTCTTTTAGGCCAAAATTGATTTGCCTGTAACTTTTACCAAATAAATATAATTCCGTTCACTTGAATCACACAGAAAAGTCTTAATCCATCTTCTATCTGACAACTCTTCAGGTATCTAAGAGTTTCTTTCATTACCCTTGTCAGACTGTATTTCCCTTTTGAAATATATACACTATCATGTCAAAATCTCCTCTTTTGTTAGTATTGCCATTCATTCATACAACACATAGTTACTGTCCCAATTGATGTGTGAGGATTGGTGATGGAAAGAAAAATGAGACTTTTTCTCTGCACTCAAGGAGGCATTTTGTGTAAAAGGGAACAACATACTATTGACTTATATTGGGCGCTTTGTGAGCTAAGATCTCTAAGACTTCTTTTGTTTCTGCCAATAAAAGCAGCTATTAAGTCATGTCTCACCTATTTTGTCCATGCAAATAATTCAATTCCAACCCCACTGGAAAAAGCCCATCATGCTTCATGGTTTGATAATTTTAAATTTTCTTAAATTTGTAAATTCAAATCAACCAGCTTATATTAGGGATTGATTATATTCCAAGTACAACTTCTACTCTTACAATCACCAGTCTAGTGGTAGATGAAGGAATATAAACCAAGAATCACATTATATGGTTATATGTGTTAGAACATAGATATGTAATGAATGATACTAGAATACAGAAGAAAAAGCAGAACCTATTTTTCTGTTTGCTATTTCAAGGAAAAAGATTCATTTACAATTGCCCATATGGCACTTTAAAAAAAAAAAACAGTTGGCATATGAGATATTATTTTTTGAGAACTGGAGCTATTTACCTGGGGAAGACTTGAAGAAGATATGAATGCTATCTTTCAAATATTTGAAAGCCTAATATACAGACACAGACATAGATATTTGACTCTAATTATCTGAAGAAACCTGAGTCAGAATTCCAAACCAGAATGAGAATTCCAAAGTAGGCCTAATAGGAGTTTCAGAAAGAGAGTAGAGGGATACCTCAGAGATATTGCAGTTTGGTTTCAGACGACCACAATAAAGCAAATGTCACAATAAAGCAAGTCAAAGGAATTTTTTGGTTTCCCCTTGCTTATAGTTATGTTTATAACATCCTGTAATTTTCTAAGTATGCAGTAGCATTATGTCTCTACTTATACAGACATATATATGCTAATTACAAATAGGAGATATATATCTATAGATATAGATATATAGATGGAGATATATATCTATAGATATAGATATATAGATGGAGATATATATCTATAGATATAGATATATAGATATAGATATATAGATATAGATATAGATATAGATATAGATATAGATGATATAGATATTGGGGCACCTGGGTGACTCTGTCGGTTAAGTGTCTGACTTCAGCTCAGGTGATGATCTTCACGAGTTCAAGCCCTGCATTGGGCTCTGTGCTGACAGCTCAGCTGCTTTGGAATCTGTGTCTCCCTCTCTCTATGCCCCTCCCCAGCTTGCCCTCTGTCTCTCTCTCCCTCAAAAATAAATAAAAACATTTAAAATTTTAAAAAATAAGATATATACATCCTAATTAAAAATATATTCTTGTGGGGCGCCTGGGTGGCTCAGTCGGTTAAGCATCCAACTTTGGTTCAGGTCATAACCCCACGGTTCGTGGGTTCAAGCCCCGCATCGGGCTCTGTGCTGACAGCTAACTCAGAGCCTAGCCCCTGTTTCAGATTCTGTATCTCCTTCCCTCTCTCTGACCCTTCCCTGCTCACACTGTTTCTCTCTCTCTCAGAAATAAATAAAAGAGATGGACAAATACCATATGTTTGTACATATAGGTGGATTAAGAGGAAGCTAATGGAGGATGATGTGGGAGAAGAAGGGGAAAAATAGTTGGGGAGAGGGAGGGAAACAAACCATGAGAGACTCCTGAATGCTGAGAACAAACTGAGGGCTGAAGGGGGTGGGGGAGAGGGGCAGGGGGGTGATGGGCATGGAGGAGGGCACTTGTTGGGATGAGCACTGGGTGTTATATGTAAACCAACTTGACAATAAACTATTTAAGGAAGAAAAAAAAGATGTACGTTAAAAAAAACATTAAAAAAATAAAACAAAAATATCTTATTGCTATAAATGCTAACCATCATCTGAGCTTTCAGTGAGTTGTAATCTTTTTGCTGTTAGAGGATCTTGCCTCAATGTTGATGGCTGCTGACTAATCAGGGTGGTAGCTCCTGAAGATTGGGGTGGCAGTGGCAATTTCTTAAAATAAGACAAAGTGGAGTTTGCTCCATCAGTCAATTCTTCCTTTCATGAAAGATTTCTTTGTAGTATGAGATTCTGTTTGATAGCATTTTGTTTACAGTGGAACTTCTTTCAAAATAGGGGTCAATCCTCTCAAGCCCTGCCACTGTTTATAAACTAAGTTTATGTCATACTCTAATTGTTTTTATTACCATTTCAACAATCTTCAGAACACCTTTACCAGATTAGATTTCATCTCAAGAAACTCTGTCTTTCTTTGCTCATCCATAAGAAGTAACGGCTTATCCACTGAAAGTTTATCATGTGATTATAGCCATTCAGTCACATCTTCAGGCTCAACTCCTACTTCAAATTTTCTTGCTATTTCAACAACATCTACAGATACTTCCTCCATGGGAGTCTTGAAGCCTGAAAGTCATCCATGACAGTTGTAATCAACTTCTTTCAAATTTCCATTAATGTTGATATTTTGACCTTTTCCCATGAATCATGAAAGTTTTTAATGGCATCTAAAATGGGGAATCCTTTCCAGAAGGTTTTAAATTTACTGTACCCAGATCTATTAGAGATATCACTATCCACAGCAGTTACAGCTTTATGAAATATGTCTCTTAAATAATAAGACTTAAATGTTGAAATTACTCCTCAGTCTATGGGCTGCAGGATGAATATTGTAACAGCAGATATGAAAACAACACTAATCTCATTGTACATCTCCATCAGAGCTCCTGGGTGACCAATTGTATTATCAATGAGCAGTAAGATTTTAAAAGGAATCTTTTCTTTTTTCTGAGTAGTAGGTCTTAACAGTGGGCTTAAAATATTCAGCAAACCATGTTGTAAACACATATGCTGTCATCCAGGCTCCATTGTTCCTTTTATAGATCACAGATAAAGTAGATTTGGCACAATTCTTAAGTGCCCTCCAGTTTTTGGAATGGTACGTGAACATTGGCTTCAACTTCAAGTCACTGGCTGCTTTAGTCTCTAATAAGAGAGTCAGCTGGTCCTTGGAAGCTTTGAAGCCAGGCATTGACTTCTCTATGAAAGTCCCAGAGACTTCTTCCAGTAGAAGACTGTTTCATCTACATTGAAAATCTCTTGTTTAGTGTAGCCACCTTCATGAATTATCTTATCTAGATCTTCTGGATAGCTTACTCCAACTTTCACATCAGAACTTACTGTTTCACTGTGTACGCTTATGTTATGGAGATGGCTTCTTTCCTTAAACATCATGAACTAACCAGCTTCCAACTCTTCTGCAGCTTCCTCACCTCTCTCAATATTCACAGAATTGAAGAGAGTTAGGGCCTTGCTCTGGATTAAGCTTTGACTTAAGAGAATGTTATAGCTGATTTGATCTTCTATCCTGATCACAAAAACTTTCTCAATGCCAGCAATAAGCCTGTTTAGCTTTTTTATCATTTGTGTGTTTACTGGATTAGCACTTTTGATTTCCTTCAAGCACTTTTTCTTTGGCATTGACAACTTGGCTAACCTTTTTGTGCAAGAGGATCTGGCTTTCAGCCTATCTCAGCTTTTTGAAATACCTTCCTCACTAAGCTTAATAATTTCTAGCTTTTGACTTAAAGTAGAGATGTGAGACTCTTCCTTTCACTTGAACACTTAGAAACCATTGTTTAAGGTTATTAATTGGTTGAATTTCAATATTGCTCTGTCTCAGGGAACAGGAGACTGGAGGAGAGGGAGAGAGATAAGGAACAGCTGGTTGCTGGAGCAGTCAGAATACATACATTTATTGATTAAGTTCATGATCTTATAGGGTGTGGCTGTGGCCCACCAAAACAACCAGAATAGCAACATCAAAAATACTTATTATGGATCACAGTAACAAATATAATAATAATGAAAAGTTTGAAATAATTGAGAGAATTACTAAGATGTGAGAGACACAAAGTGAGCAAGTGCTGTTAGAAAAATGAGTAAATATACCTGTAGACTTGCTCATTGGGGAGTTACCACAAACCTTCAATTTGTATAAAATGCAATCTGTGAGGATGAATAAAGTGAAATGGGGTAAAATAAGGTATTCCTATATATAAAATGGGAAAGCAGAAATATTCCAAGGGATAATAGAAACGGTGAATACATTCAAAAGCTAATTATTTTGAAAAGGCTAGTAAAGGAGAAAAATCTATGCGTGGTTGATCAAGTTAAAAAAAAAAGAGACAAGGCAGAAAAATCAGTGATATGTATAAGAGGAGACATAATTAAAATACAGTAAAAATGTTTATATCATAAGTGTAATAAGTAAACAACTTTACACTAACACATTAGAAAACAGATAAAAGGTATATTTTTTAGAAAAAATAAATGATAAAGCTTATTCTAGGGGAAATGAAAAATTAATTTTTTACCTTTTTTCATTATTTACTTTGGTGAGAACTATATATGTTCTAAAGAGAATGACTAAGCTAATGAGCAATCTTAAGGAGTCATTCCTTTCCTTGCCTTGTTGTAATTTAACTTAAGTTTGGGGAAGTATTGATGAGAGTAAGAAGGTATAGAAGTGGTAATGAGAATAGAGGGTGTAATGGAAATGGAAATGGGGAAGAGAAGAAGGTGAAATAGAAGGCTTAGAGTGTGCTATTTCTTTTTCCAACTATAATTATTTTTGTATCTTTGTTTATGAATACACAACTTTCTGAAGCATCCCTCCCTCCATTTATTCTCACCTTTCTCCTAACCCCTTCTATTCAACTATCTTCAACCTGCCTGTAAGTAGAAAAAGTAGAAGCAATTGAATGGCATGTAATGGAGAGAATTTTGTTTATGATGAAGAGATGTAGATGTATGTCATAGCTTTGCAACTTACAGTAAATTACTTACAGTAATCAAATAAATTTAGCAAAACTTTATCAAATTTATCAAATAATCAAGTAAACTTTAAATAGAATTTCAGTCACCTGGCAGTGATTGTATTTGAGACATTTTAGTAGAAATGACTGGAACTTAAGCTATCAACTCTAACTAGCTGGGCAATAACATGCTCCAAATTATAGGAATAGCTTCTTGATTGATCTAGCTCCACTGAATTTTATGTTTGTGACTATTCTATTCTGACCAAGCTAAATCCCTTTAGTTATTAAACTCCAAGTCTTTGGAGAAAACCACTGTTCTTTTTTCCCTTCTCCCTTTCCTTTTCTTCCTATGCTTCTTTTCTAGTGACCTGAATTTCCCACTTTATTTAGGTTAGTTTAAACTTTTTCCCCTCTATACTTTCATTTTCTTAAAATTATGACCATTTCAGCAAGTGAATCCCAAATACTCATTTTATCTACATTAGTTAATATAAGTACTCAAGATCTACGTTTTGAACAAAATTACATGAATGTTATTTTGTTATGAATCTTTTGCTCTCTGTTGCTGTAGAGTCTCAATGTTACTGTGTTTTGTTGCCATCATGTAACAAATATGAATTACATTTCATACCTCCTTTGGTTTAATTTAGCTGATCTGATCTTCAGAGGAATCGCTGAAAATTAGCCTTTCAAACTGCTTACCACTTTTCTAAAATGATCCAGTCATTCTGGCCTATTCAGCACTAGAGTAACCTTGCACACTGTCATTTAGGTGTGTGATCTTATCACATTAAAACAAGCGTAATTAAGGGAAAAAAAATGAGTTAGTTGTTTGACTTACTATTTAAAAACAATCACGTGATTTTTCATTCACCTGTCTGTTAAAATGTGGTCCCTTCTACAAAAACAGGTCTGGATGCTCTTGAATCAGATTAATTTTAGAAACACTGTCACCTTGTGGTACATTCAAGTTATTGCATTTGGCTTTTCCTCAAGTTTTTTCAGTGCCCATGTCTACAGAAGAAATGAATTGACCTCTAAAAAACTAAACAAAACATCTTAATTTACCAAGTGTAGTTCAGAGTGAGAACTACACAAACCATATCCATCATTCTATAAGACTTTAATTCTAAGACTGAAACCATTCTACATTCTGAAAAGTCCATCCTAGTGTTCAGGGATCCTTTGTGTCTACCCACCTATGTCTTTAAGCACAGGCATTTGGAACTTGTAGAAACTTGAAACAATCTTGGTAACATTTTGGAATGATAAAATGATCTCTTTTCTACTGTGCCTCTTTGCTTCTTTGTGAAAAGTAAGACATATATTCCATAAGAATCAAGATGCTGTAACTTAAAGAAATCTCTGTCTGCAGGCACAATGCTCCTCTCTATACTGAAGTGAGTCATACAATGCACAGCTGGTGAGAGAACAGAAAACAGTTGTCTCTCTTACTGCATCTTTACCGTTCTTCCAAAACCATGAGAAGCATTATTGGTCTAAAAATATATCCAGTATGTGCTGTAATATATTGGTCTGTATACTGGTAAGGAGCATTATAAAGGTGCATTGGTTGATAATGAAAGCAATATAGCTGTACATAAAGCCCTCAGCATACATTTGGCAATTAGTTTGTTTGATCAATGATTATAGCAAAGCCAAATGTTTCATCTTGTCTGCTTTGACAGTGAAGAGATAGTGAAACTTTTAGGATAATCTTATCTTTATGCTATGAGATTTGGTTATGACAGTTAAAACAGCCCTTTGCCATCTTCTTTGATATCATGATGAAGGACTCAAGGTTGGCCTCAGAACTCTCAGTCCACAAATTGGAGAAGAAATGTGTCTAACATCAGAACTAAACATTTTTGTTACCTTAAATACTTCTGATCAAAATAAGCTTAAACATGGACAGTTATCCTTTCAACATGGGTCCCTGATTCCAGGCAATGTTTGTGATGGCGGCAGCATAGTACGTGCTTTTTGTGAGAATTTACTGGGTGAAACTCAAGATACTGCAACTTCCTTTGAGCCTTCAGGCCTGAAGGAGATCAGAAAGTCACTGCTACCTTCCATAGCAGGAATATGAGCAGATTCCTCTCAGGGAATTCCTCACAGGGCAAGTATCCCAGGACTTTAAAGACCCTTCTGAAAATGTATATTATGGGGTGCCTGGGTGGCTCAGTCGGTTAAGCGTCCGAGTTTCGCTTAGGTCGTGATCTCGCGGTTCGAGGGTTCGAGCCCCGCGTCGAGCTCTGTGCTGACTGCCAGCTCAGAGCCCGGAGCCTGTTTCAGAGTCTGTGACTCCCTCTCTCTCTGACCCTGCCCTGTTCACGCTGTCTCTCTCTCTCTCTCCTAGAAATAAATAAAACATTTAAAAAATTTCGAAAATGTGTATTATACACACACATGTGTGTGTGCATGCATAATGATCAATATATATTTTCAGTCGATAGTGCAAACACCTAAACCCATATTATGGTCTTTGGTGGGTTCTCATTTAAAATGACTGTTGGACTCCTGTGTGGCTTAGCTGGTTAAGTGCCCGACTTCGGCTCAGGTCATGATCTTGTGGTTTATGGGTTCAAGCCCCTCATTGGGCTCTATGTTGACAGCTCCAAGCCTGGAGCCTGCTTCAGATTCCATGTCTCCCTCTCTCTCTTCCCCTCCCCTGCTCATTCTTGTCTCTCTCTGTCTCTCAAAAATGAATAAACATTAAAAAAAATTTTAATAAAAAATAAACTGACTCAACAAATTTCTTTGGCTGCCATCTGCCCATGAACTCCCCAGTTTTAACCCAAACCAGCATGAAAAGGAGACAATTGCGTAAATCTTAAGCATCCAGGGCCATTACTCTATAGCACATCCTCTCTACCAAGGCATAGAATTAAATTAAATAAAAAACAAGAGCCTATTGATGTGCCTGTAAGTTAAATTCTTTTTTTCTATGAATGATTTATTATCTCTTTGTTAGTCACACCTGCTCATTGCGGCCTCTGTTTCTAGCCTGGAACCCATGGACAGCACAGTTCTGATTGCTGCTCCCCAAATCTGAGTAAGAGTGGTTATGCTGTCTCCCTGAAAATAGCCCTCAGGAAAGATGCTGCCTTCGCTGCTGAGAGGCTGTATCTTTTAGAATAGAGACCAGCTGCATCAATTTTTAGGAAATTAGTAAGTGTAGGTTAACTTTTTGTCTATTTATAAAATATTTTATTTTCATTATTTCCCTAATATTGTTTGAAAATGAAGGTAGATGCCAAATGTTACACCTAAAAATATCTGCAATTGACTGAGAGAGAAACTCTTGAGGAAATGAAGTATACTTTATTTATTTTTATATTTACCAAAAATGACTGGTGCAGAATAGGACCCAGTGAACACCTACTGAATGACTTAATGCCTTATAATCTTTAGCCTATGTGACATAATAATTATTCGCAAGTCCTGGTAGAATAACTTGATCTTCTATAAACTTGGTACTCCAAGTGTGGTCCTTGGTCATTATTTGAGAGCTTCTTAGAAATATAGACTCTCAAGACCTACAACTGACCTACCGCACTAGAATCTGCATTCTAACGGGAGCCCCAGGTTTTTCGTATGTGAAAGCACTGCTTCTCTCTATGTCTATTCATTTATTAGGATGGTCAGGCTTTGTTTTCATAAGCTGTTGCCCTATGAATGTATTTCTCAGTTCTATGCTGATTCCTGTGGGATTTTTTATTGAAAAGGGCAGAAAAGATCTGTTTATATATATTGCCTATAGACACAAACATACCCTCCGGTTTTCTGACTATTCTTTATCCTTTATAAGGGCATCATTATCTAGGTTAATATGAGAGTGATTTTCTTTAACATAAAACACAATGGTCTCCTTTGTAAAATGTAGAATATTTTATAAGCATTCAAGATTTTTCCATCTTGTTTCACATTCTTTTGAAGATTAATCAGTAATTCCAAAATAAATTGATTAGCTGGAGAAGCTATAAAAAATAGTATATAGATAGATAGAGAACTATTTCTTTTTTAAAAATTTTTTAACATTTACTTATTATTGAGAGACAGAGAGAGCATGAGTAAGGGAGGGGCAGAGAGAAAGGGAGACACAGAATCCAAAGCAGGCTCCAGCCTCTGTGCTGACAAGCTGACAGCAGTGAGCCTGATGTTGGGCTCGAACCCATGAAACATGAGATCATGCCCTGACTTGAAGCCAGACGCTTAACTGACTGAGCCACCCAGGTCCCCAAGAACTATCTCTTAAAGGATTTATATATACCTAATTGGAAGGATAAAGAAAACTAATTAGTGCCCATATTTTCTTGATTTCTATGTCATTAGCCAAATTTTTATACTTGTGGCTAGTGTTAGAATATATATTATTGCCAAATAAAATATGCATTACTTATTTAAAAAAGAGATACCATTAGTATATTAATTAATTAAATTGAATATCTATAAATATAGTGTCCCATCCAAAGATATGTCTAAAATCCACAAAACGTTTGGAGTAAGGACTTTTGTAGAAATATTTAAGATAAGGGTCTCCAAATTAGATTATTTTAGATCAGGGAGGGTCTTGAATCTAATGAGGAATATCTCTATAAAAGACAGAAAAAGAGACAACAGTGAGAGACAAAGGGAAGAAGGCAATGTGAAGAAAGAAGTAGAGATTGGAGTGTTGTCTCTGTAAAACCATAGGGCACTGGAGTTCCTGGGTGGCTCAGTCAGTTAAGCGTCCAACTTCAGTTCAAGTCATGACCTCGTAGTTTGTGAGTTCAAGCCCCGCATCAGGCTCTGTGCTGACAGCTCAGAGCCTGGAGCCTCCTTCGGATTCTGTGTCTCCCTCTGTCTCTGCCCCTCCCATGCTCATGCTCTGTCTCTCAATAATAAATAAAAGTGTTAAAAAAATGAGAAAAAAATAAAGACCCATAGGATACCAATTGCCAGTAATTACCCGAAATTGGAAGAAGCTGTAAGGGACTCTCCTAGACCTCCTGGAGCCTTTCTGGCACCTTGATTTTGGGCTTCTGATCTCCAGAGCTATGAGAAAATAAATTTCCATTGTTTTAAGACACTGAGTTTGTGATTATTATTACAGGAACCATGGGAAATTAATATAATAGGCTAAATTAATTGTTTGGTGATACATTGAGTGAATGGCTTTGACATTAGAGATCCCGACCCCAACGTCATAACACTCTTACTCCTATATCATTTTCTGATTCTATTTCTGCACATGTAGAGGCACACGCGTGCACAAAAGGCAAGACAGATGCATAAATGCATAAAGATTGAGAAAACAATAAAAAGTGGCTGAGAAAAAAATACTGTCAAGAATGGGAAAATTGTCAGGAAATGAGAAAGACAAAGTAAGATTTTTAAAGCAACTTTTAAAACTGTAAGTTAGAGTTTTAAAAGAAACAAAGATCTAGAATGACTGTGTTTATAAAGGGACATAGCCTTTGGCTCATGATATTCCCAATACATAATTACTAAATAGCCTTTACCTTCTAATTCAACAACTACAATTTAAGAGGGGGGTGGCACTTTGGAGTTATTACAATTATAATATTGTGTTCTGTTATTATCTCTGGATTGACCTCTCTGTGTTTTTGTGAGTGCATTGCATACATGTGTGGGACTAAGAGGTGGGGTTTGAAAACACCTTCGTACCTTCTAGGAAGTATCGCCTGTGCTCCTTCACAACTAAAGTGTGGGTAGCAACAGTCATTGATCTGGTTGAATGAATACCTGTGTGGTTTATTCTACTCATGTTCCAATCCCTTGTCAAAGCTGAATGATCCAATAGGGTGTTAAAAGTATTGATATATTAGGTGTATGAAAGAAATGGGTGGTTTTTAAACAGTTTCCTCCATCTGTGTCACTAATGTGAGTCTTGCCACCTTGTAGCCTCACAAATCAATATCCAAATTCAATGACAAACTCTTTCAAAAACATAACTCATTAAGCCTTAGTGCTACTTAAGACAAGGACCTTGCCTGTGTGAGGCCATCAAACACTGATATTGACTCTCTAGGACATTTTTAAGGCTATTTATATCACAATAAAGGCGCTTTATTAGCCTCATCAATCAGAAGAGTGCAAATTCCACCCTGGAAATCAGCTCTGCCTGAGCCTACGGAACAGGGAAGGGTGAGAAATTATGGGATGCATTATCTTCAATCTCATTTGAAACATCCTAATTGAAACAACGGACGAACACAGTTTATTGCTTATAAAATAAATGAAGGAGGTACCACTATTGTAATAATGAAAGTTTAGGCTTGTGGTTGTTTTTCCTCTACTTGACAGAGGGTTGGTGGTCAGCCAGCAGAGTGATTCCTGGTTTCCACAGTTAGAGACACAATGCATCTGTCATTTGACCAAGATGAATGTACTGGCCATGCAGTAGGGCCGCATTCAGCTTGCAGCACAAGCCTAGTCTGGTAGTTGCTGTCATCTGTGACTTGGCAAGTAATACTGTCTTTCACTGGTTCAGAGAAATGCTGTCCTAGAAGAGTTAACAACCCAGTCTCAGGAGTCAAACAAGATTAGGTACAAATTCCATCTGACCTATTTGAGCTGAATTGTTTTCTTTTTTTTTTTTTAAATGTTTTTATTTATTTCTAGGAGAGAGAGAGAGACAGCGTGAGCAGGGGAGGGTCAGAGAGAGAGGGAGACACAGACTGAAACAGGCTCCAGGCTCTGAGCTGGCAGTCAGCACAGAGCCCGACGCGGGGCTCGAACCCACGAACCGCGAGATCACGACCCAAGCGAAAGTCGGACGCTTAACCGACTAAGCCACCCAGGCGCCCCTGAGCTGAATTGTTTTCAACTGATAAACAAGGGACCTGCACCTTAGGGTTGGTGTGAGAATTAACATAGGTAGTACTCTGCGTAAACACTCAGGAAATGCTCTCTGGTAATATGATTCCTTTTGACAGGTTCTCACTTCTATTTGGGTATCTAGGACAGGTTGGTGATAATCTTTACGAGATTAAGAGCACCAGTTCTAATGTCAGACAGAGTTAGATTTGAATCCTAGCCACCATACACAAACTGTGAATTCTTTGCTAATAAACTTAGTTTCTCTAGGTTTTAGTTCCCTAAGTTGTAAGTGGGTTATGAACATAATAATGTCACCCTGTCAAAGTTGTGAAGACTAAATGAAAAATGCATGCTGGTAATATATGTGGAGTACTTTCTACATGCCTATGGTGCCTCAAATATCATAAGCATTCCATGAATAACATTTTTATCTGATTATTGAAAGCCTCTAAAAATTTTAGAAAGAAATACCTATGTGCATGGCCAGAGAGGTATTTAATTTCATAGAATTTAGACATTTGCTTAACAAATACAATGAGCAATGGAGATACAGAGGAGAATAAGACAGTAAACCCTCTGCTCATGGATCTTATAATCTGCATGGGAAAGATGGACTTGTACCCCTAAAAAGCTACTAATAGAGGTTATTGTGAAAGAGAGTGACTAGAGGATGGGGAAAGGTTATTGATCAGCACCAATTGGCCCCTCTGCAGTGATGCATTTGAACTAGGAAAGAGTAACCAGTGCAGATAGAGGTGGGGAAGATGAACATGTTTTAAACCAAAGGAACAGGATAGTTCAAGAAAGGATATTTGGAGGGGCATATATCCTAAGGCCACAATAAACTATCAGATAATTCACTAAATTTTATCAAATCATTGTCACTTGACTGAAATTTGTTGTTGTTGTTATTCTGGTTAAAGAGAAATAAAAGTTCTAAACTACTATAATATATGTAAGGGAGAGAACTAATGGGAGAAAGGAAAGAGGAAGAAAAGGAGACAGTTGTAGAAATGACTAAATGATAGTGAGTACTGCCTGAGGATTTTTTTCTCTTAAAAATTTAGGGAGTTTTTCTGTTCTGAGAAGTTCATGAGAAACACATTATGCACGGGATGATTATACTGTTCATTTTTGTTCAAGTGCTTAGAGTCACTGTTTCACAAAGGAAATATGAACAACTGTGTCTTACGACAAATCATCAGGTGTGCAGCAGTGAGGTGAAGACAGTGTGACCTTTTGCATTCACTTTATCTGCTTTATCCTGATCTTTATTGCCAAGTGGTCCTAGTTAAGGCTTATCATAGCTGCTGAGTGTCCTGTGGGGAATGATATGTGTTACCAGGTTAAAGATGCTTGCCTGTCAAGGCCCCAAGGGACATTTGGGCTATTTTCTTTATTATATAGCTCTATTGGTAACTTGCTATGGAGCTGCAAAGTATTAGAGCAGTAGTTCTCATATGAGAAGCAGTTGTTCAAAGGGGTTCTTTGACTTTAAAATGTGGTCCTACTTGTATAGGACTTAGTCTCTGTCTTCTTGTTTGGCATTGTTTATAGAGTGGGGGACTTTTTCATTACAAGACACAGAATACTTGACTTAAACTAGCTTAAGCAATGAGGGAGTTTATGGGTTCACAAAAACAAGAAACACAGTTGAAGGCTAGTTGCAATTATCGGTTGATCTCTATGCCTTACTTTACTTAGTTCCCTGTTTCCTATTCCTGAATAGGTTCTCTTCTCATGGTCTTAAAAGAGCTGTAGCAGCTCCAGAACTTGCATCCTCTGTGCATTGAATTCCTTGGGGAAGAGCATGCCTCTCTTTCCCAGAAGTTGATAAAAAATCTTCAACCACCTCATTCTATGTTATTGGCTTTGATCGGGTCATGTTCTTGTCTCTGAACCAATAACAGATCCAGTACTTGAATTAGCCCTCAGTACCATCCCTACCGTCATCAAGTGGGTCTCAGCCAACCTACAAAGGTGGGGAGATGAAAGTGTGTATCCTTAAATGATCCTTAAGTAAAGTAACTCAAGCCTGAGTGGCTGAAGAACAATATGTATTCGGGGAGCCTGGGTGCCTCAAGTGGGTTTCATGGTTCGTGAGATGAAGCACTACATAGGGCTCTGCACTAACAGCATGAAGCCTGCTTGGGATTCTCTGTCTCCCTCTCCCTCTGCCCCTCCCCCACTCATGTGCATGCACACACATCCTCTCTCTCTCTCTCAAAGTAAATAAATAAACATATAGGAAGAACAATACATGTTCATTAGAGCACGACTTACTAAAAGAAGTAGAAGGATTTGTAGAGGATGGAGAAGAGGAATGCGAGGGGAAAATATTGACACAGACAAGATTTGTACTTAGAAATATGTTTAGAACTTCCAGGTAGCTAAGTAATTGTTTTTAACTTAAATGGAAGAATCTGTGACTATATATATAAAAAAACTATATTATGTATATTTTGTTTACAACTTATATTAACAAGATGTTTTTTAAAAAGGAGAGTGGAAATAAAAGTAAGAATAAGAATAAAATAGTTTTGAGTTTCATCATTATCACCAAAAATATGCCCCTGTTCACATCATATTTACAACATACTCACTCAACAATGTATAGAAAAACTACAAGTATGTCTTTTCACAGCTCTGAAGCCTTATCTTTAAGAGGACAACATTTGTAGTCTGTGTTTTAGTATTAGATGCCCATTATTTTTTTCAGTCAGGCATTAGATGATTGAACTATGTTTCCAAGGCCAAGCCAGCTCAGGTAAGAACTTCCACTATCACATGTGTTACCTGCACGGTTGAGATTCACTCAGCCCAAGTATTCTATCCATATGCCGATAACCTTGGCTTTTGTATAGTAAATCAACCTACCAACTTGTAGGAATCTTGATCAACCAAATAACCTTTCAAGGGATTCCATGGGTCATAGAGCAACAATTTTATAAATAAGAGAAGCAGGTAACAAGGTGGGGTGGAGGCAGTGGCAGATATATGAAATGATGAAAAAATAGAATGTTGACTAGATAGAAAAGCCATGAAATGGGCTAGGAAGCATGCTTTTTAGCACAATTACCCAGAGAGAGCATTTGTCTCCTTAAAATATTATCCTTGAAAATACTGAGAGTGTTCCCTGATATGCCTGGGAAAGCTTGTTCATCTTTATCTTTGGACTCTGTAATAAAAGAATATCAGGCTGCTGTTTTGGGGTTGGTGACCAGAATGCTGTGAATATTGCAAGTGAGATTGATAACCCAATTCCTCTAATCACCCTCCAGATGAACACATAGAATCCAGAGTCCAGTGCATCTCTTAAGGCTTTGCTTTCCACTGGGCTTACCTCAAGAGAGAGATATCATATCCCTGCAGGGCTATCTGCATCCCTAGGGCCACTCAGGCAGGAAAACTGCATTTCCATGGAAACCTTACATATGCTCATGTGTGCACATCCCCACCTGGCATTTGTCCTTCCAGTGATCAAGCCAAATGAGGCAATTTGTGCTATGGCCACAGGAAGCAGGGCTTGCTTTATTAACACCATATCATGTTAGCAGGATTACAGGGAAAGGAGTTTTGGCTTCCTTTAGGAAAAATGATTTTCTACTGGGTTCTTGCCAAAGGTCGAACTGACTATGTTTTGAGACAAGCTGGGCCATACCCTTCACATAACTGCTGTGTGCTTTGTGGCCAGAGTTCCTTTTCGTAAATAAAATCCAATATATCAGAGACCTACTTACCTTGGGAAAGGGGGATGCTATTTACCCAAGGTAGGAAATTGGCACCATATTATCAGAGGGTATTTTCTGAGCAAATATTTAATCAGAACCTCTCCTATTTGTCTTTTTTGGCCTGAGAATGTTCTATGAAGTGCAGTGCAGTTCCAATCTTATGTTCATGATTTACTCAGAGCTTTGCCATAAGCTGTTGTGTATGCAAAAGAAAAGTTCAGTATTTTTAATTATCTTGTGTAACTAGTCTGTTATCTGACACTCCACTGTATTACCAAATAAGTTTTTATCAATATTTCCCACTGCCAACCATCAAGGTCTTGTGAATCCGCATTTTGTGAATTCTCAAGGGATATCATGGATGTAATATAGTCACATAGTCTTTCACACTCTTGCTGTACCATGGACATCTATGAACTTATTAAAACCAATCTCACTGTGATTTTCTATTTTGCAGTAGCCTGAATATTTGTTTTTGACAAATACCCAAGAATATTGTCACAGTGCTGAACACAGATGACATATGATTGGCATTGAGCAAAAATATTAGTGACTTGTTTTAATGTTCTTTTTCTTTGTGGAGGTCACATGAAAGTGAAAATTAAAATCTTCCCTCTTTTCTGCATTGTATTCTTATTCTGTTTATAAATCTTAGTTAAGGAAGTACATTGTCTGGATCTTTTCTCTACTTTTGTTACCAAACAATGTGAGGATTGCCTTATTCAATTATAGTGATGGGACAGACCTCACATATAGTGATAACGATCACTTAAATGATATTATTCTTTGGAATATTGAAATGGTGTCCTGTTGCGCAATCTGAATACGTGGCAGCAGAGCTGTTCTCTAAACTTTGTCCATTATGTCATGTGATACAGACCACAGTGCAATTATGGGAGCTATGGCTGTGAGAATTTGTTTTGAGGGTAAATAGCATAAACAAATCTGGTTAACCTTTCACCCATGGACATGGTGGGAATTCACTAAAATATAGTGGGGAGAAACTGCTCTACCAATTTTCAGAAACATCATTTCTTGGGAAGAAAGCATGGCATTGGAGCCAGAAACTCCTGCTTCTTCAATCCAGCTGTGTGAACTTGGCCAAGTGCTCTGAGCATCTTCATGGTTTTAATGAGAAAAATAAATGAAGAGATATCTATAAAACAGAGTCTGATTGATCATAATTATTCAATCAATATGACCCTTCCTCTGTTATGTTATGATCTTGTCAGGGCAGCCATTATATCTTTGCACTTGATATCCCCCAAACTTAGGTCATTCCCTGAAACATAGAATATATTCCATAAATGTTTAATAAATGAGTGAGTGAGTGAATGCTAACATTTGATAGATGCAGACAACCATACCAGAGATTCTAATTAAAAACCAAAATGAGCCAATTAAAGTACTTTAAGGGCCTGGATCACTTTGGGCTTTGTGGTAAGAGTACCAGGCCTAGATGTGATAATGAAGATAAAAGTGAGACTTGAAGAACCTGTTGAACAATTGACAGTAAAAGTTTGAAAACTTCTATTAAAGATGCTAAGCAGTGTGATGTATGAAGTTGACCGATAAATACAATAGTAGTTTTAGAAGGAATACATGTTGCTTAAATTAATTCTCCTAATGGATAACAAACAGAAAGATAGAAATGTTTCATTTTGGGGGCACCTAGGTGGCACAGTCCGTTCAGTGTCTGATTCTTGATTTAGGCTCAGGTCATGATCTCACAGTTCTAGAGATTGAGCCCTGTCCTGTGTTGGGCTCTGTGGTGATAGTGAATAGCCAGCTCGGGTGTCTCTCTCCCCCTCCCTCTGCCTTTCTACCATGCTCTCTCTATCTCAAGTAAATAAATAAACTTTTTAATACATATTCATTTTTTTGTTTGTTTCCATCATAAAGTCCAACGGTTTCACTGTTTGCCTCATAAGCCAGTGTCTCTCCAAGAAACATCCACACACACTGAAAAGAAAACATTTGCCTACTCAGCTTTCAGCCTATCTAGAGACACCAATTCCCACTTTACAAGAAAGTGTATTAAAGGAGCTTTTTCCCCCTCAACTTTTATTTTTAGATATGAGTATTTTTGTACTTGTGAATTTGCACATCTCCTGAAAATGATTTAAGACTCACAAATGTACTCTGATAGTATTAATTTGAACATGCATTTGTCTTCTTTTCTGCCTTTTTTTCACTTTTTGGAAAAAAGAATGTTAGTTGAATCCTATTTGACTATGGTGGGTCCCCTAGATGCAAAGGAATGGGAAGGATATGTCTATATCTTCTGACCAATTCACATACATGTCACCTGACGTGATTATCAATATCCATAGAAAATTGTTCAAACAGTCATATCAGCCACTATATAATTCAACATATAAACCAAACTTGTTTGGTATCCAAATTAATTGAACTTTCATGTGGTAAACTAAATAAAAGCATATGAATTTTTTCATTTTATTAGGCAATTCCTAGTAATTCTTGGAGATGCCTACTGTATCATTTGAGGTATTCTCTATAAATGAATCACACTACATGAATCCAGACATCTGAGAAATTTACAGAAATGATTAGTTAAGACCTAAACCAGCAATTCTCATTCTACCTAGATTTCTATTTCACAGAATGCCTTGAATTTCCCCAGAGCAAGAAAGAGTTAGGATCCCGACAAATCTCATGTGCAAGCAGTAGGATTTATTGGCAGATTTTTGTCATCTCTCCAGCTAACTCTTAACCTCTTAAGGGATAGATCAAAATTCTATTCATATCTGCAAGCACTCACCACAGTGCTCTGACTCTTGACTTGGATGCTTAACAAATATAAAAAGGAACATAATCCATGATACTGTTTTCGATTATTCATTAGACCTTGAATCAACCCTGCCTTACTTCCAAGAGAAATTTGGCAGAGGCATTGATGTCATTTGGGCATGTCCCATTGATAGTGCCCTTGAGAGGGACTTGTCTTCTGAATGTTCTGCCTCTATAGATCCTCACATCTCACCAGTTGCACTGAGGCAGCTAGATGGGTCATGACTCATATTGATTGGCTCAGATTCACGTAGAGTTTTCACATTGCCAAGCAAAAACATCCAGATGTGTTAGCTGCATGTTTGAGTTTCCTTGTTTTTGTTATGATTTTTCAATTCATATAGAAGCTTCAGATCAATATATTCAAAGTTCAAAGCCATGTTTATTTTAGTCTCTCAATCTTCCAACCCACTCCCCTCAAAAAAAAGAAAAGAAAAAAAAACATTTCTCTTCATTCATGGTATCTGCAAAAGAAACCTGCCTGCAAATGGATATAAAATACTGTAACATGGAGTTAAAGAGTCAGAATTCAGATTCTATTATCCACATTTCCCCCACAGTTATAGATCTCTTAGTGTGTGAAAGAATATAATTTACCTTGAAAGAGCAATGAGCTCGTGTACAGTCGTAGATCCTAATTCTCTAACTCTTACTGTCTTTTCTCTTTTGGTTACTAATTTTAAATCAATTCCAGTTTTCATTGTTGCCAGAAAAAATACCATCAAGTACATTTTTCCAAGGTTTTTTTTCTATTTATTTATTAGGCTGCCCTAGATTATAAACCTCATTAAGAATAGTAGTTTGAAGGTGAGTTCAGAGCACAGCTCCTAGGAACTCATGTACAAAATGCTCCTCCATTTCACTGTTTTTCCAACTCAAATAGTGCCAATAAATGAAATCAATCTGTGAAAAACCAATTCTTGTTGAGTATAGGACAGTCTAGTTGATGGAAGTCAAAGAATAAGGGTTTGGGAGGGTGTTGGAAAAGCAGAGAAGAGAGTCAAGGCAATGAACGAAGATAAATGAAGGGGAGAATGTTCTCAGATGAAAATTCAACCAAGAAAGGAGGATCACAAGAAAGGAACATAGACACCAAAAAAAAAAAAAAAAGAAAAGAAAAGAAAAGAAAAGATAAAGGAACATGATGAAAAAAAGAGGAAAACATAGAAGGAAAAAAAAATCTGCAGTGAGTAACTAACAACTATGAAAGGGAGAGACATAGAGAAAGAGAAAGCAAACAGAATATCCCAAAAGATGGTATCTCTTGATTATTGTTGGAGAAAAATACATATGAAACAAATGAAGTCTCATTTTGTTCTCATAAAACCTTCATTATATGATGGTATTTCAGAGCTGGCTTTAGATATGGAAATGAGTTTGTCACCGTCTTGCTCCCCATAACAGAAGCCATTCTCTACTTTCAAGTTGAGAAAGAGGCAACAGGAGTTAGGACATCAGACACAATTGGAGCACATCAGGCTCAGCCAGAGGTCTCTGGGAAATAAATGACCCTGAAGTGCTACAGGGAGGAATTTCTTTTTCTAACTCTCTCCTTTTGAAACCCCAAAAATCAGCATCCTTGCAGACACTGTTCTGTGATTTGTACTACCACCCCCTTAAATTAGCAAATGCCAGTCAGTTTTTCACTGTGCAAAATTCAGAGTGGAGTTTTCAAATGAAAACAATAATTGTTCACATGCGTAAAATGAATATTTTTGTAAAGCTTCCAAATATTTATGACCCCAATTGCAGTTTCTTCTGAGTATGTGCATGACTATCTCCATGAGTACAAGCAGTCTCTGTTATCAACACTTTCATTTCTTTACTTAGCTCCCAAGTCCATGCATTATGTAGTTTTAAAGTTTAATGGAGAATATTTACTATCTGTTTTATTTTTCTCACATTTTTGCATTTTCATTTTGTGTTTTGAGATCTCTTCTAGCCAGAAACTTGTACACTACTGTAATGTGCTTTTATAAATATGGTTAGTGGCAAATAGACTATAAAATGTTTTTGAAGTTATTTATATTTAGTTACCTTAAAATGCTTAAATGTAAAGGATATATACTTAGATTTGTTTTTTTTTTCTAAATGATTTAATTTGAATAAACTTTTTGAGGCTTGAGACAAAAAGTACACCTTAATGATTTCCTTAAGACTGGATTAGTTTCAGAATATAATACCCTGGTATAACTCTGGAGCAACTCAGAGGGCTTCAGAGCCCAAAAATAATTCTCATAAGTGAGAAACCATGATCTCTTTGATTATCTGAGACTTATGGGAGTGGTAGGTCTTCTATTCAAACTGTAAAAGTTTCCATGGATAAAGATTTACAAGCTTTTGGAGTCTTTCTCCAATCAAGTTGCTCAGTTAATTCTCCTTTTTGAACATCAGCAGACAGTGCTGAGTGATACCATCGTTCGTTCTGAGAAGTTAGTCTTCCACCACATATATGAAAAAATTTCGATTTTTAAATTTTATGCCTGGTGGTCCAACCATGTGAGGTAGGAAAGAAGTCTTTGCCCCATAGTTATATTCTTTTTCTTATTTTTAGTTTTTAGAAAGAGAGAGAGCACAGTTTGGGGAGAGGGGCAGAATGAGAGACAGAATTTAAGCAGGTTCCACATTCATCAAGGAGCCTGATGTGAGGCTTTATCCCACAAACCTGGGATCTTGACCTGAGTCATACAATCAACTGACTGAGGCGCCCAGGCACCCCAATAAATTCTTTTTTATATAAAGTTTTTTATTTTACTTCCAATATTGTTAAAATACACTGTTACATTAGTTTTAGGTGTTCAATACAGTGATTCAGCAATTCTATACATTACTCTGTGCTCATCATAATTGTACTCTTTGGTCCCCATCACCTATTTCGCCCATTCCCTCCCCCAACCTTTCCTCTAGTGACTGAACCCATAGTTATATTCTTCTAATTTCTGGGTTTACAGATCTTGTTCTCCAAATCATATCTTTCTGGGAAGGAAGGCATGTGGCACTTGTTCCAGAGAGTATTCCTGTAGTCCCTTAATAAGTATATCTTTTCTCCAAATCATACCTTATATTATCTGACTTAAGTCATCTCAAAATTTATGGGACTATTGTTCAGTATCAAAGGCAAAGCACTTAGGACATACTCCAAAGATGGGTTGGGTAAGCCTGACTAATATCTGCTATGCTAACAAAGTTTCAGGGCAAATAGAGATTTTGTTTTTCTTTTTTCCATTAATCAGGCCTCATATCCTAGGTACACGTATTCATTTTGAATAATAACATAATCCAGGAAAACGTTTTTGATTCACAATGGTTTTAATGAGAGGTAAAGAAAAGAGTGTAGCCATTAAAGCAGAATGGCCTTTGTTGTTCAAGTTCCATGGTAAATTAATAATTGTTATTACTCTTTTAATATTCTTCCACATCATAATATTTCCCCTGTGTTATAGCATTGCCTATTATTGGAATGTCATTGAAGTTGAAAAACCTAGACTTTCCTCACTATTTCTTTCCAGATGCTTTGTCACAAGTATGAGTTAAATTTAGAATATATGCAGAGGATAAACTATATCTCTCAGAAAAGTACTTCAGCTGTGGCCCATGACTGAAGGAGGTGTCTGGGCCACTTTCTCAAATCTCCTATTAAGATACAATCACTCATACAAATGAGAAGGTGGCTCACTCTACCTTTGATTATATCTGTGTGTAAATGGGCAGAGGAGACCTGATCATACATTAATAATTTACTGCTGTCTTCCTATTACTGATTTCACCTTGGGGCTTGCATTTGTACTTTTTTGATAAATTTTAAAAACAAGTGAACTATTTTTGGCTTCTCCTGACTGGAAACTCAGGAAATGTTAGTGTTTCCTCTGAGTGCCTATAGTTGACATTAGCTCTTATGTATCCTTTATTATGATAGAATTATTTATTTAAATGTCTTTCAGACTCACTGGATGTAACCTTCTAAAGCAGGAAACATCTCCTCCATGTCTCCCATGGTTACGATAGCTCAGGGTGAACCAATTACATATAGGGATGGGTGGAAGGAGAAAATCAGTGAGCTTCCTTTGGTTAAATTTGAGGTTGAGATGCACTGCAATAAAATGATAGATTTTAAGAGTATGTTAATGGTAGATATATCATTTATTCTTTTGTTATTGGTTCATTCATTATTCAGTAAATATTTACAGAGCATTTATACATCTTTCTAAATCATGGGAGTATATAGAAGTAAATAGGAGAAATGTGGTACTCATTGTTGGAGATTAGTTAAATTGGAAGTGATAGAAAAGTAAAACCCTATAAAATTACTAATGAAATATAATAAATATTGAAGTGTAATAATATAGTTCTTATCAAAAAGACATATCAAGAGGGACACCTGGGTGGCTCACGCGGTTGAGCTTCTGACACTTGATTTCAGGTCAGGTCATGGTCCCAGGGTTGTGGCATTGAGCCCCACAGTGGGCTTGAAGCCTGCTTGAGACTCACTTTCTCTCTCTCTCTCTCTCTTTTTTTCTCTCTCTCTCTCTCCCTGTCTTTAAATTAAAATAAAATTTTAAAAAAATTTTAAAAAGTGATTTAAAGAGAATACCTACGTGTCTCCGTCAGGCTAGGGCATTAGGGAAGATGTCTCTGATAAGGTGACATTTGAAATAACCTCTAAAAAACAAAAAGGAGCCAGCTGTGCAAAGATCAGAAGAGCTGCTTGAGAAAATAAATGAAAACTACCTATTTACCCACTACTTGATAATTATCATAATATACATTTTGAGATCTATCTTTTGTGTGTGTGTCTTTGTATGTGTATATGTATATGCATGTAAGTGGGTTTTACTATAGAGTATATTTGCTTTATTCATTCAAGAATATATTGTGATATTTTTTCCAGCCCACTAAATTTATTTCGACAGTCTATATATTAATGACAGCATAGAATTTGACTGAATTCAAATAATAATATTTAATCAGCTACCTCTTTTATTTCCACATTTATCTTATTTCCAGTGTTTTGTGATTTTCATTTGTATATTTGCACAGTTGAGAAATAATGAGAAATAATGAAAAGTGCAAGCTTTGAAGGCAATCTGCTTGAATTTTGACTTGGCTCTGCCACTTTAGATCATACAGCTTAGGCACATTGCTTAACCTATTAGTTTGTCATCTCTAAAATATTCATAATAAAAGTACCTACCTCACAGCATTGCTGGTAGAAAGTTTCATTGAGATAATACTCATATTATGTACAGAGGAATGCTTGACACCACCTAAGAATCTCATTAAATGTGAGCCACCATTTATAGATTCTAGAGAACTTGGTGGAGAATGAAATATACTGTACCAACCAAACATTGTCAGTTATTCTAATTGTGGGAGAAGTTTGTGATTCAGTTTTAAAAATTGGTAAGAAAGTTTAGGTAAAGTCAAAATTGTGTGGATTAAAAAAGTAGTTCATCGTGCCCACCAGGAACTGAATCAAGAATAAATAAATTTTCATGATCTGTTAAGTTTGTGGTTGTTTTTCCTGGAAAGGTCAGAAAAGTGGCAAACTTGTTGCTGGGTCCAATATTTATACATTGACAAAGTACTTATCTTACTCACTGAGGTCTCAATGCTAAACAAGAATGCAGTATTTCAGTTTTTAGCTTTGGGTCTTACAGTAAGCAACTATTATCGGGTGAAAAGGTCTACAGAAAGGCCAGTGAGTTCAAGTAATGAGAAAAGTGCACACAAATGAAACGTGATTGGGATGAAAAATTTGAACATGTTGTGACTTTCACGACTCTAGGTCATCACATTGCCCCTAGCTGGAGTGTTCTTAACCTAAAGTTCCCGTAATGGGCTTCATGGAATCTGTCATCCACCTCAAATTGTTGATATTTTGGAATCAGAAGGTCACTTGATGAGCATACAATTAAAGTAAAGGGAGTTAGCAAGAATACCTAAATGGCTTCCAACCTCAAGTTATGATGATAGCCTAATGCATCCATCAAGTTTAGCTTGTGTTTTTTGTTTTCTGTTTATTAAACTCAGGGTCTAGCTGAAAAAGATCTGTGATATTCTTAAAACCCCTGAGCCCAAACCAAAACTTGGCATGTATGTATATTTGGGGCTTTTCTAGATAGAAGTTAAACAGCCTTAGTCAATTTTCAAAAGTGTCTGGGAACAGGAACTGGTTAAGAGCCATTCATCTAACCTGCTGGATTGCTCCAGAACCTGGGCTCAGCCTCCTGTGAACCTTGTTTTGCTGACTGTCCTTACATTGGATTCCCAGAAGCTTGTGTCCCTGACTTCTGCTGCAAGTAAAGGATCACTGGGCTCCGATACTGTCTCTGAGTCTCACTCCTCTTCCAGAGACTGGTTTCCACACGTTGGCTGCCAGAATTTTCTAATTGCAAAAATTTTCTTTTCCTTCTTTTATTCTTTTAATTTCATTTCATTCCAGTTCTTTTCTTTTCTGCTTGTTTTCACTTATATTGACCACAGTGCAGAACCTACTTAGATAAAGACTGTGTATTAGAGATTGGTCAACATGTTATATACATTGGTTAAGACTTTTTTTTTTTTAATTTTTCAATTTTTTACCCCCTAAACAAGACCACACCTTCTACTATTCCTCTGGCTGTTAATTTCTTCCTCATTTGGGCTACCAGCATACCTTGTATTTTATTATAACACATCTTATTTGAAATCTCTTTTTTAAATTTTTTTTAATGTTTATTTATTTTTGAGAGAGACAGAGCATGAATAGAGGAGGGACAGAGAAAGAGAGAGACACAGAATCTGAAGCAGCTCCAGTCTCTGAGCTTCTGAGCTGTCAGCACAGAGCCTGATGTGGAGCTGGAACTCACGAACCCTGAGATCATAACCTGAGCTGAAGTTGGATGCTTAACTGACTGAGCCACCCAGGTGCCCCTGAAATTTCTTAATCTATCCCTAGAACCATGAGCTCCTTTAAAATGTTTGTTATTTATTCTCTCTATCACTAACACCCAAATCATTCCTGAACAACTTCGTATTATCTGATTGTCTTCTGAGATGGATATTATAAGAGTGTCTTTGACAGTATTACATGGAATGTTATGTGGCCCCCTAATTTGTAAAAGTAAAGTTTACTTTTTAGCCAAAGGGACTTTTAAAAATGTATCTATCAATTTTTTTCTTTTGCTAACTATCAAGAACCATATTTATGATACCCCTATTGTTAGCTTGCAGAAGTCACAACACATACTGTGTCCTCACCTCGACATTTATTTTATTTTATATTTCTTATTATCATTTTCCCTTTGCTTTAATTCCCTTGCCTCTTTTAAAGAAATATAACTTTCATCTATAGTTAAGCCAATTTAAGTCAATTTGATATAGTTTATAAAGTATGATAACACACCCATGTATGTTGTCATGTAATGATTTCTAGTCCCAGCCATTTATCTTATGGATGGAATTTAGTTCCCACTGAAATGAATACACACACACACACACACACACACACACACACAGTTCATTTGTTTTGTTTTCTTAAAAGCTGGTTGCACTCTCACATTACATCCTTTGTCTTTTTTCAACTGGTAGATTGACCTAAGCTCCTAGTTCTTTCTTTACCAGGACAACTCCACTTATTGCTACCAAGCCCCGACTTTGACCAAATTGTTATGCAAATAGTATTTCTACAATAGAAATAAAATGTGGAATAGCATTTTACAATGCCAGAATACATAGTGCTATAATCCATTACTAAACATCCTCGGACCACAAGTTTGTGGTCCTTGGACCAGCTGAGACTCAGCCCTACCCAGAGTTACTGAATCAGAATCTGCATTTTAAGAGATCTCCAGAGCATTTGTATGCACATAAAATTTTGATAAGTACAGATCTGCATGATCTTATGCATGAAAAATTCTACTTTAAATACTGAAAGTATAAATTTTATAATTCATGGGGGGTGGGAGTTTAGTGTAATGTAAAAACTGAAAATTAACTTGGATTTAGATTTGTATTTGAGTCTTGACTCTACTTCCTATTTTCATTTATAGAAACTCAAATTACCTCCTACTCTTTATCAGGCATGTGTGTGGGCGATGGGGATACAAAGCTCCGGTCTCACAGAGCTAACTCTGTAATCCTAAACAAATCTGTAAAAAGATGGTGTATTGAACACATATCCACTTTTGCTGTCCCCAAACTCTGCTATACCTGCTAAAAAGGGATTTTTTCCCCTAAAGACATACAAGGGGAGGTGGAGAGAATAAGACAAGAGAGCATAGGAAAAGCAATTTTGGAAGCTGTAAAGCAGATGGATGAGTGAAACTGATTTAGCAGACATGAAAATGCTGAAGACAAAGTCAGTAACGAGGAGAGCTGAAAACCACGCTATTTCTTCCTACTAGCTCTTTAGGAATTGGCAACATCATATACCATTGAAAGTCAGGGAAATATCAAGCTAGCGGTGGGTGGAACAACTAATATAATAGAAGTTGTTTGTATTATGCTTAAAAATAAATTAAATCCCTTGATCTCATCTTCTCTCCATGCCCCTGGCTGACTATTCTTAGCTAAACTAAGCAATGTCATTTAGGTTCATTCTCCAGAAGAAAGTAAAATGGTATCTCTATACACGAGATGCCAGATACAGTTAAGAGTGGGGTACATAAGGGTTCATATGGGTTTCACTTTGTATAGTAAATATGAGCTCCACTATCACAACACTAATTTTCCACTGAGACTCCCAAATATTGGCAGCCAGATTTTACCTTCTATGCAAAATAATGCACAACTCTTTCCTGGGAAATATGACCAACTCAAAATAAAAAAAAAATCTAGAAAAAAATGGTGGAGGCATCATAAAATAAATATCTGTGGGTCCATACTAATATAAATAATACTGAGCAAATAGATCAGTGTGGGAAGAGACAAATCTCTCATTCATAAGAATTCCAAATAATCTATGTAGATATTATGCCTTCCAGAAAGTGAAGCATAACTCCCCTACTCCTTAAATGTAGTCTGTTCATACTAACTTCCTTCCAAAGAGGACAGTATGAAAAGGGAGAAGAAAAAAAGTAACTGTACAAGAGAGAAACCTGACAATGTTTTAGGCAGATGATTGAGATTGGTGTCAACAGTGACAAGTCATAATGATAGTATGTACCCTTTATAATAAGAGGTAATGAAAGTGGCATTTACTCCCTTGGTTTCTTCCCTAGAAAAATCTAAAACTGTTTGAAAAATAAAGTTTATTTTAAAAATAAATAAATAACAGGGGGGAAAAATCTCTTACGGGAACAGCACAGCCTGATTGCTCTTGAAGTCGGTTCCCAGTCAAGGAGTCCCACTCATTACACTAGAATTTTGAGTCGTCATTTCTTTGATCATTATACAAGGTGCATTTATTTTAATTTACCAGTATTTCAGATATAACTTTTCCATGTTAGTACATATAAATCTAGTGTTTTGATTAGTCCTTGCTGTGATAAAAATTACCTAGATTTTAGTAGCTTGAAAGAAAAACCATTTTGTTTTTTTCTCAAGACTCAGGAATTCAGATAGGGCTTGACTATCTGTTGTGGTATTGATAGAAGTTGCCCTGTGCTGGGGCGCCTGGGTGCCTCAATCAGTTAAGCATCCGGCCAGGTCATGCTCTCGCAGTTTGTGGGTTCAAGCCCCACGTTGGGCTCTGTGCTGATAGCTAGCTCAGAGCCTGGAGCCTATCTTCGGATTCTGTGTCTCCCTCTCTTTCTGTCCCTCATGCTGTCTCTCTCTCTTTCAAAAATAAATAAAACATAAAAAAAAAAAAAGAAGTTGTTCTGTGATATTCAGCCTATAGTTCAACTGGTCTAGAGGGTTCATAATTGTCTGTCACCTTGACAGGATGCCTGGATAGATGGGCTCACCTAGAATTCTTGGCCACAGTACTTAATATACATGGATTTTCCAGCATGGGAGCCTCATGGTAGTCAAACTTCTAACACGGCTCCTAGAGAGGGTTTTCCAAAACCCACATTTTATTCCCCATTTTAAATATGATGAATAGCATATGAAGATTATCAAATACCTAACAAATGCTGGAAAGAATATGAAGGAAAGGAGACAGCATAAACAGATAAGAGCCACTTGAAGGAAAGGGAGATTTGAACAGAGAAAACTTTTAAGTTATTCTTAAATAACTTAAATATTCTTAACAGGAGAAGATATTGGAGATTGAAAGAGGTCTTAGAAATTTAAAACATGAGGTTAGAAAGGAAAACTCACTACATATGTTGACAATAAAAACTGAGAAAATCTCTTAAGAAGTGGAGGCAAAAGACCAAAAAAAAAAAAAAAGAGAGAGCAAACAAAAGGAAAAAAAAGATTGTATTACAGGATAGGTCTAGGAGACCTACTATCCAAATGATAGTAATCAAAAAAAAAGAAAGTTGAAATAAAGGAAGGGAGGAAATCATTAATTAAATCGTGCAATAAAAACTTCCTGAACTAAAAAAAATATGAATTTCAACTTGAATTAAAATAATTAAAAGCATGTGGGAAATAAATCTCCCTCCAGGCATCTCAGAACACTGGGACAAACACAGGAACCAGCACACATCCAAGTGGGAAGAAAGAATGAAAAATTAAGTCATATTCAAAGGATCAGATATTAGGTGATTTTGGACTTCTTAACAGCAAAACTGGGTCTTAGAATTCAGCGGAAAATATATTCAAATTTTAGGAGGAAAATTATTTCCAACCTAGCATTCCTTATTGAACAAACTTGATTTTTTTTTCACTCTCACACTTGGTTGATAGACATCAAATTCATCCAGTAATTTACCTGTTACACATCTTAATCAAGAAGTTACTAAAGATTGTGTTACATCAAAATAACTAAATAAATAGAAAAAGCGAAAGATATGAACTAGAGAAAATAGGAGACCATACCCAGAATAGACGCAAAGAGAAAGAACAAAATTATTGTTCTGCAAGAAATGTAGGAAGCAACAGTTGAGGGGGGACCAGATAGATTCTATCACCAGCTCCCCACTTCTTAACGAAGATTCCTTGAACAATGTAGTTGACCTGTGACTCACTTCCTTTTTTTTTTTTTTTTTTTGTAAAATAAGGATAGAGTATCTACCTTATACAGATTGTTGTGAGAATTAAGGCTAATTAACATATAAATATATTTTGAGCAATATATTCAACAAATATTGGCCTTTACCATTTATTATTAAGGTCTCTCCTTGCTTTGTCCCCCATTCAGTTTCTCTTAAAAGTAACATAAAAAGGACTGCCTGGGTGGCTGAATCAGTTAAGCGTCCAACTCTTGGTTTCAGCTCAGGTCATGATCTCATGGTTTGTGAGTTCAAGCCCTGCATTAGTCTATGTGCTGACAGCATGGAGCCTGCTTGGGATTCTGTCTCCCCCTCTCTCTGCCCTTCCCCTGCTTGCTCTCTACTTCTCGCTCTTTCAAGAATAAATAAATAAACATTTAAAAAAGTAACATAGATGTATTGGCTTATTTTAAAGAAAAAATGCATGCTACATTGTTCCCATTTTATCCGGCCATAAAATCTGAGCTAGACTAAAGATTCCATTTAAAGTGTTTCCAAACACCTTTAAAACCTGCAAACAATTACAAAGAGATGAATAATAAGCAAAACAATTCCTTCCACTTCATAAAATATTATTGAAAAGCATCTGCATTTGCAAGTTATCCTGGACACTAAAAGTGGTGATACTCGACTATTAACCCAGTGGCATCAAATAAAAGGAAAATGTGATGCAATGTAGGGACTCTGCACCCTGCTGACATAATAACAAAACTAGACAAAGAATGCCAAATTCCTAACTTTATGACCCACATGGAGGGATATATTCCAAAGTGTATGCAGATCATCGGAGTCTGAAATCTACCTGAGGGGTTTACTTTCTGTATTTTCATTGTGTGACTTATTTGGTGGGTATCACAAGATTATAAATGTTGAGAGTATTATTGTTAATGTTTTGTAAAAGCAAAGTTACTGTTTTCTTTTAAATACGTGAGTGTGAAAAGTGGCACTACTGCTTTATTAAGTGTCTGATTTTATTACATCTCAGGATTTCATTTTACCCAGCGAGCTCAGGTTTTCTAATAGCAGACCCTAAGGCACCAGAAAAAAAATGCATTTCTGGAATGCATATATTTTGTGAAATAAGGGATAATATAATGAACACATTCACAACCAAATAGCAATAACAAGTTCCCTTTCTACCTTCATCCTACAATCACATGCACTGTCCAGGATCACTCTGGGCACTGCTCCCAGCCCGATTTCCGAAGAGCAACCCAGCACAGAGAACACTGTGACACATGCGAAAAACAAAAGGCACCAGATAATTTACCGTTATGTTACTCAGGCTATTGCAGTAAGAAGAAAGGAAGCATGGGGTATGATAAGGGTGGGAAGTTATCAGACTCTTATGGAAGTCATGAAGAAGGATGAGGATGAGTCTTACCTCGTATTATGTGAGGGCACTGGGGTGCTTTGCAGCTGCTATTTCCAGGAACACAGAGCAGGGAGATTTTCCAATCATTCCTGCTTTCTTGAAATGCAGGCTTTAGATAAAGTTCTTTTTTCCCAACATGACCTGGTACTGTTTCCTTTCTTCCTATTCAGAATGTCAGCTCACTAAATTATATCTCAATCAGTATTTTCCTCAGAGAGGACATTTTTGGGAGCTTCCTCATTGCCCCTTATATCTTGCAATTATTGACCCCCTTGATTCATTTTTAAAAATGTCTCACAGCTCATCTTTCTTCATTACATTTTTGGAATGAAGAGCAATAGCAATGAGAAAAACAACAATGACAATACCCACAGTTATTTAGTAACAATTATCGATCATTTTCCATATGCCAGGTGCTACTCTAAGGTCTTTAGATGTAGTGATTTATTAAACCCAAAAATAATCCAGTGAAGAAACAGAGACTTAGAAAGGAGAAATAATTTGCCTAGATTATTACATCTGACATGTGGTAGAGCTGAGATTTGAACTTCTTCAGTCTCCCTACTCCAATTACACTACTTTAATTTCAGAATCCCACAGCACACAGCAACAATGCATATGGAGACACAACCCAGTGTTAGTGATGGAGGGTCTTTGTGGCTTAGAGAAACAACCTCCCTAACTAAGGCTTATTTTACTGAGTATAGTGAGTTCACATTAAAGTCTAGTCTCATACCTGACATATTACACAGGAATTCATGTTGGTTGTCTCAGAATTTCTATTCTATGGGAACACCTTCTAGAACTATTGGTAAGTAGGTAAGAGGAAATTATATTATTCAATGATTATCACATACTACTTGTCTAATACAATCATTTTTAAAAGCATAGTTCAGGGGCACCTCCGTGGCTCAGTCGGGTAAGTGTCTGACTTCAGCTCAGGTCATGATCTCACAGCTCGTGAACCCAGCGTCAGGCTCTATGCTGACAGCTTGGAGCCTGGAGTCTGCCTCAGATTCTGTCTCCCTCTCTCTCTGCTCCTCCCCTGCTCACACTCTATCTGTCTCAAAAATAAATAAATGTTAAAAAACAATTCTTAAAGCAGAGTTCAAAGTTATGTATATTTATACAAGGGTATAATTTATAAATTATAAGTCCAATATGATTCCAGTTAAACATAAGTGTTACATATGACTTTAAATATAAATCACCAAAAGTAAGCATTAATATTCCATTGGTTTTTGTTTTATCTATATTTTTTTATCTTTTCTGAATGTTTGATGCAGAAAAATTGCTTTTTATAATCATAAAACATACAGGGAAAACATTTCTAAATTTCTAGACTTCTCTACCTTACATCATTTACTGATCTTTCAGGTTTGCAGTTCTACAGAGGAGTGAGAGGATGGGTATAGGACTTGAGATGAAGAGAGAGAGACAGAGTCACCTAACATGTCGGAATGCAAATATTGTTATTTCTCTTTTCTGTACCTTCTACTTAAAGGAAAGTCATTGTGAATATCTATTCTAGAATTTCCTTTGGCTTTTCATATCAGCTGTTTCTATCTGCTTCTATAATAGCTGTTCTGCAGTGTCTCTTTCTTTCTCTCTTTACCTTCTCACTCTGTTTCTCACACTTCTCACACTGAGTTTGTGTATGAATCTCACTCTTTGTGCCTCACACTCTCTCTTGCTTCCCTTATTTATTATTTTTTATAGATTTCTTTCCATTTGTCACCCACAATCGGCCTGTGTATACTAAAATAAAAGAAAACAAAAGAAAAAGAAAAGTACGTGAACACTGGAATTCCAGAGGTTTGAACTCACTAGTGCTTTCAAAAATATTTCAGAATCTTTTCTCAGAGTTACCTAATTATCAAGGATATATATATAACACTGAAACTCAAATTTAAAATGTCAAAGGCTAGAGTCATAGAAGCTATTAGGTAATGATTGATTAACACGTAAAAGGAGGGTGCCTGGGTGGCTCAGTTGGTTGAATGTCAGACTTTGGCTCAGGTCATGATCTCACGGTTCATGAGTTTAAGCCCCCCGTAGGGCTCTGCACTGACAGCTCAGCGCCTGGAGCCTGCTTCAGATTCTGCATCTCCTTTTGTCTCTAACTGTCCCCCAGTCACGTGAATTAGCTGTTGGTAAATCCAACACATTGAAAATTCCTGTTATTAAAATGGCCTAGTGTGGGGTACAAGAGAAAAAGAGATCTAGATATTGGTGTAGATATTGTGGGATGAATTATCTCAGGAGATTGAAAGAAGATTCCCTGAAGAGACAGCATAGTTAACTCCCGTGATAATTCTCTTTTCAAAGCAAACTCTTTCCTGTATTCCTTCTCCAGGTACTAACAATTACCAGGAGTTCCTGAACCTGCCTGCCTTGTAGATTCTACCAGATCCAGTCCTTCCAACTGCAGACTCCTAGGCTGGTTCTTATGTTTCAAACAACAAAACAAACAAACAAAAAAACCACAAGATACTATAAGCTATGGAACAAAAGATCTATCTATTAAATACTAAAAGGATGAGTAAAGATTATAACATTTAACTATTAAGTGAATGACTATTCTACAGGATGTGAGCCATTCTAATTCCTAAACTTTCATTAGTTTTCCTGCCATAGTCATTTGGAAGCTCATACCCATCCCCACCTCTCTCCTTTGAGTTCTGAGGAAAGGATGTACTGGCTGTTTAGACTGTATCATAAGGCTTAACTCTCTTCTTCTCTCCCATTCTGCCCTCCATTGTATATTTGAGCCCATTTGTGAAGGTGCACATATCTGAATACTCTCTATCACTAAAGCAGTGATTGGCTTTGGCATCTCAGGATCCACACTTCTGAGGGATATCCTTCTCCTGAGCTTAAACTCCCTTGTTAAAAACATCTGCAGAGCTCCAATTTCTCTGGCATAGCTATTTCACACTCCAGGTTACAATGCAACTTTCTGTTTTGTAATCCACCTAGAAAGTCTTATCCTTGCAAGAAAACAGACGTCATCAAGAAGACGTGGCTTCTGTCCAGGTAAATCCCACTGAGTAATTATCTTTCACTTAGTGGAGGAGAAGCTGTCTTCTACTGTCCAAACTCTTCTATTCATCTCCCCATCCTTGCCTTTGAAAGTTCAGTGTCATTAGGAAAAGCACACTGGCTTTCCCGTGGTGCCAACTTGTTGCTAGAGTCCCCTTGATTTTGCAAAACATCCATTAAGGAGACCACCTCAGCCTCACCGGAAGCACATTTTAAGACAGGCAGCCAACATATCCCCTTCATTAGAACTCCTATTAGGAGAGTAGTAAAAAGGGAGTGAATGTCATTACCCAAATTAATTGATAAATTAGCAGAATTAATGAAACAGAATATAAAAATTAACAGATAGTCTTACAAATCTCTGCAAATAACATACTTCACAAATTTTTCATAACCTATGGCAAAAAAATGTGAAAGGGAAAGAAGGAGGGAAAACAGAAAGAACTATATTACTTTATGAAGATCTGATTTTACAAGGGGTGTTATAGGCTGAATCCTCAATGTAGGGACATTTTGAAATCAGTATTTATTAAGTGATTCTAAGTAAGCTCATTGGACACTCTAATGGCATTGATGAAAATGAAGAATTTACTCCTGTGTCGGTGTAAATTCATGAACCCACACATGTCAGGACTTGCTTTCTGTTAGGCACCAATCAGAGGGAGTAAACTTCTTATGGATCAAAGGAAGACACTTAACTACCTGTGTAACCCTTTCTCAATGACAGTGCCTGGATGGCTGTACACAGTCCACAGCTAGCTGCCCTCCAGGCAGCTCCCAAACTCTTTCTGTTGAGAACATGTGCCTGACAATCGGACTGGGAGAAGCTGGGAGGTCTTCGTAGTGGTTAGTCCTCTAACAACGTTGTGCTTCAACAGTGGCTACAAGAGTCTCAAAGGATTGGCTGGCATCACTTATTTCCTTATCCTGTACTGTGTATCACCAGCTATGGCAAAAAAAAAAAAAAAAAAACGGGGGGGGGTGGAAATCTAGGCAAACTGAAAAATATATCTTTACTAACCAAGAGCCCTGTAAATGCCTTCAACATGCTAACTATCCCACACTCCAAACTTTCAAAAGGCTTTTAGAGAGTAGATGGCTCTTGTAGGTTTGTGCATGTTGATCCTCAAGGCTCATACCTGCATTGTTGAGAATTCTGGAGTCTGCTATGAAAGCACTGGGACACCCAAGGAACAGCTGTAATTCTAAGCTTCCACTACAGCTGTGGGATGTTTCAGAAGGATGGCAAGTAAAAGTGCATTAAGTCAAGTATGATTCTGGCCTATAGCACCTTTTTCTTGCTTTTCATCTGATATTGAGAAAGAGTGGTATAGCTATGAGATCTTTTGGGGGAGATTTTGGCATGATCTCACACCCAGCATCTACAACTGGAGAGGTAGGGTGAACAGGTTTAGTATTTTTAAATGCCATGAAAGAGTTAATTGTGTCTTCCAATTTTAGAGAAATTTGCCCTATTTCACTTGTGAATGGTCTGCAAAGGATGACCCTGTAACAAACATGTTCTCTACAACACCTTTGTCCTGTGCTACTCTGATATCTGATCTTCAATGCTATTTAGAAATGAAGGATTTAGGCAAAAATAATATAATAGAAAGGGTTAAAAGCTGATGTAATATTCTTAATGCCTTCTAATCTTACATGTAAAATAATACTTGATATCCTACAGAATGGACAAAGATTGGGTGAATTATATGGAAAAATAAAAAATGCAGATCTGGTTTGCTTTTTATTCTTGGTTTGTTGGGTTTTTTTTTTAAAGATTGCCTCTGGCAGATTTGCATCTAGTATTAGCCTCCCAGAAACATACTTTACTATACTGTGGAGAATGTTCTCCACTTATTTGTTGCTTGGGGCTAACAGGCTGAACTGTTTTGCATTGAATATGTATCTTTTGATCTTGCTTTATTTTCCTCTTGCTATTTTGTTGCTGCTAAGAGTTGATGATTATGAGAAATCCCTAAGTGAAAACTGCCCAAGTGTTTTGAAATGATGAGATTGGACTCAGTGACTAGTGCTCACATTGAGTTCTGTGGGGGCCATAGAGGCCCTGTATAGAACTCAGTGATTGGGAAAGAAAATCAGCTTAGGCTCATTTAGAGGAGGCATCTCCTTAATAAACAGTACATTCTTTTCTCTTTTGTGCTCTGATTCTGGCCTCCTAAGTGCAGATTTTTCTTAAGTTCCTATTTTGTGTCCCTCAATCACAGTATTTTGTGATTCAGGTGTTATACAGAGGTAGAATAATCCACAGGACCTTATATATTTGAAATTTCCTTCATTGTTAGAGAATTTTTGTTGAATACCCACAAATTTTTATGCACTCAAATCATTTCTGCACTGATATACTTAGAGAAACTAGGGACTCTGACTCTCTTAACTGTATAGTTTAACAATTATAATTTTAATGTGAAGCATCATGTGACATGGTAGTAGGTCTTGTCTAGAGAAAAGCACGTTCACAAAGATTAAGGGATTCATATTACATAAGAGTAAAAGGTAAAGACATATAAATAAGCCATTTTCCTTGATTCATGTTCTCAGTTTGTGAAGAGTATGGCAGAAAATAAATGGAATGAGAAGAAGTGACACATAAAATATGAACAAAAATATATGATTTATACTATGTCTATTAAATCACTGTATTCTAGTCTCAAGCCAGAATAGATATACTGATTATTAATACTTAATGATTAGTAAAAAAAAATTCCACTTCTGAATAAGGCCATCCATACCACGATTCCTGAAGTTTGAATATAAGGACATATCTTGAGCTATAGTAATTCCTTGAATAGAATTCTTTGAGTGAATACTGTGATTGAGGGTAATAGAATAGGAACTCTAGGAAGTTATTCCTTTGAGGACAAGAAAAAGCAAGATATAAATCATTAAAAACATTGTGTTAATGCTTATTCTTCTCTCATTCTATATTTTGGGGAAATTTCACATGCCTGATGACTGGAGACTGACATCCAGAATGAAAATATTATATTGTGTAATAATATAAAATAATATAAAATAATATTGTGTAAGAAAAGAAATGTGTAAAATTTACTAGTATTAAAGACTGGAGATCATTGTATCAAATAACTAGAGTGTCCCATATTGACTGGAAGCCTCTAGAATGTCTAAATTCAGTAGCTTCCTAGACAATAAAGTAGCAGTGAATAAAATCTCATTTTATCTATATCTTTATCACCCTTCCTGTTGTCTTCTTGGTCATATTATTATCTTTTTTAAAAAGTTTATTTATTTTTCCTGAGAGAGAGAGAGTGAGTGAGTGAATACAGGGGTGGAGGGGCAGAGAAAGAGGGAAAGAAAGAATTCCAAGCAGTCTCCACACTATGAGTGGAGGGCTTGAACTCATGAACCTGTGAGATCATGACCTGAACCACCCAGGCATCATGGCCATATTATTATCTTAAAAGAAAAAATAATTGCTAATTTCACAGTGAAATATAGTGGAGAATGAAAAATTTTTTTTGAAGTTTGTGAGATCAACTAGCCTATTTCACTAGAGATGCGCAGTGAAATTATTGGGTATGAGTTAGTCACAGACCCTCCACAAAGATTAGGTTATGTCGTCCTCAGTGTGACATATAAACATTGATTTTAAAATGTTAATTTCTATCTTTAAGTATGAACCTCTAAGGAAGGAGACACCAATAAGAAAATATCAAGGATAGTATTCAAGAACAAGAAGAGGGGCAATGGTGAATTTGAAAACATCTTGTTTTTACTGTACAGCATATTTTTAGAAATTTTTTGAGTTAAGTTTCCAATGCATATTGTATCTCATTTTTAAAAATTTTGTTTTTACATATATATTAGAGTGTGTAATAGATACACCCTTAAAAAGATAGTCATCTCTTCCAGGTAGATAGAGACAGAGAAAATGGTAGCATCAAGTGAAGGAAAATAAAATAGTTGGGTTAGAAAGACAAAAGGGCCTAGACCTGCCACACTCCTCTTTTGAAACCATTGAGAATAGGTTCAAGAATGGGGTGCCTGGGTGGCTCAGTCGGTTAAGCGTCTGGCTTCGGCTCAGGTCATGATCTCACTGTTTGTGGGTTCGAGCCCCGCATAGGGCTCTGTGCTGACAGCCAGCTCAGAGCCTGGAGCCTATTTCCGATTCTGTGTCTCCCTCTCACTCTGGCCCTCCCCTGCTCACTCTCTCTCTCAGAAATAAATGAAACATTAAAAAATTAAAAAAAAAGAGAGAGAATAGGTTTGAGATTGTATTAGGAAGCAGAAATCTCTAAGAATGTGAAATGAAAACAGAAAGATTATGGCATATTCATTCATCCATTGAACAATTATTAAGAAATTTTGTGTCAAGTATTCTGTGAGGCAATAAAGAGGCAAAGATGGAGAAGATATGGTTGTCCTTCACTCTTAAAATAGTGATGAGAGGGAAAAAGAATTAAAATTCTAGTGCAATCAGGGAAGCAACAATGGAATTAGAGAATGCATCACAAAGGAAGGCATACCTGAGATGGATTGTGTAGTAAGTAGAAAATTGCCAAATGAAAGAATAAGCAGAGAGAGGAATGTAATGTCAAGAGATCAGGCTAGAAAGACAGGTTGAACTAACATAGGTTATACTAATCTTTTTGAACTGTGAAAAGTAAAATTACCAAGTGCATTTGAACAGGAAGATTACATGATCACCTTCATACATGTTCTGTATGAAGGATGAATTTTATAACTGCTAAGTGAGAGATGAAATACCAGAGGTCAGAACACCAGTTAGTTATCAGAGACTATAACACTAGCTACAAGTGGTATTGACAACAGATGAGAAGGTCCCAAACAATGACAGTGATATTATGGATATTATATTATGGATGGAGACTATGGGTCAATCTTAGGAGGAAAAAATATAAAAATATATTTGAGTATCTAAATGACATGAAGCAGAAGGCAGCAAGGATAGCTCTGGGGCTACTAGTTTGGATTAATAGTAGATGGATTATGATCCTATTTGAAACTATGGGTTTAGAAAAAGGAAAATAATAAGATGGAAGATAATGAGTTAGGTTCAAAACAAGCTGACTCTGAGGTGCCTAGCTGAATATGCTGTTTTAGATGCCAAAATAATGAACTATAATTAAAACACAAAAAAAAAACACAAAAAAACAACAGAAAGCAAAACAAAAACAGAAAACAAAACTAGTGAAATGTATGAGGACAACTCCATGAAGCCAAGAGAGAAGAGAAATACAATCCTGGAGGTGAGTGAAGAGAAGTGGATTATGAAAATCAAGAAATGGTAGGAGTTAGAAAGAGTGACAAGAAAATGAAGAATGAGGGCAAATTGTGTTGAAACTGATACAGAGATTAAGGAACAAATACTTAAAAATAAATTCATTGGATTTGGCTGTGAGTGGATTACCAACATCCTTCTAAAAGTGGTCTTAATAGAGCCAGGTGAAGGTGCCTTGTTCTTTGGGGAGGGTGGACATTAATTTGTCAACATAATATTGACTACTACATCAACGTTATGATTTATAATACAATATCAACATCATGTTGACTGTTAATTAGTCACCGTCATTCTTGCTGCTACTCAGATCCGGTTCCTGAGCACATATAGAGATTTCAACAGAGTCCCTGGTGCCATGTCAAAAGATCTTGACCATAAATGGCGATGTAAGTAATCCAGAAGAAATAGAAGAATGATTTCAAAACAATGTCTTCTTAATCTTCACTTAGATTTAGTGCGTGTGTGCTCTCTCTCTCTCTTTCTCTCTCTCTCTCTCCCTCTCTCTCTCTCCCTGTCTTATCATTTAACGGCCGAATTTTGAGAGTCACTTCAGAGAAAGATGCCTCGTCTGTAATACACTCTCAAAGGTAGAGTGCCCTAAGGACAGAGAGGGGGAGGAAATGAAATACAAATTCTCTTAGGCTATAGAGATGTGCCTTTGAATCATCTGACTCTTCCTAGGACTCAGTGTGTGCCCTTCACCTTAAAATATTTGCATCTCTCTCTTTAACTGAGGCTGGCTGTGAAATTTTAGAATTAAATTACATGGGGAATGTTGTAGTACCAAAGGCAATGGCCTTTAACTTCCTCTTGCTCCTCAGTCCAGACACCAGTTACTTCCTGTCCCTCCTTCCCCATTCCAGGGTCAGGGCTCTATGTAGTTTGGGGATTGCAGTGTCAGGTATCAGTCTCCAGGTGGAGTAGGCTGAGTTCATTACAGTAGCTCACAGATGGATTTTCACCTCAGATTCATCAGGTCTTGCCTTCATGCCCATTCTCTCAGTAACTTCTGAAGCTCTTTTTGATGACTTGATCCCTAGTCCCATTCATGTCCTAATTGTTATTATGGTCAAGACAGACAGGACTTCAAGGAAAGGTTTAGGTGAAGGGAAAAAAAATGATGCGGAGAGAAAGGAGAAAAACAATATCATACAAGGGTGAAGACCTCCTCACATCATTGTCCTTCAGAAGAAAGTCCTGGGGTGGGGTGGGGAGGAATACTTCTGAAGTTAAGAAACAAAGAAGTCTAGGTGGGGTAGAATGTGGGTGGCAAAGCAAACTTGGAAGTCAGAAAAAGCCTTATGATTATAATTCTCCATGTGAGAACTGTCCTTGTGATTTATAAGCATTCATCAGTGATCTATTGGCTTCTTGTCAGCGGGGGGAGGGAACCACTACATTTCCTTCAGCTAAGATGGATCTGTTTGATAATATGTGCTCCTTCAATTTGCAGCTACCAGAAGCCCCTATTTCACATCTGTATCCACAAAGTACATTTAAAAAAATAGACTTCTTTTGCTCTTTATTTTCATCTGCCTTTATTTCTTTTACCTCTACCAGTGAAGGCAAACTAGACAGCAGAGCCCTTTTCTAATGGTAGCTCTGATAGACAGTCCCAATACATACTTATTTACCTATATACTTACTGTGTGTTAACTCTGTTATATCATACATGCAGCATTTATTAATTGCCATGTCTTAGAGGGCATAATTCGATCCAAATTATATCTAAATGCATGTAATGAGGAATCGTATTATACGTGGTTCTGCTCCAGTGATAACATTTACATAATGCTGTGTATGATAAGACTATAAAGTAAGGGGCTGGGTTTTCAAGTAAGACTTATGGAAAATAGTCTCCTGACTTTACAGTCATGTCTCATGCAACAGAATGCTCATCCTAACTGCATTATAATTTATTATGAGCCCTTTTATTTCCCTCTACTGCTGGAATGAGATAAAAAGTAAACTCTGCAAAATATAGAGCACCATTTTTCCTTCTAGAACTTAGCATACATTTGATATTTACTTTGTAATGTCTCAGAAGTTAACAAAATTTTCTTTAAATAACTGTGGAGTTGTTTTTAATTGCATAGCAAGTAAAAATTTTAACTAGAATTCTGAGCCAGGATTCTAAGATGAATTTTATTCTTTCAAAGGTACAACTAAAGGTAGCTTTATTTTCCCCTTTTAAATGAGAGAGGTTTTTCACAGAACAGACTCATAGCAAGAATCAAGACAAAAGCAAACTATACGATTGCTTCTCATCCTCAGTCAACCAAGTGGTGAGGAAAGGAGAATCCGTAGTTTAAAAGAAAGGAGATTTATAGGTGCATGTACTTCAGTGAAAGGATAATTTCCAGTCACATATTGAAAAGAAGAAAAGATAAACCTGTTCTTGCAAACTGAGAGTCCATAAAGTATAGACAGTGATTCATCCAGTCCACGAGAAACCTCAATTATGCCAAGCAGATTGCAGCAGATCACAATGTACAGCATGGACCAAGTGTTATTCTCTGTCCAAGCTACCCTGGGCTCTAACTGGATCTGACTGAAAGCTCTGAGACATTTAAGACCTAAGCTGCCTGTGCACAGGTATGCCAAAACAACAACAACAACAGTAACAACAAAAACCCTTACAGATGTTCAGAGATGGCCTTAGAACCTCTATTTACAGTGTTGTACCATAATCATACTGCATCATCTTGCTTTCAATTTAACACGTGTGGGTTTTAGGGGACCAACTACTGACTAGAAAGACCAGAGGGGTGTCAGATGCAAGAGAATCCAGGCCTGTAAAAGGAGATTGCTCTGGAAATTCTGTTAATACACAGGGAATTGGATTAAACAGTTTCTGGAGGTTGCTGGATTTAGCCCAACATTGGTATTTATGCAGAATGAAATGCCCGGATTCAAATTATGAAAAGCGATGGGGACGAGATCTTATTAGGCTCTTCCCAAGCTTACTGGGTATTCTAAATACGTTAGCCCATTTAATAATCGCGATTATAGGGGCGCCTGGGTGGCTTAGTCGGTTAAGCGTCTGACTTTCGCTTAGGTCATGATCTCGCGGTTCGTGGGTTCGAGCCTCGCGTCGGGCTCTGTGCTGACTGCCAGCTCAGAGCCTGGAGCCTGTTTCAGTCTGTGACTCCCTCTCTCTCTGACCCTACCCTGCTCACACTGTCTCTCTCTCTCTCTCTCCTAGAAATAAATAAAACATTTTTTAAAAATCACAATTATATGAGAAGATAGTTCTTATCCAATGTTTTACTGAAGAAAAATATGGAAGCTCTTTGTTAATAGTGACCCCTTTCAAGGCAGACACTACTCTATATTTAAAATTCACACATTTAAACATTACAACTACTCACTGAAGTAGAAAATTTTATAGTCTTCACTGTGCACGTGAAGAAACTCAGGCACAGAGAAGGTAAGCAGATCTCCTGAGAACACAGAACAAGCAGGTGATGGAGCTAGAATGCAGAGCAGGAAGCTGGTTCCATCTACTCAGTCTGAACCTGTCAACATTCCCTGTGCTGCCTTTCCTCTGCTAAGTAACTTGCCGAAAACTACTAAACTATGAAACCCATGACTTTTCCATTTCACTACTGACAAGAAAATGGAGAATCCTAAGTTATTGTGTGATTAAGAAAATCATGGTTTATTCTCTAAACCAATCGGGACTCTGGAAAGAACCTAGAAGAGCTATTTCCAACCATTTATAAACGTTCCTGGGATTGATCCTAGCTGCGACTGATATAGAACTGGGTTCTTTCCTGGCCCTAGTCTCATTCTGATCACTTTTTAAAATTTCTGTCTTCTTGTTTTCCATTCATTTCTTCTATGTGAAGAAGAAATGACACAATTGTGAAGAAGAAGAGAGATGACACAATTGATGTAAAATGAAGAGGAACACAGATTGTCCTAGAATTGACAGGTTCTGAGATATACTCTTTACCTAATTTGGTGGTTAATTCCTGCTCTTTCTCTACTTGCTTTCCTCACCTGTACCACCTGCATGGATATGGGTTAATGCTTCATCTTAAAGAAGATGAACCTGAAAATATAGCAATACATGTATTATATATATGTTTATCTACGGATGCATGTATGGCTGAACAAGTGCTGTCTACTGGTAGTAAGAGATAAAAAGCATGTCTGGGGAGGACTTTTTATTGCTTCAGAAATAACAGATTTTCTTGGCTTTACCATGTGCCATTGTGGATTCCTTTTTGCTCTTATAGGTAATGAACAATTTTAGGAGATATAACCCAAGCACAAAGAGGGTGCTTTGTCAACATAGCAAATGCAAATAACTAATGCAAGTTGAATATTTAAAGAAATACATGATTGATCAGAAAGTCTGGGTAATAATACATATTTAGTGGGTGTCATCAGACTCTCTGAAGAGATAAACTTTCTGAATGGCCTAAGGAAATCGATGGTTTTCCTTTATAGCCACCCCTACGTATAACAATTTTCTTCTTATCTATCATACTCTCATCATGAGAGCATATGAATATGAGCATAAATATTGTTTTACACCTTATAAAAGGTTTCCATGTACATCACTTCATTGTATTCATGGAACTACCCTAAGAGTAGTTCTAGGAAGTTGGGTCAAGTACCATTAACTTTATTTCACTTATGAAAAGCTAGGATACAAAAAGACCAATGATTACCTGTGTTCTGATGGTAAGAACTAAAATCAGTTATCTTGTAGGAACTCAACAGTATGCCTTTTACCCTCACATTCCAACAAAAGTGTACATATTCCTAAATCATCATGACCAATAATAGATTCACTTGAATCTGGTTCCTGTGGTTTGCTACCTCTCTGTTCTCACCCTCTATGGAATGTCTGTTGGTGCTTGTATGTGTGTGTTGATATGCATGTGTGCATGCAGCCAATTGGACATGAATGCGTGTAAAGGTTAGTTTCTGGTTCAAGAGGGTCAAAACTGAAGGAGTGTATATGCATAAGAACAAGAGAATGAGTCCAAGAGGATAGGCATGGTTAAAAGCCAGAAACCAAGTTTAGAAGGAGGTAGAGATGGAGGAAGGCAGTGAAAGAGGTGAAGCTACTTGCTACAGACAACGGTCAGCGATGAATCCCCACAGTAATCTTATTTCTGAGTTTAATCTTAGAACATGATAATGAAGCAGAGATGACCCAAAATGATTATTAATTTAAAAATATTTGTTTTGTTAACTTATTTGGCATGTATTATTTTTAGTGTGTTTGCATAATATTGCTGGAATTCATTATACTTAAAATGATATGATAAAGTCAAGTTTAGGACTTCTGACTCAAGAGAGACTACATTATTCCATCCTTTGCTGTTCTTGATTTCACACACTAATGCTGGGAATGTACAGCTTTACCTCTCATACCAAGAATCCTTCCTTCTACATTTTATGATAGTGTTGTGGATATACTAAGGATTTTGTTTGTAGGGTTAAGGTTACAGAGCAAACAGCATCAAAATAAAGAGCCAGCACATTGTTGAAGACCTCTTTTCCATCCACATCTTGAGTCATTACATGTCTTACAAAAGAGGAAGAGTCACAAATGTGAAAAATAATAAAAGTTAATTAAAAAGTAGCTTTCCTATGAACAAAGGTTAATAATTTCCTTAAATCTCAAATTGCCTCAATTGAGTTCATTATTCCTTATCTGTTCTGGATGTTACAGACTGATTTATGTAGGGAAAAAAAGAAAAAGACTAAGGTTAAATGATGTCTCCAGCATTAAATTAGGAAGCAACCGAGTTATGGCTTTCCCATTCACCATCATTTGTGTACATATCTTCCTTGACTCATGGTGGGGTTACAACCCAATAAAACCATCATAAGTTGAAAATATCTTAAATTGAAAATGCCTAACCTACCAAACATCTTATGTAACCTAACCCACCTTAAATGTGCTCAGAACATTTACATTAGCCTACAATCAGGCAAAATTACCTAACACAATGCCTATTTTATAATAAAGTATTGAATGTCTCATATAATATATTGACTACTGTACCTAAAATGAAAAACAGAATGGTTGTAAGCGTTTCGGTTATCCCCCCCCTCATGGTGGCCTGGTAGGCTAGGAGCCACAGCTCATTGCCATTGCCCAGCATCATGAGAAAGTATCTGACCATATACCAGTAGTGTGGGGAAAAGATTGATATTCAATATTCAAAGTCCAATTTCTACTAAAAGTGTATTGATTTCACACTGTTGTGAAGTTGAGCAATTACAAGCAAATCATTGTTAGCTGGGGACTGTCTATGCAAGATTATATTGATGTATAATTATAATACTAAAACAGCAAAAGGGCATGTTTCATTTGCTACTAACTTATAACCAGACCATTACTAGACTTCACTGTGGTATTTCTGTCATGATCATGACTTATGATTCAGGAACTTTGCTGGTGGCAGTTAAGTGTCTAGAAATTAAGAAGCATTTGCTTATGAAAAAAAAAACACCATTGCACTGTAGATATTTGCTTTATGCTTCAAGATATTTAAACCAAGAAACCAAGGTCTAACTCAAGATTTGTCAGCTTCTGCCCTGTAGACCTTTGGGGTATCTTTATTGCAGAGGTCATCTTTTATCTTGTAGAATGTTTAGTGGCATCCTTAGTCTCTACCGACTCGATGCCACTAGCAACTTCCCCACTTCAGGCTATGACCACCAAAAAATGTCTCCAGATATTTCCAAATATCATCTGCAAGCACAAATTACCCCTACTCAAGAAGCACTAATCTCACTGTTCTTTCTTAAATTTAAAAACAAATCTCTTACCTATCCAGTTCCACTGCCCTGATCTTTATAATTAAGAAGTATGAGGATTGAGGATCGATAACTGGTGAAGGACTGAGTAAAATGCACTTATTAGTGATCAATGGATAAATACAAGATTATATTCCTCAGAAAGAAAGGAAAGTTTGGATAAATTCTAATGGTAAATTGATACATTTTTAGCAGCAATAATGTTTGTTAAATATGAAGAGATGTGACTAGAAGCAATTGAACAGGCTTAAAATCTGGTAGATCTGTATCACTTATATCATGGATATACTGTCAGTAAATATGCTATTAGGCAATCTATTGCTACAGACTGAATTTAGCATTTCTTTTCTGTCTCCAATTATACTCATCGTTTTAGAAGCAGACTTATACAGTATGAGTAGAGTTGTCGATGTACCTGTTTGTATAAATGCGCATAATATGCTTGGTATAAAGTGTTTGCAGAGATCCAATGCTTGAGATTTTTATGGGTGCATTGATTTTTTGTGATGGTTTTATGGCTGCAGATATACTGAACAGGGAAGATAAAAATTTGTTTGCTTGCCTTTCCTGTAATTTTTTTCTTGAAGCTGATTTTTTTTAAAAAAATCATAGGCCCATAGGTAAGGTATGTAACCCATATAATATTTGCAGATTCATGGTTAAAGTGGGCAGGCCAGTAAGCATTTATCTAGTGCTTTATGTTTCTTTTTACTTTTTCAAATGTGACATAGATTATATAACTCTCAGAGATGATGTTTCTTCATAATGGAAGCACTGAGCACACATTTTTCTCTCCTTTGCTTTTATGTTAATACCACATTCAGAAGCGCCTGGGTGGCCCAGTTGGTCAAGCGACAGACTTCAGTTCAGGTCATGATCTCATGATTTGTGGGTTCGAGCCCTGCATTGGACTCTGTGCTGCCAGGTCAGAGCCTGGAGCCTGCTTCAGATTCTGTGTCTCCCTCTCTCTCTGCCCCTCCTCTGCTCATTCTCTGTCTCTCTTTGTCCCTCAAAAATAAATAAATGTTAAAAGATTTTTTGTAATATTTTTATTTTATTTCTAGGAGAGAGAGAGACAGCGTGAGCAGGGGAGGGTCAGAGAGAGAGGGAGTCACAGACTCTGAAACAGGCTCCAGGCTCTGAGCTGGCTGTCAGCACAGAGCCCGACGCGGGGCTCGAACCCACGAACCACGAGATCATGACCTAAGCGAAAGTCGGACGCTTAACTGACTAAGCCACCCAGGAGCCCCAAAAATGTTAAAAGATTTTTAAATACCACACTCAGTAATCCTCTTTAAATTTTCCCTTTGTATCAAATGATACATTTTTTTTAAATTAATTATTTTGAGAAGGGTGGGACAGAGAGAGAGAAAGAAAGAGAGAGAAGGAGAGAGAGAATCCCAAGCAAGCTCTACACTGTCAGTGCAGGGCCCAATGCAGAACTGATGCCATGAACTGTAGGATCATGACCTGAGCCGAAATGAAGAGTCTGACACTTAACCATCTGAGCCACCCAGGTACCCCTATATCTGATACTTTTAATTATTTCTTAAGAAATGTTAATTACCCATTTATTATACACTTCTTAGATAATTAACCAATATTTGATACTTATTAAATATCAATGTATTAAATTCGGTTTATTTATTCTACATTTCAGTGAGTGTCTCCGTGTACATGGTGGGTGTGTGCTGCTAGGTCCCATGAGAGCTCTACAGGTGAATTCGGGAGGGTCACTGTCATTAATAAGAGTATGAGGAAAGATACATACAAATAATTCTAATGCAATGTGGAGTACGATGAGGTCCTAGAGACATGTATTACATCCCCATGTTCTCAGTTGCCTTCCAAAAAATCCCACCTGAAATAGAGAGACATTCTCTGCCTTTCTCTTCTCTTAAAGAAGCAGTCTTTTCTAAATGCTGGAATGATATGCAACATTTTAAGCTCCTGGGGGAAACGCTCTATTAAATCTAAACAATATATAACACTTAGGGATTTTTAGAATACATCTCTTCACACTTTTCCAGCTGTAGCCACGGCTGATTTTGAAGATAGAGTCATTAGGTATCCAGTTCTGAGCTAGATTATCTAGTATTAAAGCAGCATTCTGGGTGGGGGGTAACTCATTATTATGTTATGATGGCATGGCATGAGAATTCTCATTTACTCTACAGGAATGCCTAATGCACAGTTAAGCCAATTCACTTCCTAGATGAGAGCACGTGATGCTTGCTGGCCAGTCAGTGCATGTTGGGAACCTGGGTCTGCATTAAATCGGCATTTCCTCATTTTCAAATAACTGGGTGTTCTGTGACTACTGTATGTCACTGGTTACTTTCACTGAAGAAACATAAGTTCTATAAGTTGAGATTATTTTGACTTTTGCAGTCTTTTTCTTATGTGCACTTCTTCTGGTTTGAAATAGTTGCCACCTTAAATCAAGATATTAAAATTTTTTTAAATTAAATTTGTTCTGAAACTGTATTATGTTTGCTATTTTTCAGTATGAAAGTTTTGTCATGTTGTAAAGAGATTATTTTCTACTTTATAGAGTCAATATATTTACTTTCAAATCACTGATTACACACAAAAAAGCTTAAGAATCTGGAGGAGTGGTTTCCTTTTTAAACATACTACATTGTTGGGGAACCTGGCTGGCTCAGGGAGTGGAACATATGACTCTTGACCACAGGGTTGTGAGTCCAAGCTCTACATTGCATGTGGAGCATGCTTAAAAATTTTAAAAATACTACATTGTGCTCTGCTTAGCTTCTTGGCTAACCATACTAAGTTAGTAAAAAGTGTGAGTGTCTGTATATGTGTATATATACATACCTATATGTGTATGTGTGTATTTATTTGTAAGTAAAATGTAAATTTGAAAAACAAATATAAGAAGAAGCATAATGTAAAGAAAAGACGTTATGTAGATTGTCATCGCAAAATGTCCATATACTGTATTGTTTTGATAGATGCATTTTTATGGGTCTGGCAATTTTGCTGAAATAGTCAATTACTTCTTTAGGTTAGATAGATCTGAACATTCTCAGAATAATTTGGAATAATGATCTCTATGATAATTTTAACTTTTCTATGGACAAAATTGCTCAAATGTCCAGAGGACCCTAAGACCTGACTTAGAAACTCTACTTTGTGCTGATAAGGAAATGTGTCTCATTCATTTGTCAAAGTGTTAGGGTTTGGGATGAGGGAGTGGAAAACGGGTAACCATACGTCCTCTTCTCTGTGAGTGTGACACTGTCAGTTTAGCAGGAGGCATTTATCAAGTACCCAAGATTACGTAAGATTAATTTTGGGAGGTACCTAAATGAATAGGGCAAAATACCTGTCTTTAATTGACTTGTACACCATATCTATGTACCCTATGTTATACAATCTTTTTTTTTTTTTTCCAAATTGAACATGCTAGGGCCATATTTGTTGCTAGATATTTTCAGAGCACCTCCCTATGATGTAGCATATCTGTTTGCTCCTGGGTTGAGCTGCCTAAATGAGAAAAGTGCAAGGAGATTCATGATAGGAGATTTAAAATGCATTTATAGAGGTAAATTTCCATTCTTCTCAGTAGAAAACAGTAAATCAATATGAATAACTTCATTTATGATATAGAAATGCAGCAAACAGCCTATTAACTCATAAATGGTTCTCAGTTAAAAAGAAGCAGCAAGCCTTCGGGGCGCCCGGGTGGCTTAGTCGGTTAAGCGTCCGACTTTCGCTTAGGTCATGATCTCGCGGTTCGTGGGTTCGAGCCCCACGTCGGGCTCTGTGCTGACTGCCAGCTCAGAGCCTGGAGCCTGTTTCAGTCTGTGACTCCCTCTCTCTCTGACCCTCCCCTGCTCACGCTGTCTCTCTCTCTCTCTCTCCTAGAAATTAAAAAAAAAAGAAAAAAAAAAGAAGCAGCAAGCCTTCATGATTAGCTTTGTACTCCCTTATGGAGAAACTCTAAATTATCAAGCACATATAGTTTATCCCAACAATATCTCCATGGCAGAGAGACACATATTGGGTCATGGAGATACCAAATGATGATTTCATCAACTTATGTTTATGAAAATAAATAGATGGAGAAGAAAACAGAGACCTGCATATCATCAAATTCAAGATATGAAATAAAATTCTCATGTTAAATAAAAGATTTAGTTCACTTAAAAATAATGTGATAAGGAGGCCTTTTGAATGCTAGGTGAGGTATTTTAAAAGGATTAAGCATTTCTCCTTTTAAGAGAGATAGTTTGGCTTCTGTATAACTACTGTAGACAGCCTGTAGGTAATGCATCAATTACCTGTCTATGCATAGGTACAGAATCTCCATGACTGGCTTTTTTGACCTTAGAGAAAACCTTGATTTAATCAGTTTGTAAAATACAAAACATGGTATTTTAATTGTTCTGCTGTCACGCTCCTGGCTTCTTCTCTCTATCCCACATGACCCAGAGTGCTGCACAGATGGCTCTACAGTTGTGAACAGGTCTGGGACAATCTCCCTGTGGGACAGACATAAATCTTGCCAAAGGGATACAGAGAGAAGTTTGTTTGTTGCTCAGTTTTTCCATTTCCAGATTCTTACTGAAATTGAAGTGGAACATTACATTCCCCATGAAGCATTTACCTTTTCTCCATTAATCCAGTTTCTTTGCCTCTTTCTTGCAAGTTTCAGAAAGAGATCCTTTTAGGTTTTTAAAAAAAGTAGTCATTCAAATAAACATTTTTTTCCTTCATCTTTCCTGGAATAGGAACCACAGAATTGGTTTTTTAATCTCCCATAAAATATTGAATTCATTCTGATGTGTCAGAAATGCTGGTAGCAAGCTCTCCGGCCAGCAGAGAACCTGCTGCCCCCAGCAGCTGGAACCAGACGTAGGCAAGAAGATGCTAGCTTTGATTTCCTTGACACAACACCTTTCTTCTTACCTTTGACCTGTTCACACGCTTCTCACTCCTGCAAGAGGCCATTCCAAATTTATAAGAATCCAAAGCAAACTCTGAAATCTAGTCTAATTTCTACAGTGGGGCATAATTTGAATCTACCATCACAAAAGACTTTGAGAAATACTTATGAAAGGATTCATACAACTCAGAACTCAGGAAATGCGCCACAATATCATACTTGTCAAATTCGCAGTTACTTAAACAGATGGAGTTTTGTGTGAATGACCTTTTCCTAGGCAAGAAGAAGAGAATCCAGTGGGAAGTCAATATCTATTTAACTTTATTTGCCTGCATTTTTCATACTGATTGTTTATGGCTAAATTGAGTCTAATATAATGACATCCATCCATTGAATGGTAATTAGATCTTAGGAGAAATAGTGACAATTCATAGGACTCTAAGAAATGGTAATAATTCATCCTGCATATAATTATTGTTCTTCATTGGTCTTGTTGAAGGCAATCATGTGGAGAATGAATGCAGATACAGGTATGGGTAAGAGTCTAATGTTGTTATTCTGCTCTGCCAGGTGTGTTGTAGAAGACAAGAACTCGAAGGTGGCCTGGTTGAACCGATCTGGCATCATTTTTGCTGGACATGACAAATGGTCTCTGGACCCTCGGGTTGAGCTGGAGAAACGCCATTCTCTGGAATACAGTCTCCGAATCCAGAAGGTGGATGTCTATGATGAGGGTTCCTATACTTGTTCGGTTCAGACACAGCATGAGCCCAAGACCTCCCAAGTTTACTTGATCGTGCAAGGTAAGAAAAGATGGGATAGGTAGGGAGAGGTGAGAGACAAAAAATATTGGCAAAACTCTTTCTGAAAAAACCTTTCAAATTCATTTTTGTGTTTAAGTATCTATTTTCTCTCTAAAAGGATAGACTTAAAATGAAAGGACTAAGGAGAAAGCAGAATCTTGCCACTGTGAGCCAGTACTCTTGATAAGAATATTTTCTCCTAGCGCTGAATATAGAAGCATCTAACAAAGGCCATAGCTGTTGAAATAATTTGAAACATAGTAACAGGAGCACAGAGAATACTTAGAACCATGTGAAGTTCACTACATCAACTTTTAGGTACCAGATGCCTTGCTGAAGGCTTGATTTTTATCTTCAGCATAAGGAATGTTACTAAGTATCTGTTCTTATGATAGTAAATATTATTTGGAAAATAAAAATAAAAAAATAAAAATAAAAATTTCCAGGGTCTTGATATCCTCTCAGCTGGCCAGCTTTCTTTGTCATTTGTATCTCCATTTAATGGTAAGTTATTTGTGAGAAAATCTAGTGAAAAGGATTTGCAAAGTACTGGGGACAATCTGCTTCTAGCTTGGGGTTTCCAAGGGCACATCTGAGTCATGGTTTTATAGGATGAAAACCCTAAGTGGCATACGCATGCCCCCAAACTATAGCTCTCATGGGTCCCTTTCTCATAATTGCAGAATGAGAACAAAGCTGATCAGCTGCAGAGTTTTATTGCAAACGAAGTCAAACCACTAGCCGTTTCATCTAAGCACTAACAAATATTAGGGCTACGTTCATGTATTCTTGATTTACAATTTTATGTAAATTTAATGCAAATTAGGCATAGCCCTAGGGCTCCTGTCAGAATTCCAGTGCAGTCAGTGGTGTGGGAAAGTTTGACTGTAGCTTCTATTAATGAGTTATGGAATTGATTATTGCAGCATTTAAATTATTGCTCTCCCAACTCCTCTGATTAATAGATTGAAACTAGAGTAAAATACATCAGAGACTGTCTGGTCCAGAGGTGGTTTAGTCATGTGACCTCTATCTTGGTCCATTTGCAATGGCTGACAGCTTCATTTTATTGCTTATAAAAGGCATGTCTACTGACCTGCAAAGTTCCTATCATAGTCAAAGCATAGAGTGTTTTCCTTGTAGTTTAGTACAGAGTGTTTGAGCTCTATAACATGATACTTCAGGGCTTGGATCTCAGGCAGCCCATTTAAAAGTATAAACATAACCAGAGATGTGTAAATACGTAAATGGGTTAACTTACCAGCTCCCTCAAAAACACAAGAACACATATATTCTCTCTGTCTCTGTCTTTCTGTCTCTCCCTGTCTCTCTTTCATGCACACACAAACACACATACACACACATCCTCCCACCTCAAAATAAAAGAAGTTCTACCCCATGCAATGGTAGGGGAGGGGGAGATAACTAGTTTTTTCAAAGCCCCTTAGAAAAGATTTTATCTAATGGCTAACTCCACATTACATTATGAGATTCCTACACAATTTTAATACCTTTACAGACTTTAATGTCATTGGAAAGCCATTAGACACCACAATTGGAAAATGTGTATGTGTACTATACTAAATAAAATTTGGCAATTTGAGTATTATATTCTTTGGATTCTAGATGAGGAAACAGAAGTTTCTTAAATTGAAGTTACTTGCTACAGGTCACACAGATAGTACAGGGGGTAAGTTGGAGCCAAGCAGACCAGGAATCATATCTGAAGTACTTTCTACTGGAAGGGAATTTTTTTTTGTGGTGGCTTTAAGAAGCACCAGATTTACATTTAACACAGCTCTTAGCACTAAATGCCCCAAGCCTTCTCTCCCACCCCCTTTTTTTTCTTATTTATCAGTATACATTTTAGTTATGAACTAAATGTACTAATCCTGAGAGGGTTAGAGGTATAAGTAAGTTAGATCGTACTTGCATATGCTTTCATACCATGTCAGCATAACTGAAATTCACTTAAATTAACTTAATATTAAGTGATGGAGAAGAATCTACCAAGTCCCATGTACTGTTTATTCTGCTGTGAAGGAGAAAATTTTCTCTAACCTTCAAGATTCTTCTAATGGTCTGAGAATTACATTGACATGAAATAGATTAACAAGAGAAGATCAAATTTAATTTCATAATTAGAAATTATGAGAAATGAATAATAATGAGAAATCCACATAAACATGAGAGTACAAAGACAATCAGGCAAAATGAGTTCTATATATCACCCTGATATAAAGCCAATGGGCTGCTGGACTGGGAAGGAAAGGGAAGGAAAACAATTCACAAAAAAATGAAAAAGAGTCAGTGTTTGGTAAGCAAATGTTACTGGGCCATCCAGAAACAATGGGACATAGAGAGGACTTTGATCAACAGTGCTTACAAGGTTCCTTCTTATCTACCACACCTAATTCATATTATAATGTAGTTATTTATGGTGATAACTCTCTTGCTGGAGCAGGTCCTTTATCTAAATTCTTTTAGGCAATTAGGAGGAAGTCAACATTTCTTCCTAAATCTTTGGGCCTTGATTATTTTCAGCTCTGAATAATCTGTATGCCAAAGGTGCACATTTTGGCACAATTCTTTCTGACATCTTATAGTTCATTATCCCATTTGAATCTAATAATAATATTATTAATAAGATATAAATAACTTTACTATAAATATGCAAAGGCTTAAAGTTTAGAGACAATAAGGAGTCTGCCCAAGCCTGCCTGTTGGGTTAGGACAGGGTTTCAAACCCATATCTATGTGATTCAAGATATTACTGTATTTTTTAAATAACATTGCTGTGGAAGGAAAAAATGAGTGACAAAGCCTATGCTTATAAGAAAGATGAAGAAAAGATCTTCTCCTTGAACCCAAGTCATGAAGAGGAATTTTTCTGACAATTATATGGATGTTGCCATTTTATATCTGCACCAGATGGCTGATCCACTTACCCTTAGGGCATTAGATGTTGTGATTAGATCAGGGGTTCTGTCCCACCATGCTGTTTGTTCATACTGCTTCCTACTCTATGCCTCAACACTATGTGCTCATCACATCAAAGATTCTGTTTCTAGGATGGCTGCCACTCCTCCCTCCAAGTCTGTAGCATCTTTCATCAGAATATAAGGGTCTTTTGAATTTTTCAAATTCTGCCTTTCTTGCTCTCCACAGTTTCTAAGAATCCAATTTAACTAACCATTAAATAAATACTGGATTCTTTTTCCTTGCCTGATGGTGAGGCCACCTTTAGCTCTAAGGTGCTATGAGATATCACTAAAGAACAGCAGTTAAGAATGTGGGCCTTGAAGTCATATTGCCTGCTTCATATCTCAGTTTTCTGTCTTGCTACTTAAATAAATTTGGTGGTAAACTACTTTGTTTCTCTAAGGCTCAGTTTTGTCATATGTAACAGAGAGATAAAATTTAAATTTTAAATCTTCCGAAGTTTATTGTAAGGATTAAATTAGATGATCTCTGTAAGCCCCCAGCCCAGGATCCAGACATCATGTGTTTTTTTTAACCCAATAAGATGATAATGATGGTGATGGTAATGATGGTGATGATGGTGTAGGATAACAAGGACAACCATGATGCTGTTGCCGCTCCAGTGTTTGTCAGAAGGCTCACTTTTGCCCGGGGTGCTACCCAGTATCTAACAGCTGCATCCATTCGTTGCCTGTTACCCTTATGGCAGGCTCTTTCAGCTTTTATTTTGGTTCTGTCCCACCCATTTTCTTCAGTTGTCCTGTTCCTTAGCATTCAGCCTTTGGCTTCACTTCCTTAGGATCCTAATGGGTTTCTTAGACCAACATTACTTTTAAAATTCTAGTTACATTTACTAAGAATATTGAAGGAGAAAATGCCGCATGCTTCAGCAACACTTAGACGGTTTGTTAAATTTTAGATGGGTGGGACTCCCCAGAATTCCTGATTAATTATTTCTGGGGACAAAGGCTGAAAATATGCATTTCTTACATATTCTCAGGTAATAATGATGCTGATGGTACAAGGACCACACTTTGAGACCCACTAATTTAAAACAATTGTATACCTTAAAAATATCTGGGGAAATGTTTCTGAATAATTTCATTTAATTTCACATAGTGTTGTACCTCCAAATACTTCTAAAGTGTTACCTGCCCCTCAAATACTCCTAAAATACTCCAGTAAGATCACTGGGCATGAGACAGAGGACAGGTAGACTGACAAATACGTCACATTTAAAATTTTTTTTAATGTTTTTTTATTTATTTCTAGGAGAGAGAGAGAGAGACAGCATGAGCAGGGGAGGGTCAGAGAGAGAGGGAGTCACAGATTGAAACAGGTTCCAGGCTCTAAGCCGGCAGTCAGCACAGAGCCCGACGCGGGGCTCGAACCCACGAACCGCGAGATCATGACCTAAGCGAAAGTCGGACACTTAACGGACTAAGCCACCCAGGCGCCCCGACAAATACGTCACATTTAAAGGTGACATCTCAGGCCCTCCAAGACTGCTTCTAGCATAGTTTTGTTCAAATAAAATCTCCTCTCTTCCAAAACTGTCCATTTTCAGGATTCAGAGCCGAAAAAAAAAATGTTGAGACCTAAAAACTGCTCTAGATTTCAAAAAACTCAACTTTATAAATTTTTAATTATTTATATGCCCTTAATGTTTCTCATGTTTCATTTGCCCTGGAAGCCTCATTTCCTTTTCTAAGTCTGCACCGTATTAGTGAATATTTAACATCTCCAATATTTTCTCTCTTAAGTTTTTATCAGTTCATGAGGGTTATTACACAGAAACTATCCAGTGTTGAAATAAATATGCTGCATGATTCACTAAACTCAGTCTTCAGCTAAATGACACCTCTGCACACCTTCCTCATGGGATACAAAGGTGAAAGTTTTGCATCAGCCAATATACAAATCAATAATGATCTTTGGGTTGACTTGTGATTAGCGGTATTAAATGTTGCATCTGTGGAAGCCAAAGCTATTCAAATGTGCACACGCACTTGAGATACTTAATCAATGGTGGGACTCATTTCTAAAGCCAGATATTTTGGTTTCCACACCACCTTCTTTACAGATTCTGAGACAAAAGATTAAGAAAACATCACCGTTAACTTTAATAAAATAAACAGAGTGCTTTGACACCTTTCCTATTAATAATGTCCATTTCTTCTCAAAAGGTTATCCACCTATGGTCTGTTTTTCTCATCATGCCACAGATAAAGGCACTTGCATTTACAACAACATTTCTCTTTGTGTGATCCTCACATAACCTGCAACAAAGTCAACATTTTGGTTTATTATACTTGTCAAAATATAGATTCCTACGAACCACTTCCAGAACAATTGAACCAGAATCTCTGGGGATACAGCCAAAATTTGCAAATACACTGTGTTCTGCAGGTGATTCAGGTATATGTGCAAAACCAAGATCTACTGTTCTAGGGATCTAAGCAGTTAGTGAGAGGAATTTGCTACTGCCTGCCTGCTCATTTTCCTGTATGATACAGCATCAAATTGTATCTAAAGTTCTGTGGAGCAAGTACTAGAGCCTTATAATAGAAAAATAAAATAACCTAAGTACTTATAGAAAACAGATATCCTTGAGTGCTGGGAATAGTGGCCCCCAAAATGAGACTTTTTTAACTATAACATTAAGAATCTCAGGGTACCTGAGTGGCTCAGTCGGTTAAGCCTCCGACTTCAGTTCAGGTCATGATCTTGCAGTCTGTCAGTTCAAGCCCCACATCAGGCTCTGTGCTGTCAGCTCAGAGCCTGGAGCCTGCTTCAGATCTGTGTCTCCTTCTGTCTCTGCCCCTTCCTCACTCATGCTCTGTCTCTCTGTCTCAAAAATGAATAAACGTTAAAAAAAAAAAAACTAAAAAAAAAAGAATCTCCATGTATACGTAGAGACAAAGAACAACCTAACATGACAGGATTTTCAAAATATGAGACTTATTTTTAAATATCTGATTCACCATCCCTTACAACATTAATCATGTTTTCAAATTTTTATTACATTATTCTTGAGACAACTATCCATACAAGAATTGTCATTTCCATGTTGAATCTTTTACTCTCTTTTTATGCTATTCTAATTTGGTTATTATTGTTTTAGAAATGGCCTCATCTGCATATAGTAACATTGGAGATATATATTTTTTAAATTTTGGTTTTTGAAATGTATTCTAAGTTAGTATTTAAATTTCACTGTAATATTAAATAGAACCCCAGACATTTTTCTCACCACTGTGACTCAAATCATATACATTGATTCTGAGAATCTATTACTTGTAAGGAAATGTATTGCATAATTACTTTAATTAAACCAATATAATCATGGAAAAAAATCTGAAAGTGGAACTCCTTTTAAGATCGTGTTTGGCCTATTTTTTCTTTTCCAAATCCATACACTTAAAAAGCCAAATTTTTTGTACCTCATTAATTTTAGAATGTCTATATTGACTTCTAACTGTATTGTCTACAGATTCCCCTTTTAATTTAATAATTAGAAACTCAAATGTTAGAAAACACAAACAATTTTTTTCATGAATATCAGTCTAGAACTTATTGTTTTTAGGGTTTAAATTCTTAGAAGTATTTTTAAATGCTCTTAAACATTCCTAATTCTGACCTAAATGTATTACCCAGAACTCCAAGCAAATATGTTTTATAATCCCTCATTAACTACCTTTTTTCCCTTCTTTCACTACAGTATTTCCCTTTTATCCCAAGTTTTGTTTTCCATACTTTTATTTACCCACAGTCAACTGTGGTTTGGAAACAGATGGTCCTCCTTCTGACACATAGTCAGAAGGTCACTAGTAGCCTAACGCTATACCACAATGCATGTGTAATTCACCTCACTTCATCTCATCACATAGGTATTTTTTCATCTCATATTATCACAAAAAGGATGAATACAAGATAATAAGATACTATATATGTTATATATTCATATACCTTTTATTACAGTATATTGTTATAATTCTTTTTTTTTTTTGGGTGTAGCCATTAATTTATTTTTCCATTTCATTAATTTCAGATTTTCTTTCTAACAATTAATTACTCTTAGTTAGCTCTGGTATATAATTCTGTCATTTTAAAGATTCTTTTTCTTTCTTTGTTTTTTGTTTTTTTTTTTTTGACAGTGAGGAATTCTTTTTTTTTTAAATTTTTAATGTTTTTTTTTATTTTTTACAAATAGTTTATTTTCAAATTAGTTTCCACATAACACTCACTGCTCATCCCCTCACGTGCCCTCCTCCATGCCCATCTCTCCTCCCCCCCACATCCATCAGTCCTCAGTTTTTGTCAGCATTCAAGAGTCTCTCATCGTTTGCCTCTCTCCCTTGCCCCACCATTTCCCCCCTTCTTCTCCCCCTTGTTCCTCGGTCAAGTTCCTCCTAATCCTGCTATATGTGCAAACATATGATATTTGTCCTTCTCTGCCTGACTTATTTCGCTCAGCATAACACCCTCAAGGTCCATCCATGTTGCTACACATGGCCAGATTTC